>NC_053024.1:554761956-555127678 GCF_003073215.2 Triticum urartu | reverse complement strand
CCATGAGACCGGTAAAATAGAAAACCTATCAAGGGCAAACCTTTGCCTTGCACATGATCCACTTGAGCTAGATGATGACGATCTTGTCCTCCTCAAGATGGACTACCTTTCTTGATTGCGTTGGGTCGATGGAGACTAGATGATTGCTCCCCCATACTCCACTATGGGTGAGACACTCTTCGACACATCTTCACAAGTCCATTGACACCACAATGGATGGCAAGCTTCAAGCACTTGATCTCTTCGTGATTCTCCACTTGAAATTGCACACGGCAATCTTGATGACGATCACCACTTGATGTCATCCTTCCCATGGGTTGTATGATATCATCCTCTTGACGCAAGCCCATGGACACGTACCTAACCCCACATAGACTCTCACATAGACCATGGGTTAGTACACAAAGTGCAATGGACAATGCTTACCATACCATGGGATCACGTGATCCCTCTCGGTACATCTTCTACTCTTTGTGAGTTGATCAACTTGATTCACTCTTGACTTAGTCTTGATCAACCTTGAATCTTTCCAACTCTCTTCGTTTGGATGATGTCTTGAAGGTAAACATGAATGATCACACAATCTTCTTCTTCAAGACATGCTTGCAATAAGCTCAACACTCACATGACCAATCTTTGGATAATTCCTTAATAGTACCTTGGTCAACCCATAAACTCCTTGAAACCAACACATGGACTTCAAGAAATTCCTATGCAAAAATCCTTCAAATATAACTCAATGCAACCATTAGTCCATAGAGAATGTCATCAATTACCAAAACCACACAAGGGGGCACCGCATGTCCTTTCAGTACCCATTACCCGCGTACACTGCGGGTAAAAACCCTATTAGGGTAAGGGTATGAGACAAAATTTTACCCATGGGTACTTAAATGGGAAAAATATCATATCCATTGGGTAGGGAGGGTAGGGTATGGGATCGTATAACCCATGTCTGCATACCCATGTATCCATGTAAAATGTTGACAAGTGGGTTCCCTTTAATATCCTAATGTGTTAATTTTCCCCTCCTAATCGCACTAGGTAAAAACTATAATGTCTAGTCAAATTATCTCTACAATTTATCATGATTTTGTGAACTTAAAGTGTATGCCTATGTGTTGTTATTTATGATTATGTGTTGGTGTTTAACATTTTTATGTGTCGCTTTATAGGCAAGTATTTTTGTTTATGAGAATGTGTTGTTGTTACAATATGTTGTTGTACATTGTTGTTTAAAATGTGTTGCTATTAGTAATTTATGATTATATGTTGCGTTTTACAACTATTTTCTACTCAACTGATGCGTTGTAAATGCGGGTATTTTTACCCGCGGGTACCCATATACCCTGTCGGGTGACGGGTATGGGAAAAAATTGTACCCTTGACGGGTATGGGTATAGGTGATGGGTAAGTTCAGGGTGGACGGGTAAGGGTATGGGGTGGCTCCACCCGTACCCATACCCTGTGGGTGCCATCCCTATGCTCAGCCCCTCTTATAGCATTGCTAGTTGCAGGTGCCTTACAGGTTGTTCCATGTTTGGAACATGGTTATGTTGGGATATCACAATATCTCTTATTTTAATTAATGCATCTATATACTTGGCAAAGGGTGGAAGGCTTGGCCTTTTGCTCGATGTTTCGTTCCACTCTTGTCACCCTAGTTTCCGTCATACTGGTGTTATGTTCCTTGATTTTGCGTTCCTTACGCGGTTGGGGTTATGGGACCCCCTTGACTGTTCGCTTTGAATAAAACTCCTACAGCAAGGCCCAACCTTGATTTTAACATTTACCTAATAACAACCTAAACTTTTCCTTAGGGAGTTATAAATTCGAGGGTCATATTTATTTAACCCCCCCGGGCCAGTGTTCCTCCGAGTGTTGGTCCAACCTGGGCGATGTCCGGCGCCCCCTGGGCAACCAGGGTCTCAGCTAACCCGACGTCTTGCCCATCCGGTGTGCCCTAAGAACGAGATACGTGCGACTCCTATCGGGATTTGTCGGCACATCGGGCGGTCTTGCTGGTCTTGTTTTACCATTGTTGGAATGTCTTGTAACCGGGATTCCGAGACTGGTCGGGTCTTTCCGGGAGAAGGAATATCCTTCGTTGATCGTGAGAGCTTGTGATGGGCTAAGTTGGGACACCCCTGCAGGATATAAACTTTCGAGAGTCGTGCCCACGGTTATGTGGTAGATGCGAATTTGTTAATATCCGATTGTAGAGAACTTGACACTTGATTTAATTAAAATGCATCAACCGCGTGTGTAGCCGTTGACGGTGTCCTGGACTAGGGGGTAATCACCACGTCATCTCCCGATCTGTCAGATTGGGCTGAGGACCCCCATGGCCGTATACTCATGGGCCAGTTCGGACAGCTACCGCATACAAGGAAGATTCCACAAGACTTGGCGATCAAGACAAGGACTCCTCCCCCATCGACGTATTCGGCTAGGACTCTTGTTATCCTAGGCCTCTGGTGCATTATATAAACCAGGGCCAGGCTAGTCGATAGATATACAACAATCATACCATAGGCTAGCTTCTAGGGTTTAGCCTCTACGATCTCGTGGTAGATCAACTCTTGTAATACTCATATCATCAATATCAATCAAGCAGGACGTAGGGTATTACCTCCATCAAGAGGGCCCGAACCTGGGTAAACATCGTGTCCCATGTCTCCCGTTACCATCGATCCTAGACGCACAGTTCGGGACCCCCTACCCGATATCCGCCAGTTTTGACACCGACATTGGTGCTTTCATTGAGAGTTCCGTTGTGTGATCGGCAAAAGGATCAATGGCTCGCCCGCAGGTCAACTGCGACGCCGGCATATTCGTCGCTGACTCGACTGGTCACCTTGGCTCGACCGAGGACCGTGCTCCATCTTCGATCGTCATGTTCGGACGGGGGCCTTCTTCAACATCAACTCCGATCTCTACCATGATCATAGAGGAATCATCCATGGAGCTCGAGGGCTCAACGTCAACATTGCCCTCGGGCGGTCGTGCTGTTTTTATGGACAACGAACTTGTATTCGCCATCACCGCCTCCTCGAGCATCGGTTTGATGATTACTTCGGTGGAATAGTGGGAATTACGTCTACAACAGCCATGCAAAATTTCGTCGAGTTCCGATGGAGGAATCTCCGACAAACTACGATATACCGGAGCCCTGTCAAATCTGGATGGGAATATGGACGAGTTTAGGGTGTGGTCTCCAGAACACAGCTTGGAGGTCCTTTGGAAGATCCAACCGTTCATCTACTGCGGAATTTCCATATCTACCACCCCTCCAAATTTCAGCTCGATCCGACGGTTCAAACTCCGGGAACCTTCCAATGAGTGAACCAATTTTCGGATCTGTTTTCTGCGCGAATACGGATCCGACCCGAATTCATGTTTCTTTATGAACGTGATATTGGACAACCTTTTTAGAGGAATTCTCTTCTAGGGTATTGTGCGTCATTTTTAAACACGTGCCTGTAAAATTTTAAGCCTCCCATGAGGTCATCTTCATCATCATGCTGGTGTCAAACCAGTTCGGCAATATTGCTCCAAGGCTGCCGACTTGCGCTAGACACGTCGTTGCTTTGTTGAGCTGAGCTCAACTTCGTCGGAGCATCATCTCGGCAAGCCGAACAAGAGTTCGGCATCACGAAGGATAAATCATCACCAACATCGCCGCCCCACAGATTACACGGAGCGGACACACCGGCATCACTGCATGGTCACTTCATCAAGCCACATCGACCACGTCACGACCGGCATCGGTAGGGCCGCACTGTTACTTCTTCGAGCCGGTGTCCATCACGCCGACCTACTTCGACTCATCGGCTGACATTGAGGCTTCAACATCTCGGCTGGACCGGGGGCTTCTTCATCTCTTCATCAACCTACTCCGGAGACTTCAGCATCACTAGCTGACCAGCTTCGTCACGTTAGCTGGACCGAGGGCTTTGCCTCCGCAAGCCAACCTTTGCCAGCATCGCCATGCCGTTGCTTTATCGCCCATCAGGCAATGGGTGTGCGGATCGAGTCCCAATTTTGGGAGTCACCTTTCTTCGGATTGCTATAAGAAATAAACTAGGTGCTATTAATCCTAGTAATTTTTGCTTGTTGGGGTTTATTTTTCCCAACAAATTATTACTCTGTTTTTGTTCCATCATCTGTACACAGGTCTATCGAATGATAGCCGCACTAACGACAGTCGCGTGGTGGTTCGGCCAGTTTCCGTACATAGTTCGACGAACGCCGCATTCGGAAGTAGGACCGACCTGTGAATTCAGGCTTTGCCACACCTTTACCGCATCACGCCGACGCCCTGCATCGACATTGACTTCGGCGCTAGGCCATATTTCTTCTATTACTCACTTTGCATAAATTATTTATTATGCAACATTTTTTATCATCATCATCATTATTATTATTATTATTATTATTATTATTATTATTATTATCTCCGGTTTGCACTATTTTTTGTGCACAGGAAAATGATCCGGGTTGGGCAGTATCGTCAACTCGGCGTACTGACATACCACGTCACCTCGGCTGGATGGGGGGCTTCGTTAGCACTTCATTACCCCATGCCGGGGACTTCGGCATCACACTGCCGGCCTGCATTGACCATGCTATGTCACCACTTCGGAGTGCCGAGCTCTTTGCTCCGCCACCTCGGGACCGTCTTGGGGGATGGAACCTTGTCCTGCATCAAGTTCGGACCGCGTCATCAATACCGAACACATTACCCAGCTAAGTTGCCTTCATGCTCAAAGTTTTAAATTTTTTAACTTGTGTCCGGTTCGACCAAGCATTATACTTTTTTGGAAAAAAGTTGCTTATAAATTCAAATACTTTGTTTGTGACACACAAATTCAAATACACAGTTCACTTGGGGGCTTCCTTCATGAAGCCTTTCCTCTTGCATATGATTATACTTGTACGACTTCATTCCTTGCTCGTGTATTACGCCAGAATATGCACCATATTGACTTAAGCGATTTGCAAGCTGGGTTGCCTCGCTCATGTGTTTACCCCTATGTTCCCGATTGTTCGGCTAGGGAGTAAAGGGAGCATGTCTGTGATTGTCACAATCGGGTCATCCGAGCCGGACCGCAGACTGGGTGAAGCCGAAAGCTAGCGCTCTTATTGTTTTCAATTATGGTCGGCACACAACGGAACTCATGAGTATAAAAAATCTATTGCACAAGTCTCATAGTAACAATGAGCACCGAAGAAAGGTATCGGCGGGGGTACTATTTTCTTCGAAGATGCTTCTTACACTTTGTCAGTAATATAGCATAAGTTCCCTGAGCGCGCTTTGTCTATTACAACCTTATGGCCTGATTGCCTGGTTATCAGAAACACCATCGATATTCTTGATAGGTGGAGTACATAACACTCTTCGGCCCTTGACCGAAGAGGGAGAAGCCGACGGTCGGTTAAGACGCGTATAAAGTTCGGGTGAACACAGATATGATATAAGTACTTTGGTACATACATTCATTATACATAATCTTTTTTACCCAAGTCACTTGGGGGCTCTTAAATTTATATGAGCCGTTTTATAATAACTGTTCTTCTTCTTAGTCGTTACAAAGTTTTTTTATTATTATTTATCACTCCTTTTTTCGACACGAGTGTGTGGTCACTAGCCGGGGAGCCTAATTTCTCTCTCAAAGCCGCTAGAGTTTAGTTTGCTAAGCTGTCCTAACGAGAAGTACTCCGCCTTCGAGATAGGAGGTTGAAGCCGTAGGCTAACCCGTTTGAGGTCTTGAGATAAGATGTGTCATGATAAAGCACGACAGAAGCACCCTTTTTTCTAAGACCAATTTTCGATTTGGCACCGAACACTTGTTGTAGTTCGGACGTCAGGTTTTCACTGACGTTTTTTGGTTTTCCAAGCCTATGGCACTTTTAAACTAACCTTTAGAGATTCGGCAAAAACACTCTCGGATATTGTCATATATGCATCGGTTTCAAATTGTGTCTTCGGTCAATAGTTGGGTTGCCCGGCTCCTGTGCTTGCCTCCTACGTTCCGCTTTGTTCGGCTAGGTGTGCAAAGGGAGAACCACTGCAATTGTGCTTCCAGCTCGCATGGTTAAGCACCTCAGTGGAGAAAGCCAAAAACTGACTGTCACAATAGGCATAAACTGGTCAGCGATCCGAGGACTATGTTAAATGATGGGCCGTTCATAACATTGGCCGAAGTGTTTACGGCTTGACCTCGGATGTCACCGAACACTAACCGGGGGCTCATAGCTTGCTTCCCCAGTTTAAAGCTCCTATGACTAAGCGGAAGTTATAAACCCCGCATATCTGATTGCCTCGTATCCGCTAACACAACCGCCTTCGGGCATCGAGACGTCGGCTAAGGGTTGTTTTGTTATTGCAGAAACACCCTGCGTAGTATCTAAGGGGTAGAGGCCGACGATGGGCCACTTTCAATTGATAAACGGTCGCAATGGAGTCAAAATAATGATGTAAAGTACTTGGATACATAGAATCATCACACATAATCTGTGATTTTACTCTGGATATCAATCCTTAATTCGGCCACCCGTGCCCACATTAAGGCTCGGGGGCTACTGGGCTTTGTGCTCATTATTTACAAATATTAAAGGGCCACATCGATCCCCTGATCTGGTGTTACCACCCGACCAGTGTCTCGGGAGCTACTGCATTGCCTATTCAATGCAGAAAATTCAAAGGGCTCAGTGTTCGGCTTGATCGAACTATGGGAAAGCGCGTCTTCGGACAATAATAAGTACCATCTAGACCTATCTGGCATCAAGCTAATATATAATGGTGACTTCTCACGACCCTCTCTCAGGGGCCCGTTCGCCGATCACTATTATCTCTAATATATTACACTGCGTTTTTATTCCTATGTATGCTGCCGAGCTAGGAGTTGATCCTCAGGCCGATTTCGCGCATCGACCTGAGTCTCAGGGGCTACTAGGAACAGTGGTTTTATGCTTGCCTTCAGGTGCATCTCGGGTTTTAGACTGATACACACCTTGAGGGCTACTGGATATACATCGGTAGAGAATAAACTGCACCAGTTAAAAATATTCACAAAAAATCAGCCCGCGGTCGGGGTGGTGCACCACCTTGGAAGCAGTCCGGCATAAAGCTCGGGTGCTAGCGGCTAGCTCCATAGAGGGCATTTCCGGCATTAAGCTCGGCTAAACTCCTTCAACTTTTTTGGACCAAGATGATCTATGACATCTTGGATATAGTCCGGCGTTGGAGCTTGGACACAGTCCAGCATTGGAGCTCAGATACATTTCGGCGTTGGATCTTGGACACAGTCCGGCGTTGGAGCTCGGATACATTTCGGCGTTGGAGCTCGGAAGCAGTCCGGCATTGGTGCTCGGCTGCAAAAGATACCTCAAATGCAGTCCGGTGTTGGAGCTCGGACGCAAGAGGACACTGCCTTCCGGGAACAACTTCAAAACCCGAGGTGTGGCATAAAAATAACAAGGCATTGATAAAGGCCGGAAACTTAAAGGGGCTCCTCGGATACCCGACGTGTAAACTCTTCGGATGCACTTCGGCGATCCTCAAGATCGAAGATGAGAAGATTTGTTGAATCAATTTTCAAGACCGATGACCGAAGATGAAGAACAGTTCGGAAGAATCGAGGAGCGTCCCTAACTTGAAGACTGGTTCAGGGGGCTACTAACGGTGTCCTGGACTAGGGGGTACTCACCGCGTCATCTCCCGATCTGTTAGATTGGACCGAGGACCCCCATGGCCGTATACTCATGGGCCAGTTCGGACAGCTGCCGCATACAAGGAAGATTCCACAAGACTTGGCGATCAAGACAAGGACTCCTCCCCCATCGGTGTATTCGGCTAGGACTCTTGTTATCCTAGGCCTCTGGTGCATTATATAAACCAGGGCCAGGCTAGTCGATAGATATACAACAATCATACCATAGGCTAGCTTCTAGGGTTTAGCCTCTACGATCTCGTGGTAGATCAACTCTTGTGATACTCATATCATCAATATCAATCAAGCAGGACGTAGGGTATTACCTCCATCAAGAGGGCCCGAACCTGGGTAAACATCGTGTCCCCTGTCTCCTGTTACCATTGATCCTAAACGCATAGTTCGGGACCCCCTACCCGAGATCCGCCGGTTTTGACACCGACAGCCGTGATGGTCTCTTTTCGGTGGAGTCCGGGAAGTGAACATGGTTTGGGTTATGTTTGAACGCAAGTAGTTCAGGATCACTTCTAGCTTCACGAGTTGCGTAGTTTCTCATCTTACTCTTGTACTCATATGTTAGCCACCATATTTGCTTAGCGCTTGCTGCAACTCCACCTTATTACCTTATCCTACCCATAAGCTTAAATAGTCTTGATCTCGCGGGTTTTGAGATTGCCGAGTCCTCGTGACTCACAGATTACTACAACAACAGTTGCAGGTGCCGACGATACCAGTGCAGGTGATGCTACCAAACTCAAGTGGGAGTTCGACGAGGACCTTGGCCATTACTACGTGTCTTTTCCTGATGATCAGTAGTGGTGCCAAGTTGGGACGATCGGGGATCTAGCAGTTGGGTTTATCTTATTTTCATTTGGATTTGTCTGTAGTCGGACTATGCGTGTACTTTGATGATGTATGAATTATTTGAATATTGTGTGACGTGACGATTGTAAGCCAACTCTATTTATCCCTTTCTTGTTCATTACATGGGATTGTGTGAAGATGACCCTTCTTGCGACAAAACCACAATGCGGTTATGCCTCTAAGTCGTGCCTCGACACATGGAGATATAGCCGCATCGTGGGCGTTACAAGTTGGTAATCAGAGCAATCCCCGACTTAGGAGCCCCATGCTTGATCGAATCGCTGACGTTGTTGAGTCTAGAACAAAATGTTTTGAGTCTTAGGATTATATATATCGGAGATTAGGATTCTTTTACTCCTCAGTCCCCTTCGTCACTCTGGTGAGGCCTCCTGACGTAGATGTTTTGACTTTCCTCTCCTCAATTTCACTAAAAAAATTAGGATCATGCGGGTATCTTGGGATCATTCTGATATTCTTGTGACGAGAACATTGTTCTTGGTGCCTCCTGACATTTAGGGGTTGTGGCAGTGTCCCGGGGAGTTGAGCTCCGAGGTGTTGTCGTCACAATTTTATCGTTGCAGTTCTGGAATACCTGAGTTCGCCGACATCAAAAATCTCTTTTATGTAGCTAGTGGTGAGATAACCTCGACGCCACCCAGTACTGGGGAGGGAGTTCGGGAGTATTGCCACAGCTCGTATAACGGATGCTTTTCAAAGGTTGAGGTACACGATTTCCAGAGTTTTCTTGGTTATGTGTTGAAGGATGGATACAGTTGGAGCATAGGGCTTGTTAGTTGTGTGATATATATTGTGCCTCCCTGTATCCCCAACACCAAATTGCATAACCAGAAAGTTTCGGGAGTTAATAGGTGGGAATTCAAGTAGCTCCTAGAATATCTTTCCGATAGGTGCATGATATGGGATTGGGTAAATCTCTATCATATGTTTGTTCTGGCTTATTCTGCAAGCCAATCCTTTATTTTGTTCTATTTGTGGTATTCGAGTTGCTTCGATGTCAAGTGTTGATTCCATACCTTCCCTAAGCGGTGTTCTCATATTTCTATGTGGATTCTAATCCTTCTTGTTTATCGAGATTGTCATGTTAATTCTTTTCCAACCGGTGTGCTTCTCTTCAAGTGGATCCGATCATTTCAACATTCGCAAGATTAATTCTAAGTTTTCTCAACGGTGTTTGTTTCACCCTTCCCAAGTTACATTTGTTTTACCCACCCTCCCACCCTTTTCTTCAAGGACTCAGATTTCTTAATCAAGTATCCTTTTTTATTGATGGGAAGTCTCTCCATTCTTTTCCGTCAATGTTCTTATCTGGTGATTCTCAGGAAGATACTAACGGAGCTTCAAGTTTATCATTCTTCGTTCTCTTTTCTTCTCTGGTGGATTCAATTCAAGCTTTCTCGATCATATCCTTTCCTCGTTTCAAATGTTTTCTCATGCCGGTGCACCTCTTAATCATCCACTTCTCATCATTCATTTGTTCTGGAGTACTGAAGATATCTCAGGAGATTCGTGTTTTCATTCCTAATCCGTTCAAGCTATCTCGAGGTTGTTATCTCTTTTGAGCCATTTAATTCAACCGGCGCAATCTCTCTTTTAAATTGTTCAAGGGTGTATCTTTTGAGTGGGCCCTGGCCCACAGGTCTTTTCCCAGGATCTTACCTGACTCTTCTAATTTTCCTGGAGCTATTCCCAAATTCTTTTCGAAGTTTGAAATAAGAATGAATTTCACCAGTCAGATGTTTTCCAAGATCGATTTCAAATTATTTTTCATTGTTGGCTTAACCTCTTTGTTTTTCATTCTCCCGTAGTATCTCAACAATTCATGGTGGTGTCTCTTGTCGTCATTCTCGGATTTGAAAACCGAAGAAGAGTTTCTCTTCAATCTTATCTGTTCTCTCAAAGATGTGTGGTTCTAACTTGTTGCCATCCTCTCATAATTGTTTTCGATTGTGAGAATTCTTTTCATACCCATCCAAAGCATTTCATGAGTTCTTTCCATTTTATTCCTACGAAGGCCATCATTTCGGGTTTATTCGTTCTCAACGTTCAGCTCTCATTCCCCAATTGCTCTGGTGCATCGTTCAAGTATTCTCTAGTCAGCTCGTGATCTATTCGTTCTCATGTATCTAAATTCTCTCAAGTATCTTTGTTCATTTTCTAATTCTTACCAGTGTTTCGCTATCTTTTCTTTGTTCGTTTTTAATTCTTATGGCGGTTTTTTCAAGATTCCTCTTCCTATGTTCTCATATTAATTTATTCGTTGTTTCAATCCTACCCGTGGTTCGTTGAAGACCTTCCCAAGTTTGCACTATATCTCTCTTAATCCTTTCTACGAGAATAAGTAGTATGCCAAATCTGTTGCTTGTCATCAATTTAAATTTGTGAAGGATACGCATAACGTAATTCTTATTATTGTTTCATCCAAGTGATCTAATTTCTTCTTTCCAGAGTTGTTCATCTTTTCTTCATCTTTCCTAGTTCAAACCATTTGGATTAATTTCAAAGGAATTTGAATTTAATCTTTAATTCATGCCCCCTCCTATTTTTCTTGGATCAAGCTCCCTTTTGTGAGTCCAAGAAAATAAACCCCATGCTCAAATTATTTTCCCTAACATTCTCTTTCTTTTTCTTCTCGCTAATACTTTTCTGCTAGAGAATAAAAGGGAGGGAGACAGAGAGAGCTTGCGCCCGCCGGCCTCCTGGGCCTCCCAACCTCCCGCGCCGGCCTACCTAGGCCATCTGCACCTAAGGCCCAGCCGACCCCGTCCTAAACCCTAGGCCCTACCTCTCCTCCCAATCCCATTCCTCGTTCCCTTCCGCCGCCACCACCCATGCGCAGCAGCCCCTCGCTCGATCCCCCAGCCCTCTCCTCGTGCCCGAACCCCCACGCTCCTTCTCCCCCTCGCTTGAACCCCTCCTATGGCGCCGCCCCTTGCCCCGAGCTCCGCCACCATCCCCCTATGCCGACCACCTCGCGCGTGCCGCCTCGCCCGTGCTTCCTCCTCGTCACCAGTGAGCGCCGCGCCGTCTCCCTTCCTCGCCTGCGCTGTCGGCGTCAACAACAGCAGCGGGCCGGAGCCCCTGCCTTGCTCCAGCACGTCGCCGCGCCTCCTGCCATCGGCGTCCACCTCCTCACCGCCTTGCACCTGCCTGCCTCCTCGACCTTCAGGCCACCCCGACGCGCCCCTGCCTCCTCTGGACGAAGCCCCGACGCCATGGCCGGGCCCAACCTACTTCGAGCTCCGACGATCTCGACTTCCAGCTCGCCGCCTCAAGCCTCGCCTGCATCCCCGTTGCTCCTCCTCATGCCTCGTTCTGGCGTCATCCGCGACGCCTGACGACCACAAGCGCCAACCTCCGCCATCCCCCTGGTCAAGTTGATGCTAGGGCCGACCCCAAGGTCTCCTCTACCGTTGTCATCAGCCACAGATTGCAGGTCCGGTAGACCCGTGCCTGCCATGGCCCTCCACGCGCCCCCTGCTTCCTCTCCGACGGCCTTCCGTGGCTGCAACCACCTTTGCGGCCAAGACCACCGAATCCAGGGACGCAAGACCGCCTCCATGGGTTCCTTTACCCAACTACCACGACTGGCGAAGACCAAGACCGAGACCTCCTCGAACAGGAGTAATTTTGGGTTGCCTAGTACCCCTTCGGATTCGTCACGACCCTCTTGTACGACTACACCCGGTGATGCGTCAAGTACCTCTACCGATGACCTGAACACTACGACTATATGTACCACTACCGTCACAAGAATCGAGACCGGCAAGTTTGAAGACCCCAAGTACCACGACGACCGACAAGTAGTACCACTACATCCTCTACCGTCAAGCCCTTGGACATCAAGTTCCTCGCCGTGACCCCGATCATCTACGGAGTGCATTCGACTACGAAACATGAATGACTACTTCCACTACGATCGTCCCGAGAACGTCTACTTCCTCTACACCGCTCCGAACTTGATCCGTTCCGAAAAGGCATGCTTCGAAGGTATAACCGCCGAGATGATGACCCGTGGACGAATGCATTGTTGTATGAGATGCATGTTTGGATGTTGTATCCGCCCGTGAACGTTAGTTGTTCCCTTGTTTGACACCGTCATTGACCCGTGGGAACCCGGTAACCGGGAGCACCCCACCATCTCTTGTGTGTTCCACACATCCGCACACTTCTCTTTTGCATCGGTATCTCAATCGAATTACCGGAACCGATATGTTGACATGGCATCATTTTTGGATTCGTTGCCGTGGCACCCTTTCTTTCCGCCATGGTGACAAAATGCTTCATAACATGCTCATGTCAACATTTTCTTAAAATTGCATAAAACTTGGATATGTCATTCGCATCAGGATAATGCTACCTCTTGAGCATGCGTTGGTTTTCCCTTGAAGAGGAAAGGGTGATGCAGCAAAGTAGCATAAGTATTTCCCTCAGTTTTTGAGAACTAAGGTATCAATCCAGTAGGAGATTACATGCAAGTCGCCTAGTACTTGCACAAACAATCAAGAACCTTGCAACCAATGTGATAAAGGGGTTGACAATCCCTTCACGGCCACTTGAAAAAGTGAGATCTGATAAAGATAATAAGATAAATATTTTTGGTATTTTTGTTGTATAGATTGAAAAGTAAATATTGTAAAATAAAATAAATAGTAAACTAGAATTGTAGATCGGAAACTTATATGATATAAAATAGACCCCGGGGCCATAGGTTTCACTAGTGGCTTCTCTCATGATAGCATGTATTACGGTGGGTGGCAAATTACTGCAGAGCAATTGATAGAAAAGCGCATAGTTATGAGAATATCTAGGCATGATCATGAACATAGGCATTACGTCCGTGTCAAGTAGATCGAAACAATTCTGCATCTACTACTATTACTCTACACATCAACCGCTATCCAGCATGCATCTAGAGTATTAAGTTCATAAGAACATTGTAACGCATTAGGCAAGATAACATGATGTAGAGGGATAAACTCAAGCACTATGATATAAACCCCATCTTTTTATCCTCGATGGCAACAATACAATACGTGCCTTGCTGCCCCTACTGTCACTAGGAAAGGACACCGCAAGATTGAACCCAAAGCTAAGCACTTCTCCCATTGCAAGAAAGATCAATCTAATAGGCCAAACTAAACCGATAATTCGAAGAGACTTGCAAAGATATCAAATCATGCAATAAGAATTCAGAGAATAACCAAATATTGTTCATAGATAAACTTGATCATAAATCCACAATTCATCGGATCTCGGCAAACACACCGCAAAAGAATATTACATTAGATAGATCTCCAAGAACGTCAAGGAGAACATTGTATTGAGAACCAAAGATAGAGAAGAAGCCATCTAGCTAATAACTATGGACCCGAAGTTATGTGGTAAACTACTCACACATCATCAGAGAGGCTACGGTGTTGATGTAGAAGCCCTCCGTGATCGAACCCCCCTCCGGCAGATCGCCAGAAAAGGTCCTCAAATGGGATGTCACGGGTACAGAAGGTTGTGGCGGTGGAAAAGTGGTTTTGTAGCTCTCCTGGATGTTTTCAGGGTATAAGAGTATATATATATATATAGGTGAAAGAAGTAGGTTGGTGGAGCTACGAGGGGCCCACGAGGGTGGGGGGCGCGCCTACCCCCCTGGGCGCGCCCTCCTATCTCGTGCCCACCTTGTTGTGTCTCTGACTTCCACTCCAAGTCTCCTGGATTGTGTTTTTTCCAAGAAAGATCCTTGCGAAGGTTTTGTTCCGTTTGGATTCCGTTTGATATTCCTTTTCTGCGAAACACTGAAATAGGCAAAAAAACAGAAACTAGCACTAGGCCTCTGGTTAATAGGTTAGTCCCAAAAATAATATTAAAGAGCATATTAAAGCCCATTAAACATCCAAAACAGATAATATAATAGCATGGAACAATCAAAAATTATAGATACGTTGGAGACGTATCAGCATCCCCAAGCTTAATTCCTGCTCGTCCTCGAGTAGGTAAATGATAAAAACAGAATTTTGATGTGGAGTGCTTCCTAACATAATTTTCAAGGTAATTTTCTTTATTGTGGCATGAATATTCAGATTTGAAAGATTCAAGACAAAAGTTTAATATTAACATAAAAATAATAATACTTCAAGCATACTAACCAAGCAATTATGTCTTCTCAAAATAAAATAGCCAAAGAAAGCTCATCCCTACAAAATCATATAGTTTGGCCATGCTTCATTTTCGTCACACAAAATGCTCTCATCATGCACAACCCCGATGACAAGCCAAGCAATTGTTTCATACTTTAGTATTTTCAAACTTTTTCAACTTTCACGCAATACATGAGCACGAGCCATGGACATAGCACTATAGGTGGAACAGAATATGATGATGGAGGTTGTGTGGAGAAGACAAAAAGGGAGAAATTTTCACATCGACGCGGCTAATCAACGGGCTATGGAGATGCCCATCAATTGATGTCAATGCGAGGAGTAGGGATTGCCATGCAACGGATGCAGTAGAGCTATAAATGTATGAAAGCTCAACAAAAGAAGCTAAGTGGGTGTGCATCCAACTTGCTTGCTCACGAAGACCAAGGGCATTTTGAGGAAGCCCGTTGTTGGAATATACAAGCCAAGTTCTATAATGAAAATTTCCACTAGTATATGAAAGTGACAAAATAAGAGACTCTCTATCATGAAGATCATGGTGCTACTTTGAAGCACAAGTGTGGAAAAAGGATAGTAGCATTGTCCCTTCTCTCCTTTTCTCTCATTTTTTGGCCTTTCTCTTTTTTTCTCGCACGGGACAATGCTCTAATAATGATGATCATCACACTTCTATTTATTTACAACTCAAAAATTATAACTCGATACTATAACAAAATATGACTCTATATGAATGCCTCCGGCGGTGTACCGGGATGTGCAATGATTTAAGAGTTACATGTATAAAAATTATGAGCGGTGGCTTTGCCACAAATACGATGTCGATTACATGATCATGAAAGGCAATATGACAATGATGAAGCGTATCATAATAAACGGAACAGTGGAAAGTTGCATGGCAATATATTTCGGAATGGCTATGGAAATGCCATAATAGGTAGGTATGGTGGCTGTTTTGAGGAAGATATAAGGAGGCTTATGTGTGATAGAGCATATCATATCACGGGGTTTGGATGCACCGGCAAAGTTTGGACCAACTCTCGAGGTGAGAAAGGGCAATGCATGGTACCGAAGAGGCTAGAAATGATGGAAGGGTGAGAGTGCGTATGATCCACGGACTCAACATTAGTCATAAAGAACTCACATACTTATTGCAAAAATCTACAAGTCATCAAAACCAAGCACTATGTGCATGCTCCTAGGGGGATAGATTGGTAGGAAAAGACTCATCCCCGACCGCCACTCATAAGGAGGACAATCAAAGAAACACCTCATGCTTCAAATTTGTTACACAACGGTTACCATACGTGCATGCTACGGGACTTGCAAACCTCAACACAAGTATTTTTAAAATTCACAAATACTCAACTAGAATGACTCTAATATCACCATCTTCATATCTCAAAACAATCATCAAGTATCAAACTTCTCATAGTATTCAATGCACTCTATATGAAAGTTTTTATTATACCCATCTTGGATGCCTACCATAATAGGACTAATTTCATAACCAAAGAAAATTACCATGCTATTCTAAAATAATCTCAAAATAATATAAGTGAAGCATGAGAGATCAATAATTTCTATAAAATAAAACCACCACAGTGCTCTAAAAATATATAAGTGAAGCACTAGAGCAAAATTATCTAGCTCAAAAGATATAAGTGAAGGACATATAGTATTCTAATAAATTCCGATTCATGTGTGTCTCTCCTAAAAGGTGTGTACAGCAAGGATGATTGTGGTAAACTAAAAAGCAAAGACTCAAATCATACAAGACGCTCCAAGCAAAACACATATCATGTGGTGAATAAAAATATAGCCTCAAGTATAGTTACCGATAGACGAAGACGAAAGAGGGGATGCCTTCCGGGGCATCCCCAAGCTTAGGATTTTGGTTGTCCTTGAATTTTACCTTGGGGTGCGTTGGTCATCCCCAAGCTTAGGCTCTTTCCACTCCTTGTTCCAAAATCCATCAAATTTTTACCCAAAAACTTGAAAACTTCACAACACAAAACTCAACAGAAAATCTCATGAGCTCCGTTAGTATAAGAAAACAAACCACCACTTTAAGGTACTATAATTAACTCATTCTTTATTTATGTTGGTGTTAAACCTACTGTATTCCAACTTCTCCATGGTTCATACCCTCCGATACTAGCCATAGATTCATCAAAATAAGCAAACAACACATGAAAAACAGAATCTGTCAAAAACAGAACAGTCTGTAGCAATCTGGAGGTTTCAAATACTTATGTAACTCCAAAAATTCTAAAAACTTAGGAAGACCTAAATAATTTGTATATTGATCTAATTTAGCTGGAATTGGTATTTTATCGCTCTCTGGTAAAAAATGAAAATTATTTTCGTGAGCGCATACTTTCTGTTTTTTTCAGTAAGATCAAACAACAATCACCCAAGAAGATCCTAAAGGCTTTACTTGGCACAAACACTAATTAAAACATAAAAACACAATCATAATAGAGGATAGATGATTTATTTATTACTAAAAGGAACAAAAATAAAATTGGGTTGCCTCCCAACAAGCGCTATCGTTTAACGCCCCTAGCTAGGCATAAAAGCAAGAATAGATCTAAGTATTGTCATCCTTTTCTTTTTGGTGATAAAGAGAGACTTTCTTATCTAAATCACTTATCTTCCTATTTTGTGAAAGCACGTGGCCATTAATGGTAGAGGAAAGATTAAGCACACTATGAAAATTTGCATCTAAGCTAGCCTTCATCTCTTTGATAATTTCATTTTGATAAAAACACAAAAGAGAGGTGGATTCAACTTTTTCACTCATGGGGGGCCCAAATATAGCTTTCATATTTTCGTATGTATCAATGGCATCCCCCCCAAGAAAACCTTCTTCAAAAATAGAATCTAAAACTTGCTTGAAAGAAGAGGGTAAGCCAATATAAAAGCTTTTTAAGTATATATCAATTTGATATTGAGGTACATAGCTGGCTCAGATCCTTAACAGCCTATCCCAAGCATCTTTCAAAGATTCATCAAGCAAATAACGAAAAATTCCGGGGTCATCTTCATCAAAATTATTTAAACTCTCATTGATAACCCCGGTAGGTCGTTCCATAGCATCATTGTTTATGAGCTTAGAAATGATAGAGGGATTATCCAAGGTATTAAAACCCGGGAAAACTGTAGCGACCCGACCTCAGATGGTCAAGTCTCTGTGCTTAAGTGTCATCCCTGGATCGGTAATGCTGACACACACAGTACTCAAAGGATTTATAACAGAGTAGCAATCACACACTTATTACATCGAATGTCTCAAGAGAGAGAACTTATTACAATAATATGGCTTAAGGCCATCTAATATGATAACAGCGGAAGGCTTGGAAGATAAAGTGAGTCCATCAACTCCAATGGCATAGCTGAGCTGCACGGCAACGACCTAATGAACCTTACTCCTCGTCTGAAAACTCTGCAACATAATACGTTGCAGCCCGAAAACGGGTCAGCACATGGAATATGCTGGTAATATAACACAGTAGAGCAAGAACAGAATAATGCTATCAGTATATGCATATTTGGCTGGTGGAAAGCTCTATGGTTATAGTTTTTTCGAAAAGCCAATTATTTCCTACAACAAAGGAATAGATTTTAATTTAACTATCATGGTGGTTGAACAACATTGAGAAGGTTCCTCCAACTCAATCCCAATTAAAGTGATTAACAACCCAACAGTATTAATTAAACATGATGAGATACATGTGATAACCCAAGTACTAGAGACTCAAGATTGTCCATAACCGGGGACACGTCTAACCATGATTAGATTGTACACTCTGCAAAGGTTTGCACACTTTTCCCCACAAGACTCGATCGCCTCCGTTGAATTTCTCGCACTACATGGTGTTTAAGAAATGGATGACCGAGACATAGTCTTTCAGAAACATTAACTCTTTACTCTGGACAGACCATACCAAACCTACATCCCACTACCTGCTGATCTACCTCTTCAAGAGCTTCACGTAACTTACTCAACTATGCTAGAGCCCATAATAGCTTGTGGCTGCACACGGAAGTTTCTAGCATCAATCATCTCAGTTCCATTTGAGCCTGGGTGGCGAACCATTGGAAAATCACACGGAACCCCGGGATTTCCAAAAATACAGGCAACGCTGGGTTCCCCAGGTGCCTCAATCCACCCAGATGTTAATTTAAGTTGCCACCTTAAGTTGAACCATCAATTAACAACTCACATCTGCCATGGATTTCACTCAAACCCAACCCACGTCTACGAGCATAGCAATATAATATAAGCAGACGTAGAAGTAACTCCCAAGGGTTTGGATATAACAGGACAATAGGTTCTACCTCAATAACTACTTCCCATCCCACATGTTAATGACATCCTAATCATGCAATGTTTGAGGATTGTAACTAATGCATAAAAACTGGGTATGAAAAGAGTATGATCAATGTGTTACTTGCCTTGCTGACGATCCGCGAATCCTAGAGACTCGTAGTAACACGCTTCGCACTCCGGAAATTCTATCGCAAGCAAACAATAGCATACATAAGTAACAAGCAACAATGCACAAGCAAAACTCAAATAAGAGAGGTTGACCAGAAAGTTCAACTTAAGAACTCCGGTTCGCAAAAAGAATCAAATCAAACGGAGCAATGAAACTTAAACGACGAGAGAAAGAAGCTTTGTTTACTAATCTGAACCTAGGTCAAATTTTACAGTGGCAAAAACTTATTTGAGTTGGTTAAACATAAAGAGGGTTTCGAGACAAAACTCTAGGCGCTTGAATTGCCTGATTCCGACAAACGAGCGAAAAGATAAACAGAAACTAAGATCGGATCAGAAATCACGATCAGAAAAATCGCAGAATAAATCGATAAAAAGAAAATGGACGAACAGACTAACGAACGAGCGTTCGTTAGCTGTAACTAACGGGCGAAGAACCGTTCATTAAACGAATGTACGGACGAACGTACGCTAACTAGAAGAACCGAGAAAAACCGGCGAACCGAAAAAAAGGACCTAGGGTTTTCTAAAAAACGAACGGTTCAAAAAAAACCGGCGGCGGATCTGGCGGATACCTCCGGCGAGGGGGGGGGTCCAGCGAGGCGGATACGGGGCGGGGCTTGGCGGCGACGGCGGCTAGCACGGGCGGCGGCGAGGCGGCGTGTGCGGCGGCGGCGGCGGTGGTTTGGGCGGCGGGGGTGGCGGCATATAAGGAGGGGGGCGGCTTGCTTGGAGGAGGGGGCAAGTGGCGGCGAGGCGGAGTCCGGCTCAGACTCCGGGTCCGAGCGGCGGCGGAGCGGCGCGCGCGCGGGGAGGCGGCGGCGGCTGCGGGCTGGCCTGGCTCGGCTGGGCCTTAGGCCCAGTCGGGCGCGGGAACTTTTTTTTTAATAATTTCGCCCACAGAAATAAAATCCTAGAAAAATAAATAAAAATCTAAAAATGCCAAAACAAATTTTCACCGTCTAAACAAAATATTTGGAACAAGATGAACATTTTCTTGGCCCTAAAATGCAACTTTGAAAATGTGCAATTTTTCTAATGCAAATAAAATCCAAATAAAATCAAGTAAAATCAAATAAATGATTTTAACATTTTCCTCCAATATTTCAATTATTTTGGAGAAGTCATATTATCACCTCTCATTTATTTTGATAAGAAATATTTTTCGGAGAGAAAAATAATTAAAATCAAAATCCTCGTTTCATTATTTGATAAAAATCAAATATGAAAAACCGGGAAAATCCCCAACTCTCTCCGTGGGTCCTTGAGTTGCTTAGGATTTCGAGGATTTGCGGAACGGAAAATGCAATAAAATATGATATGCATGGATGACTATGTATAACATTCCAAATTGAAAATTTGGGATGTTACAAACCTACCCCCCTTAAGATGAATCTCGCCCTCAAGATTCGGGTTGGCTAGAAAATAGGTGTGGGTGGTCTTGGCGGAGATCATCCTCTCGTTCCCAGGTGGCTTCATCCTCGGTATGGTGGCTCCACTGAACTTTGCAAAACTTGATAACCTTACTGTGGGTGACTCTGCTGGCAAACTCAAGAATCTTAACTGGCTTCTCCTCGTAAGTCAAATCACTGTCCAACTGAATTGCCTCCAAGGGTACTGTATCTCTTAACGGTATATCGGCCATCTCAGCATGACACTTCTTCAGCTGTGAAACGTGAAACACATCATGAACTCCTGACAATCCCTCAGGTAATTCCAATTTGTAGGAAACTTCTCCCATCCGTTCCAAAACACGATAAGGTCCTACAAATCTCGGGGCGAATTTCCCCTTAACTCCAAAACGTTTCACTCCTCGCAAGGGAGATACTCGCAGATATACTCTGTCTCCAATTTCATAGGTTACCTCTTTGCGTTTTGAGTCCGCATAACTCTTCTGCCTGGACTGAGCAATCTTCAGTCTATCACGAATCAATTTAACCTTCTCCTCAGACTCCTTGATCAAGTCTGGTCCAAACAATTGTCGGTCTCCTACCTCATCCCACATCAAGGGTGTTCTGCACCTACGTCCATACAGGGCTTCAAACGGTGCCATCTTCAAACTGGCTTGGTAGCTATTGTTGTATGAGAACTCTGCGTACAGCAAATTGTCATCCCAACTAGATCCATAATCCAGCGCACAGGCTCTCAACATGTCCTCCAAAATTTGGTTGACTCTCTCGGTCTGTCCATCTGTCTGCGGGTGAAAAGCTGTACTGAACTCCAACCTAGTCCCCAAAGTCTGGTGTAACTGATGCCAGAACTTTGAAGTAAATTGTGTTCCTCTATCTGATACGATGGTCCTCGAAACTCCATGCAGACATACGATCTTGGACATATAAATCTTGGCCAACTTCGCACTTGTATAAGTGGTTTCCACTGGGATGAAGTGAGCCACTTTAGTTAAGCGATCGACTACTACCCATATGGAATCATATCCTGCTTTAGTCCTAGGCAATCCGGTGATAAAGTCCATGCCAAGTTTATCCCACTTCCATTCGGGTATCGGCATAGGCTGTAACAGTCCTGCTAGCTTCTGATGTTCTGCCTTCACTCTCTGACATACATCACATACGGCTACATACTCGGCAATATCCTTCTTCATGCCGGCCCACCAGAAACGTTCCTTCAAATCCAGATACATATTGGTGTTTTCCGGGGTGTATCAAGTATGGTGAGTCATGAGCCTCTTGAAGTATTAACTTCCTGATCTCCTGGTTATTGGGCACATAAACTCGGTCCTCAAACCATAGGGTATCGTGCTCATCCTCACAAAAACCTTTGGCCTTTCCTTTGCCCATCTTCTCCTTTATCTCGGCAATCTCCTTGTCATCCTTCTGAGCCTCCCGAATCTTGTCCAACAATGTCGACTAGACCTCCATTGTCGCAACGAATCCTCTAGGAACAATCTCTAATCGAAGTTCCATGATATCCTCTGCTAACTCCTTCGGCAGTCCCTTACTTTTAAGGATATTAGCATAACTCTTCCTGCTTAAGGAGTCAGCTACGACATTGGCCTTTCCTGGATGATAGTGTAGCTTCATGTCATAATCCTTTATAAGCTCCAACCATCTCCTCTGTCTAAGGTTCATTTCCTTCTGGGTGAAAATGTACTTCAAACTCTTATGGTCCGTGTATACATCACATCGGTTTCCAATAAGGTAATGTCTCCAGGTCTTCAATGCATGCACTACGGCTGCTAGCTCCAAATCATGCGTGGCATAATTCAACTCGTGAGGTTTTAGTTGTCGTGAGGCATACGAAACAACTCTTCCGTCCTGCATAAGCACACATCCAAGTCCTAAGCGAGAGGCGTCGCAATACACTTGGAACTCCTTATGTATATCCGACAGTGTTAGCACTGGCGCTGTAGTCAACCGTTTCTTCAACTCCTGGAAACTTGCCTCGCAATCTTCTGTCCATTTAAACTTAGTATTCTTCTTTAACAGTTTAGTCATTGGCTTCACAATCTTGGAAAAGTTCTCAATGAATCTCCGGTAGTATCCTGCGAGTCCAAGAAAAATGCGGATCTCGCCAACTGAGGTGGGTGCCAACCATTCAGTGACTGACTGAACTTTGCCGGGGTCTATGGCTATAACTTCTCCTGATATAACATGTCCAAGGAACCCGACTTCCTTCAACCAAAACTCGCATTTGCTAAACTTAGCATACAACTGGTGTTCCCTGAGTTTCTCGAGAACTAAGCGCAAATGCTCCTTGTGCTCCTCCTCGTTCTTCGAGTATACCATACTATCATCAATAAACACCACAACAAACTTGTCCAAATACTCCATGAACACCTTGTTCATCATGCTCATGAAATAGGCAGGGGCGTTAGTCAGTCCAAATGACATGACCATGTACTCGTATAGTCCATACTGCGTCGTGAACGCTGTCTTTGGTATATCCTTCTCTTGTATCTTCAACTGATAGTATCCCGATCTCAAATCGATCTTCGAAAACACCTTAGCTCCTTGCAACTGGTCAAAAAGATCATTGATCATCGGCAGTGGGTAGTTGTTCTTAATCGTCACTTCATTCAAGGCTCGATAATCAACAACCATCCTTAGGGATTTATCCTTCTTCTCAACCAAAAGCACAGGGGCTCCCCAAGGTGATGAACTTCTTCGGATGTATCCTTTCTCCAATAACTCCTTGATCTGTTTCTTAATTTCCTCCAGATCATTCGCGGGCATCCGATAGGGTCTCTTGGATATTGGTCCTGTTCCTAGCAACAGCTCTATCAAAAACTCAATGTCTCTATCTGGTGGCATGCCTGGTAACTCCTCTGGAAAAACATCCGGATAATCCTTCACTACAGGCACTTCCTCCTGAACAACTCCCGTAAGGGTATTCACTTGGCTCCTTCTAGGCACATGCCTAGACACATACTTAATCCTTTTTCCCTCCGGGGTGGTAAGATAAATCGACTTACTAGCACAGTCAATACTTCCTCCAAACTTTGACATCCAGTCCATACCTAATATCACATCCAATCCTTGTGACTCCAAGATAATTAGGTCGGACGGAAACACATGTGTGCCAATGGTTAAGGGTATCTGGTCGCACCATCGGCTAGCCATGTATTCTGCTCCGGGTGAGCTCACTAACAGAGGGGTCCTAAGGGTTTGGGTTGGTAGTTTAAACTTATCCACAAATCCCCTTGATATGTATGAATGCGATGCACCAGTGTCGAAAAGAACAAGAGCGGTAAATGACTTAACCAAAAACTTACCTATTACCGCGTCCAGCTGCTCTTCAACCTCCTCCACGTTAACGTGGTTCACTTGTCCTTTGTTGAATGGATTGGGCTTCTTCCCGGTGCTCCCATTTCCGTTTCCATTCTTTCCTTCAGGGCACTCCGTGGCATAGTGTCCCGTCTTCCCGCACTTGAAACAAGTAACATGGCTTAAGTCCCTTTTGGCGGGTGTGGCTGGATTGGGGCGGTTCTGATTTTTGTTGGTTCCGTTCCCATTCCCATTCTTAGAACCATTGTGGTTATGCGATCCTCCCCCAGTGTGGTTGTGAGCTCCATGGTTATGAACAAGTCCTCCCGAATTCGGGGTTAGGCGAGGCTTCTGCTGAGCTCCTGAGTTATACTTCCCTTGTCCATACTTTCTCTTGCGGCTCTCAATCTGCTGCTGCTTCCCTTCAATCATAAGATCCTTATCTACCAACTCCTGGTAGTTGTTGAAGGTTGCTACCATCAACTGCATGCTCATCTCATCATTCAGCCCTTCCATAAACTTCTCCTGATTCGCGACATCTGTGGCCACATCATCAGGGGCATAGCGCGATAACTTGCTAAAATCATCCACGTACTGAGCCACAGTACGGTTCCCCTGGCGTAGGTTACGGAACTCCCTCTTCTTCATCTACATAGCTCCAGTTGAGACATGGGCCGTGCGGAAAGCTTGCTGAAACTGGTCCCAAGTGACGTTGGCTATGGGGAAAGTGGCTGTGTAATTCTCCCACCATGAGGCTGCTGGTCCATCCAATTGATGTGCGGCAAAGTGCACCCTCTCAGCATCTGTGCAACCTACGGTGGTTAACTCCCTTCCAATACGGCGTAGTCAATCATCAGAAACTATTGGCTCGGTGCTACTGGAAAACACCGGCGGCTGTAACCTTAGAAAACGGGCTAGGTTGTCCACTGGCGGTGGGTTGTTGTTGTTGTTGCCCTGGTTCAGAACTAACAATTGCATCAAGGCATTTTGCTGCTGGATCAACTGGGTGAGCTCCGGTGGGAAAGCAAAACCGGTGTCACGTCTCGGAGGCATCTGATGGGTTTAGAGGGAAGAGATTAGAATAGAATGAGGTCTAATGAGAAAGCATTACCCATATGCACATGAGACAAACACAAACATTTCACTCAATCAATCAAGCAAGGGCATACAACGGTATAAACTATCGCAAAAGTGCTCAACTACTACTAAATACATGGGAGATACTACTAATATATGGTGGTCATCTAGAAATTTTGATCGGTGGAAGACTCCATGATGTCTGCTCCAGCTTCGTCTTCAAAGTCATCATCACTAGGATCAGAATCGGTGTCGTCGATGATGATGTAGTTGTCCGGGCAAGTGGAATCGTCGTCTTCTTCTCCCGGTGCTGGTCCTCCCATGAATACTCCAATCTTCTTAACCAGGTCATCATTCTTCTCAAGTAGTGTCTTGATTTCCTCATATCCATCGCGTGTAAACTTGAGTTCTTCCTCCGGCTCGATGATTCTAGTCTTTGCCTTCTTCAAGTGCATCATGTCCGCGCACATCTGGTTCTCCTGACGTCGAATGTGCTAGTTTAACTCCTGGATGAAAGCTGCAATGGATCTATCCTTCCTGGTGCTGATTACTTCCCGTTGCGCGTCTCGGCGCCCACATATTTGGTAGATAGTGTCCTTAAGCTCCCTGTTGTAGACTTCTCCAATGCGTCCCAGGGTAATGTGGGCTGCCATGCTCTTGCCTAGGCTCCAGGTGGGTGCTTCAAAAGAAAATTCTATGGGTTTAGAAGTTGGCGAGAACGTCCTTCCTAGAACTTGTACTTGAACCATCCAGCGCTCCTCTTCAGGTAAAGTGGCGTTGTACGTCCCGGTGAAGCTTGGTATTCCAATGTTCAAGTATCTAGTAACTTCCTTCAAGTGGCGTCCAAAAGGTGTGTCTTCATCCGGTTGTGCAAACTTGTTCTTCATCTCCGTCATCCTAAAGAGTAGAAAATGGAGAGGAGTCAGAAATGAGTAGAGAAGTGTGACCTAGGGTTTATCTTAGTGGTCGTGTCCTACACTTAGCGTATGCTCTGATACCATCTTGTAGCGACCTAACCTCAGATGGTCAAGTCTCCATGCTTCAGTGTCATCCCTGGATCGGTAATGCTGACACACACAGTACTCGAAGGATTTATAACAGAGTAGCAATCACACACTTATTACATCGAATGTCTCAAGAGAGAGAACTTATTACAATAATATGGCTTAAGGCCATCTAATACGATAACAGCGGAAGGCTTGGAAGATAAAGTGAGTCCATCAACTCCAATGACATAGCTGAGCTGCACAGCAACGACCTAACGAACCTTACTCCTCATCTGAAAAGTCTGCAACATAATACGTTGCAGCCCGAAAACGGGTCAGCACATGGAATATGCTGGCAATATAACACAGTAGAGCAAGAACCGAATAATGCTATCACTATATGCATATTTGGCTGGTGGAAAGCTCTATGGTTATAGTTTTTGTGAAAAGCCAATTTTTCCCTACAACAAAGGAATAGATTTTAATTTAACTATCATGGTGGTTGAACAACATTGAGAAGGTTCCTCCAGCTCAATCCCAATTAAAGTGATTAACAACCCAACAATATTAATTAAACATGATGAGATACATGTGATAACCCAAGTACTAGAGACTCAAGATTGTCCATAACCGGGGACACGACTAACCATGATTAGATTGTACACTCTGCATAGGTTTGCACACTTTTCCCCACAAGACTCGATCGCCTCCGTTGAATTTCTCGCACTACATGGTGTTTGAGAAACGGATGACCGAGACACAGTCTTTCAGAAACATTAACTCTTTACTCCGGACAGACCATACCAAACCTACATCCCACTACCTGCTGATCTGCCTCTTCAAGAGCTTCACGTAACTTACTCAACTATGCTAGAGCCCATAATAGCTTGTGGCTGCACACGGAAGTTTCTAGCATGAATCATCTCAGTTCCCTTTGAGCCTGGGTGGCGGTCCATAGGAAAATCACACGGAACCCCGGGATTTCCAAAAATACAGGCAACGCTGGGTTCCCCAGGTGCCTCAATCCACCCAGATGTTAATTTAAGTTGCCACCTTAAGTTGAACCATTAATTAACAACTCACATCTGCCATGGATTTCACTCAAACCCAACCCACGTCTACGAGCATAGCAATATAATATAAGCAGACATAGAAGTAACTCCCAAGGGTTTGGATATAACAGGACAATAGGTTCTACCTCAATAACTACTTCCCATCCCACATATTAATGACATCCTAATCATGCAATGTTTGAGAATTGGAACTAATGCATAAAAACTGGGTATGAAAAGAGTATGATCAATGTGTTACTTGCCTTGTAGACGATCCACGAATCCTAGAGACTTGTAGTAATACGCTTCGCACTCCGGAAATTCTATCGCAAGCAAACAATAGCATACATAAGTAACAAGCAACAATGCACAAGAAAAACTCAAATAAGAGAGGTTGACCAGAAAGTTCAACTTAAGAACTCCGGTTCGCAAAAAGAATCAAATCAAACGGAGCAACGAAACTTAAACGGCGAGAGAAAGAAGCTTCGTTTACTAATCTGAACCTAGGTCAAATTTTACAGTAGCAAAAACTTTTTTGAGTTGGTTAAACAGAAAGAGGGTTTCGAGACGAAACTCTAGGCGCTTGAATCTCCTGATTCCGATAAACGAGCGAAAAGATAAACAAAAACTAAGCTCGGATCAGAAATCACGATTAGAAAAATCATGGAATAAATTCGATAAAAAGAAAACGGACGAACAGACTAACGAACGAGCGTTCGTTAGCTGTAACTAACAGGCGAAGAACCATTCGTTAAACGAACGTACGGACGAACGTCCGCTAACTAGAAGAACCGAGAAAAACCGGCGAACCGAAAAAAATGGATCTAGGGTTTTCTAAAAAACCAAACGGTTCAAAAAAACGGCGGCGGATCCGGCGGATACCTTCGGTGAGGGGGGGGGGTCCGGCGAGGCGGATGCGGGGCGGGGCGGGGCGGCGACGGCGGGGCTTGGCGGCGGCGGCGGCTGGCGTGGGCGGTGGTGGTGGTTTGGGCGGCGGGGCTGGCGGCTTAAAAGGAGGGGGGCGGCTTGCTTGGAGGAGGGGGCAAGCGGCGGCGAGGCAGAGTCCGGCTCGGACTCCGGGTCCGAGCGGCGGCGGGGAGGCGGCGGCGGCTGCGGGCCAGCCTGGCTCGGCTGGGCCTTAGGCCCAGTCGGGCGCGGGAATTTTTTTTTAAATAATTTCGCCGACAGAAATAAAATCCTAGAAAAATAAATAAATATCTAAAAATGCCAAAACAAATTTTCACTGTCTAAATAAAATATTTAGAACGAGATGAAAATTTTCTTGGCCCTAAAATGCAACTTTGAAAACGTGCAATTTTTCTAATGCAAATAAAATCCAAATAAAATCAAGTAAAATCAAATAAATGATTTTAACATTTTTCCTCCAACATTTCGATTATTTTGGATAAGTCACATTATCTCCTCTCATTTATTTTGATAAGAAATATTTTTCAGGGAGAAAAATAATTAAAATCAAAATCCTCGTTTCATTATTTGATAAAAATCAAATATGAAAAACCGGGAAAATCCCCAACTCTCTCCGTGGGTCCTTGAGTTGCTTAGGATTTCGAGGATTTGCGGAACGGAAAATGCAATAAAATATGATATGCATGGATGACTATGTATAACATTCCAAATTGAAAATTTGGGATGTTACAAAAACCTTAGCCCCTTTTGGTTCGGCAATAGAAATAGAAAGGCAAGTTTTAAGAAAACAAGAGGACAACGAGAGAAGGCAAAGGAAAAAGGGCGAATAAAATGGCAAAGGTGAAGTGGGGGAGAGGAAAACGAGAGGCAAATGGCAAATAATGTAATGCGAGGGAGAAGAGTTTGTGATGGGTACTTGGTATGTATTGACTTGAGCGTAGATCTCCCTGGCAACGGCGCCCGAAATCCTTCTTGCTACCTCTTGAGCATGCATTGGTTTTCCCTTAAAGAGGAAAGGGTGATGCAGCAAAGTAGCGTAAGTATTTCCCTCAGTTTTTGAGAACCAAGGTATCAATCCAGTAGGAGATTACACGCAAGTCGCCTAGTACCTGCACAAACAATGAAGAACCTTGCAACCAACACGATAAAGGGGTTGTCAATCCCTTCATGGTCACTTGCAAAAGTGAGATCTGATAAAGATAATAAGGTAAATATTTTTGGTATTTTTGTTGTATAGATTGAAAAGTAAAGAACGCAAAATAAAATAAATAGTAAACTAGAATTGTAGATCAGAAACTTATATGATATAAAATAGACCTAGGGGCCATAGGTTTCACTAGTGGCTTCTCTCGTGATAGCATGTATTACGGTGGGTGACAAATTACTGCTGAGCAATTGATAAAAACGCATAGTTATGAGAATATCTAGGCATGATCATGAATATAGGCATCACGTTCGTGTCAAGTAGATCGAGACGATTCTGCATCTACTAGTATAATCCACACATTGACCGCTATCCAGCATGCATGTAGAGTATTAAGTTCATAAAGATAGAGTAATGCATTAGGCAAGATGACATGGTGTAGAGGGATAAACTCAAGCAATAAGATACAAACCCCATCTTTTTATCCTCGATGGCAACAATACAATACGTGCCTTGCTGCCCCTACTGTCACTGCGAAAGGACACCGCAGGATTGAACCCAAAGCTAAGCACTCCTCCCATTGCAAGAAAGATCAATCTAGTAGGCCAAACTAAACCGATAATTCGAAGAAACTTGCAAAGATATCAAATCATGCATATAAGAATTCAGAGAAGAACCAAATATTATTCATAGATAAACTTGATCATAAATCCACAATTCAGGATCTCGGAAAACACACCGCAAAAGAATATTACATCAAATAGATCTCCAAGAACATCGAGGAGAACTTTGTATTGAGAACCAAAGAGGGACAAGAAACCATCTAGCTAATAACTATGGACCCGAAGGTCTATGGTAAACTACTCACACATCATCGGAGAGGCTATGGTGTTGATGTAGAAGCCCTCCGTGATTGAATCCCCCTCCGGCAGATCACCGGAAAAGGCCCTAGATGGGATCTCACGGGTATAGAAGGTTTCGGCGGTGGAAAAGTGGTTTCGTGGCTCTCCTGGATGTTTTTAGGGTATAAGAGTATATATAGGCAAAAGAAGTACGCCGGTGGAGCTACGAGGGGCCCACGAGGGTGGGGGCGCGCCTACCCACCTGGGCGCGCCCTCCTACCTCGTGGCCGCCTCGTTGCGTCTCTGACTTCCACTCCAAGTCTCCTAGATTGCGTTTGTTCCAAGAAAGATCCTCGCGAAGGTTTTGTTCCGTTTGGATTCCGTTTGATATTCCTTTTCTGTGAAACACTGAGATAGGCAAAAAAAATAGAAACTGGCACTGGGCCTTCGGTTAATAGATTAGTCCCAAAAATAATATAAAAGAGCATATTAAATCCCATTAAACATCCAAAACAGATAATATAATAGCATGGAACAATAAAAAATTATAGATACATTGGATGCGTATCAGATAACAACATTTAAAATGGTTAAAATTGCTTGCATCAAATTGCCTTATGCACATGAGGATTTACCGAAATTGTTGTTTATTGTTCCGACCTCATTTAACTTGCCTAAATAGTTAGTTTATTATGCTTCACCTCTTGCCATGTTAACCTACATTTAATATTGTTGAGTAGATTAAACGGGAGAGAGCTAAATAATTGAATGTGGTGTTTTGTCAATATGCACTTCGTTGCATATTGAGCTGCACTTAACTTGTAGTTTTGTTTGTGCACTTTGCCATGCCATGCATATTTAAACCGGACATGCATCATCCTTGGTTGTCCATCATGCCATGTTTATGCTTGTGTGTTTACCATGTTGCTTGCTTCTTTCCAGTTTGCTTCTCTCATTAGCTTCGGTTTCGATCCGGAGTTGTGAGGATTCGTTCGACTACGTCCGTTTGTCTTCTTCATTGGACTCGTTCTTCTTTCTTGAGGGGTCTCAGGCAAGATGACCATTACCCCCGATATCACTTCTATCTTTGCTTGCTAGTTGTTCGCTCCATCGCTATGTTGTGCCACCTACCACTTGTTTATCATGCCTCCCTTATTGCCATGTCAAGCCTCTAACCCACCTTCCTAGCAAACCGTTGTTTGGCTAAGTTACTGCTTTTGCTCAGCCCCTCTTATAGTGTTGCTAGTTGCAGGTGCCTTGCAGGTTGTTCCATGTTTGGAACATGGTTATGTTGGGATATCACAATATCTCTTATTTTAATTAATGCATCTATATACTTGGCAAAGGGTGGAAGGCTTGGCCTTTTGCTCGGTGTTTTGTTCCACTCTTGCCGCCCTAGTTTCCGTCATACCGGTGTTATGTTCCTCGATTTTGCGTTCCTTACGCGGTTGGGGTTATGGGACCCCCTTGACAGTTTGCTTTGAATAAAACTCCTCCAGCAAGGCCCAACCTTGGTTTTAAAATTTGCCTAATAACAACCTAAACTTTTCCCTAGGGAGTTATAAACCCGAGGGTCATCTTTATTTAACCCCCCAGGGCCAGTGTTCCTTTGAGTGCTGGTCCAACCTGGGCGATGTTCGGCGCCCCCTGGGCAACCAGGGTCTCAGCTAACCCGATGTCTTACCCATCCGGTGTGCCCTGAGAACGAGATACGTGCGACTCCTATCGGGATTTGTCGGCACATCAGGCGGTCTTGCTGGTCTTGTTTTACCATTGTCAAAATGTCTTGTAACCGGGATTCCGAGACTGATCGGGTCTTTCCGGGAGAAGGAATATCCTTAGTTGATCATGAGAGCTTGTGATGGGCTAAGTTCGGACACCCCTGCAGGGTATAAATCGAGAGTCGTGACCGTGGTTATGTGGTAGATGGGAATTTGTTAATATCCGGTTATAGAGAACTTGACACTTGACTTAATTAAAATGCATCAACCGCGTGTGTAGACGTGATGGTCTCTTTTCGGCGGAGTCCGGGAAGTGAACACGGTTTGGGTTATGTTTGAACGTAAGTAGTTCAGGATCACTTCTTGATCACTTCTAGCTTCACGACCGTTGCGTAGTTTCTCATCTTACTCTCGTACCCGTATGTTAGCCACCATATTTGCTTAGCGCTTGCTCAACTCCACCTCATTACCTTATCCTACCCATAAGCGTAAATAGTCTTGATCTCGCGGGTTTTGAGATTGCTGAGTCCTCGTGACTCACATATTACTACAACAACAGTTGCAGGTGCCGACGATACCAGTGCAGGTGATGCTACCGAACTCAAGTGGGAGTTCGACGAGGACCTTGGCCATTACTACGTGTCTTTTCCTGATGATCAGTAGTGGTGCCCGGTTGGGACGATCGGGGATCTAGCAGTTGGGTTTATCTTATTTTCATTTGGATTTGTCCGTAGTCGGACTACACGTGTACTCTGATGATGTATGAATTATTTGAATATTGTGTGACATGACGATTGTAAGCCAATTCTATTTATCCCTTTCTTGTTCATTACATGGGATTGTGTGAAGATGACCCTTCTTGCGACAAAACCACAATGCGGTTATGCCTCTAAGTCGTGCCTCGACACGTGGGAGATATAGCCGCATCGTGGGCGTTACAACTCCTTCTCTAGAAAGGACCCATTCTTAGCAACGAATATCTTGCCTTCAGATCCGTGATAGAAAGTGTACCCAACAGTTTCCTTTGTGTATCTTATGAAGACGCATTTCTCTGATTTGGGTTCGAGCTTATCAGGTTGAAGCTTTTTCACATAAGCATCGCAACCCCAAACTTTAAGAAATGACAGCTTAGGTTTCTTGCCAAACCACAGTTCATATGGTGTCATCTCAACGGATTTAGATGGTGCCCTATTTAACGTGAATGCAACCGTCTCTAAAGCATAATCCCAAATCAATAGCAGTAAATCGGCAAGAGACATCATAGATCGCACCATATCTAATAAAGTACGGTTACGACGTTCGGACACACCATTACGCTGTGGTGTTCTAGGTGGCGTGAGTTGCGAAACTATTCCACATTATTTCAAATGAAGACCAAACTCATAACTCAAATATTCACCTCCACGGTTAGATCGTAGAAACTTTATTTTCTTGTTACGATGATTTTCCACTTCAATGTGAAATTCTTTGAACTTTTCAAATGTTTCAGACTTATGTTTCATTAAGTAGATATACCCATATCTTCTCAAATCATCTGTGAAGGTCAGAAAATAACGATACCCGCCGCGAGCCTCAACACTCATCGGACCGCATACATCAGTATGTATTATTTCCAATAAGTCTGTCGCTCGCTCCATTGTTCTGGAGAATGGAGTCTTAGTCATCTTGCCCATGAGGAATGGTTTGAAAGCATCAAGTGATTCATAATCAAGTGATTCCAAAAGCCCATCAGCATGGAGTTTCTTCATGCACTTTACACCAATATGACCTAAATGACAGTGCCACAAATAAGTTGCACTATCATTATTAACTTTGCATCTTTTGGCTTCAATATTATGAATATGTGTATCACTACGATCGAGATTCAACAAAAATAGACCACTCATCAAGGGTCATGACCATAAAAGATATTACTCATATAAATAGAACAACCATTATTCTCTGATTTAAATGAATAACTGTCTCGCATCAAACAAGATCCAGATATAATGTCCATGCTCAACGCTGGCACCAAATAAAAATTATTCAGGTCTAAAACTAATCCCGATGGTAGATTTCGAGGTAGCGTGCCAACGGCGATCACATCAACCTTGGAACCATTTCCGATGCGCATCGTCACCTCGTCCTTAGCCAATCTTTGTTTAATCCATAGCCCTTGTTTCGAGTTAGCAACAGAACCAGTATCAAATACCCAGGCGCTACTACGAGCATTAGTAAGGTACACATCAATAACATGTATATCAAATATACCTTTCACTTTGCCATCCTTCTTATCCGCCAAATACTTGGGGCAATTCCGCTTCCAGTGACCAGTCCCTTTGCAGTAGAAGCACTCAGTTTCAGGCTTAGGTCCAGACTTGGGCTTCTTCCCGGGAGCAGCAACTTGCTTGCTATTCTTCTTGAAGTTCCCCTTCTTCCCTTTGCCCTTTTTCTTAAAACTAGTGGTCTTGTTAACCATCAACACTTGATGCTCCTTCTTGATTTCTACCTCCGCAGCCTTTGGCATCGCGAAGAGCTCGGGAATAGTCTTCTCCATCCCTTGCATATTATAGTTCATCACGAAGCCTTTATAGCTTGGTGGCAGTGATTGAAGAACTCTGTCGATGACACTATCATCAGGAAGATTAACTCCCAGCTGAGTCAAGTGGTTATGGTACCCAGACATTCTGAGTATGTGTTCACTGACAAAACTATTCTCCACCATCTTGCAGCTATAGAACTTGTTGGAGATTTCATATCTCTCAACTTGGGCATTTGCTTGAAATATTAACTTCAACTCATGGAACATCTCATATGCTCCATGACGTTCAAAACGTCTTTGAAGTTCCAATTCTAAGTCGTAAAGCATGGCACACTGAACTATCGAGTAGTCATCAGCTTTGCTCTGCCAGACGTTCATAACATCTGGAGTTGCTCCTACAGCGCGTCTTGCACCTAGCGGTGCTTCCAAGATGTAATTCTTCTGTGCAGCAATGAGGATAATCCTCAAGTTACGGACCCAATCCGTGTAGTTGCTACCATCATCTTTCAACTTAGCTTTCTCTAGGAACGCATTAAAATTCAAGGGAATAGTAGCACGGGCCATTGATCTACAACAACATAGATATACAAAAACTACCAGGACTAAGTTCATGATAAATTAAAGTTCAATTAATCATATTACTAAAGAACTCCCACTTAGATAGACATCCCTCTAGTCATCTAAATGATCACGTGATCCATATCAACTAAACCATGTCCGATCATCACGTGAGATGGAGTAGTTTTCAATGGTGAACATCTCTATGTTGATCATATCTACTATATGATTCACGTTCGACCTTTCGGTCTCAGTGTTCCGACGCCATATCTGCATATGCTAGGCTTGTCAAGTTTAACCCGAGTATTCTGCACGTGCAAAACTCGCTTGCACCCGTTGTATGTGAACATAGAGCTTATCACACCCGATCATCACCTGGTGTCTCGGCACAACGAACTGTAGCAACGGTGCATACTCAGGGAGAACACTTGTACCTTGAAATTTAGTGACAAGTCATCTTATAATGCTACCGCTGTACTAAGCAAAATAAGATGCATAAAAGATAAACATCACATGCAATCAAAATATGTGACATAATATGGTCATCATCATCTTGTGCCTTTGATCTCCATCTCCAAAGCATCGTCATGATCTCCATCATCACCGGCTTGACACCTTGATCTCCATCGTAGCATCGTTGTCATCCCGCCAACTATTGCTTCTACGACTATCGCTACCGCTCAGTGATAAAGTAAAGCAATTACATGGCGGTTGCATTTCATACAATAAAGCGACAACCATAAGGCTCCTGCCAGTTGCCGACAACTTTTACAAAACATGATCATCTCATACAACAATTTATACCTCATCATGTCTTGACCATACCACATCACAACATGCCCTGCAAAAACAAGTTAGACGTCCTCTACTTTGTTGTTGCAAGTTTTACGTGGCTACTATGGGCTTCTAACAAGAACTGTTCTTACCTACGCATCAAAACCACAATGATTTTTCGTCAACTGTGTTGTTTTAACCTTCAGCAAGGACCGACCATAGTCAAACTCGATTCAACTAAAGTTGGAGAAATAGACACCCGCCAGCCACTTGTGTGCAAAGCACGTCGGTAGAACCAGTCTCATGAATGTGGTCATGTAATGTTGGTCCAGGCCGCTTCATCCAACAATACCACCGAATCAAAGTAAGACATTGATGGTAAACATTATGACTATTATCGCCCACAACTCTTTGTGTTCTACTCGCGCATATCATCTACGTATAGACCTGGCTCGTATGCCACTGTTGGGGAACGTAGCATGCAATTTCAAAAAAAATCCTACGATCACAGAAGATCTATCTAGGAGATGCATAGCAACGAGAGGGGGAGAATGTGTCCACGAACCCTCGTAGACCAAAAGCGGAAGCGTTAGATTAACGCGGTTGATGTAGTCGAACGTCTTCACGATCCAACCGATCCAAATACCGAATGTACGACACCTCTGTGTTCAGCACACGTTCAGCTCGATGACGTCCCTCGAACTCTTGATCCAGCAGAGGGTCGAGGGAGAGTTCCGTCAGCACGACGGTGCGGTGACGGTGATGGTGATGTGATCCACGCAGGGCTTCGCCTAAGCACTACGACACTATGACCGGAGGAGTAAACTGTGGAAGGGGGCACTGCACACGGCTAAGAGAACAATTGATGTGCCTTTGGGGTGCCCCCCGCCCCCGTATATAAAGGAGAGGGGGAGGAGGTGGCCGGCCAGGAGAAGGCGCGCCAAGGGGGGGAGTCCTAGTAGGATTCGCCCCCTTCCTTCCAACAGAGAGGGGGAAAGGGGAAAGAGGGGAGAGGGAGAAGGAAAGGGGGGCCGCGCCCCCACCCCTTGTCCAATTCGGATTGGGCAGGGGGAGGCATGCGCCACCTCTTGTGGCCTGCCTCCCTCTCTCCACTATGGCCCATGAGGCCCATTAACTTTCCCGGGGGGTTCCGGTAACCTCCCGTTACTCCAAAAAATCCCCGAAGCTCTTCGGACATTCCGGTGTCCGTATATAACCTTCCAATATATGAATCTTTACCTCTCGACTACTTCGAGACTCGTCATGTCCGTGATCTCATCCGGGACTTCGAACAAACTTCGGTCACCAAAACACACAACTCATAATACAAATCATTATCTAATGTTAAGCGTGCGGACCCTACGGATTCGAGAACTATCTAGACATGACCGAGACATATCTCCGGTCAATAACCAATAGCGGAACCTGGATGCTCATATTGGTTCCTACATATTCTACGAAGATCTTTATCGATCAAACCACATAACAACATACGTCATTCCCTTTGTCATCGGTATGTTACTTGTCTGAGATTCGATCGTCGGTATCATCATACCTAGTTTAATCTCGTTACCAGCAAGTCTCTTTACTCATTCTGTAATGCATCATCCGTAACTAACTCATTAGTCACATTGTTTGCAATGCTTATAGTGATGTGCATTACCGAGAGGGCCCAGAGATACCTCTCCGATACATGGAGTGACAAATCATAATATTGATCTATGCCAACCCAACAAACACCTTCGGAGACACCTGTAGATCATCTTTATAATCACCCAGTTACGTTGTGACGTTTGATAGCACACAAGGTGTTCCTCCGGTATTCAGGAGTTGCATAATCTCATAGTCAGAGGAATATGTATAAGTCATGAAAAAAGCAATAGCAATAAAACTAAATGATCGTAATGCTAAGCTAACGGATGGGCCTTGTCCATCACATCATTCTCTAATGATGTGATCCCGTTCATCAAATGACAACACATGTCTATGGTCAGGAAACTTAACCATCTTTGATTAACGAGCTAGTCAAGTAGAGGCATACTAGGGACACTCTGTTTTATCTATGTATTCACACATGTACTAAGTTTACGGTTAATACAATTCTAGCATGAATAATAAACATTTATCATGATATAAGGAAATATAAATAACAACTTTATTATTGCCTCTAGGGCATATTTCCTTCAGTGACATGGGAGACGACGGCGAGGGTTGGCAGATGGCGCATGCATGGGCCGAGGGTTGATGGCGAGGGGTGGCGCAACGCACCTTGCTGCTGCAACCATGGAGCGGCGAGCTGCAATCGTCTTTCCCGGACACGTCCGCCACGTCGCCCAGCCCACCCCGAGCCCACTCCATCCCCACAAATATCCCCAATCCGATAACCCTTCCTCACTCCGCTCTCGCTCCTTCTCTTCTTCCCCTCCTCCGATTTCTTTGATTTGATCCAGTCCGACGACTCGACGAGCATGTCGAGCTCTGGCAGCCGCTCCGACTCTGACCTCGACATCGACGAGAAGCTAGCCCTCCGCATTGCCCCCAAGAAATCCAAGGTGGACAAGGGGGGGAGGGGGCAGTTCCGGATCTGCCTCCTCGCCTCTCCCCCGCCAGCGTTGGCCCCTTCCCGGCCCGTGCGCAAACCCGGTTGTGATCTTTTGGTGAACGGATTGTGCATTTGCATGTCCGTTTCTATGTCCGGCTATGATCTTTGTAGTTTTTATCAACGTTGCATGGTTTAATATGGATATAGGATCGGATATGAGATACGTGGATCCGGATGATGAAATATGAGGACTAAATAGTCAGTGACCACGGACGCACCGGGGGCCGGTTGAGGGCCCGAATTTGCCTAGTCCGGCTAAAGATGCTCTAAGCATGTACAAAATTTGGTTCAAAAAATCCAGTAAATACTACATGTTTCTAGTAGTATTCTCGGAAGGTTGACAAATGGACTAGGAAATGCTGGCTATTTAGCTAAGAAGATTCAAAATTTTGTTCAAAAATTAATATATTTTGAAAAAATCAGATTTTTTTTATTAAATACTACATGTTTCCAGTAGTAATCTGGGAAAATCTCAACATTTGGAGAAAGGAATCACGAGATGGAGTTTATTTTCTTCAAACAAACGTTTTGTTTTTTTCAAGTTAACTTTGAGCCGACCCTCCATTTTCGTCATGGATTCGCCACTAGGTAGAAAGACGTATAATAACGGATCGTGAAAGTATTTGTACAGGCTAGATATCAAGAATTTCCATCCATTTTTCAGCCAATCTCCATGAAAACATACGTTTAGATCACGAAGCAAATCGATCGCTCTGTAGACTGTAGATGTTTCTTAGATGCACGCGCCTGGCCTGCGTGGCCCTGCGAATTTCATTCTTCTCTAGCTTGATAACTTCAAGACCGGGCCAAACTCCCCCAAGGCGTGAAGAGTCAGACTCCCAATTAATACCGCCATCATCCTTTCCAGTCCATTATTATTGATTTGATTCCTCCATTCACATCAAGACGTCATTCTCCGCGGGGCAGCCTAAACAACCCCGTTAGCGCTAATCTACTCAGCAGCAGTCAGCGGCGGTGACCACTAACCAACTAAAACCAAGGGACGGAAGAGCTCAACCACCGCACGCCTTTCGGCTGGGCGGCCCTCGTCTGCCCGCCCCGCGTCGCTGTCCGGCCCGGCCCGGCTTTCTCCCTTTCGGTACGCCGCCCCGTCGTGGCCTCGCCACCGGCCACCGCCCACTTGCCCCCGCTTTCGGATTTGGCTCGTTTCGGCGGCGTGGAGAATATATTTCCCTGCCACCTTTCCGCCTCATCATTTCGCTCCTCCTCCTGATGCTGCTCTGCTTAGCCTTAAGCCCGCCCGCCACCCCCTTCCTTTTTGGCGTCTGCTCCGCTCCGGCCATCGCCGCAGATCGGGATCTCCCGCGGCGTGCTGATTATCGGCTTGGATCGACAGGCGAGGTACTAGTAATTCTATCTCCGCCCCGCCTGTGATTTTGTTCTGTGGCTGACCCGTGATTTCAGCTTACTTTGCTTCCTGGGCAGTGTCTTGCAAGTTGCAAGGAAGCCTGTTGTTCCTTCTATTCTTAGTTTTAAGCTCGTGGCTTATTTGCTTGATTCTGTACGCATCATAGATTCCTAGTTGTTTGCTATGGGGGATTTGTGAGCTGAGACGGCAGGATTTCACCCACAGCTTTGAGGAAAAGTGGGTTTCGTTGCCGGAATATGGTGTGTTGTTGGCGGACTTTAGTTGCTCAGCTCTCAACAAGTTTCAGCTCACTGCAGGGATCATTCGTCCTGCATAATTTATGCTTGGTCTAGTGTATCTGCGATTGCCAATTAGCCACTGTAGTTGCCCGACACTTGCTGCTATCAATTGCCTTTCCAACCTGGCATTCGGTCTCTCCCTCCAGCTAAGACTGGCTTTATGCTTCACCAAACCTAACTATATCACCGCAATGACACCGCCATCATCATTTTCTCGTTCATCTTCTCAATGATAAGACCAAGGTTTTAATCCTACCGGATTCTGATGTCTCTAGGTTACAGGTTACAGCTTCAATGAAGTCTTGTTACTTTTATCACCAAGCGGTTAACTGTAAAACACTGAAGTAAACTCACACTTTGCTGATTATTAACTTTGCTTTGACTTCTTGTAGCGATCCTGCTTCAACACCAACCACCTCTGACCATCTAAACAGCGCGTTGGAGCGACTGTCAAGATTCGAGGATACTGTTGCACAATGGGAACAAGGATGACAGTCATGCGGCGATTGCCTGTCGCGCTGTCCTCGGCATTGCTCGAGTGGATTTTGATGCTTCTGCTATTCATCGACGCAGTTTACTCCTTCCTCATCACCAGATTTGCCCGTCTCTGCAAACTACCGGTACCTTGCCCGTTCTGTTCAAGGCTAGATCATGTCCTCGGCAATGAGGAACCCTGCTTCTACAGGGAATTGATCTGCAAAACTCACAAGTCAGAGCTCTCGTCTTTGGCCTTCTGTCGCCTCCACCAGAAACTTGTGGGCGCGGGAAGTATGTGTGATGGATGCAGCAGTAGCTCACTTGCTCCAAAAGTGACACCAAACAACAATGACAACACAGATGAGCCCGCCGTGGATGTCGATGTACTCAACGGTACTCAGGGAGGTGATGGTGTGTTACATTCTCCTCTTACTAGAATTTGTTCATGTTGTGCACAACATTTTGAACAACGGAGTGTATCGCTGTTTTCTCAGAAGAGTGGAGAGCTCCAGTATGCTAAGTCACCAAAGATTTGCACGGATTATCCTGTATCATGGCAACTGGACGAATCATTTGAAACCAAAGACATCTACCACCAGAGTGATCATACATCTCATGAGAGATACAGTGCTCTACAGATGACATCTGACTCCGAGGTTGAGGTTCCTTGTGCTGATGATGCCAGAGATTCTCACCCTCATGAAGCCTATGATATGGAAAAGAGAGACTTTCAGGAAGATGCAGTTTTTGAGATACCAGGCGTTCCACACCCTGAGGTGGCCAAGCCATCTGAAATGAATGTTCAGGAAGAACAAAAAGCGACTGACTCCGGTGATGCATCTTCGGCGGATCCTGTTCCAAATTATGATCCTGAGAGTGTGATTAGTGGGAGCCAAATGGGGGCAGAGGACATCTCGTCCAGAAGACGAGCATCACAGCATGACCCTCTAATTGCCATTGAAGAGTTATCTTTAGAAGGTAAAATCCAATTTCCCAAACCTGGATAACTCCCACTATTTCCACTTTTGTTTTTATGTTGACAGATCCTACAATTGCATGGATAATTGTGCAGATGCCACCGTTCCCCAAATTCCAGTTGCATCAATTGATGAGTTACCTAAGATTCTTGGTGAAACTGAATCATATGAGATGACAAGTGACAGCATCATTGATCCATATACATCTCAATTGACAATACTCGAACAACACTATGCTGTTGCAGCGGACAAAAATATAAAAGGTATGGTATCCTGATAATAACTCATAACCAAATGAATGACATTTTATTTCTTATCATCAAACCATCATGACACAGCAAATAATTGTTAATCTGATCCAGAAGAAGCTCAGGGGGGAGAAATCACTGCTATATCAAGTGGCATGTTTCACCAGAGAAGCACATTGGCTAATGATCCAGTTACAAGTGAACCAGTACCCAAGGACTATCACTATGTTGCTTCAGAAGGTTTGTTAATTTTGTCACTCTTTCTCCACTGCAGCATTGACATATCTATCTTAACTGAACCTCGGGATTCATTTCTACTCTTTTTCAGATAATTTTGGGGATATCCCCGTTTCACAGGTTAGTGCCGATTCAGAAACTCTTGCTGAAGTTGAAGATAATCCTAAAAAGGCCGAATCGATCGGTGATACGGGAATAGATGGACTAACATCACAAGATCCTTCCAGTTCAGCTTTCAAAGATTTGGTATCAAAAGGTTTGTTGATTTTTACCTTCCATCCAGCACAGTATTTTGAATGTGGTCCTTACATTTAACCATTTGATTAGGTGCGAAAGAGGCTCATATTCCACCAGTTGCTGTCAGATCAAATGGTGAGGTATCTCAGGGTCTTGATGCAATTGAGGAACATCCCCAAACAATTGAAACGGTTGGTGAAAGGAGACCATCTCTTAGCACACAGATTAGCATGAACGAAGCCTACAATCTTGCCATTGGTATGAGGAGTGGTTTCCCATCCCCAACCTTGACAGATGTGATTCTTGGAAAGGGCTCTTCGGCTAGTGTAAATGGAGAATTGAGGCTACTACTATCGCAACTCTCGGCTTCCAGGGGGCTCGAGGCAACTTGGCTTGACCCAGGCCCTAGCCCACGCGCGTATGGGCGTGGCGATGATCTGATAGTGCAGAACATAACAAGAAGAATCTCGCTCGAGAGAAATGTTTCTGGCCTGGAATCGCTGGACGGAAGCATTGTTAGCGAGATGGAAGGTGAGAGCACCATCGACCGGCTGAGACGACAGATTGATCTAGACCGGAAGTCGATACACCTCCTCTGCAGGGAGCTGGAGGAAGAGAGGAATGCTGCAGCGATCGCTGCAAACCAAGCACTGGCCATGATCACCAGGCTGCAGGATGAGAAGGCTGCAATGCAGATGGAAGCCTCTCATTACCAGAGGATGATGGAGGAGCAAGCAGAGTACGATGGCGAAGCGCTCGCTGAAGCTAACGAGCTGCTTGCTCAAAGAGAAGATCAAATACAGGAATTGGAAGCCGAGCTTGAAAAGTGCAGGACACAGTCTGCAGGTGGAGGGCCAACAGAGAAAGAAGACAATCAGCTCCCCTTTGAAGAACAACATAGCACTGTAGCTTTGCTTGAAGATGAGAGGGCATACATATCAGAAAGTTTGAGGAAGCTGGAGAAGAAGCTTCACTTGTACTCCAACAACAATACTTCAACAGATTTATCAAATTCAGATGCTATAGAGGAGACACAAGAGTCCATTCTCTTGGCTAAGGAAGGTCAATCTTCTAGAATGGATGGGGAGGCTGACCTATCCACATTTCAAGAGGAAATCTCGAGCTTGAATAAAAGATTGAAGACTCTAGAAGGAGACCGGGATTTCCTCGAGCACAGCATAAACTCCCTTAAGAATGGAAAAGAAGGTGCGCAATTCATAAGGGAAATTGCCTGCAACCTCAGAGAACTCCGAGCTATTGCCATTGAGAGCAAATAGCATTGTGGATTTTAGCTCTTAACACAAAACCTCTTCGTGCACCAGATTCCCACCCAACTTGTACATTGTATATTTTTGTGCCCCAAAAGGAAAGAAATTGTTGTTAGGTTGCTACATCTAGGAACTTTGTTTTTGGCTATTGAGGGGAGATTTTACCCAAAAGAACTTGGCAAGTATACTGGCATGTATTTCTTTTCTTTTCTTTGTGAGACGAGTCAGTTTGTCTTGGATATGGACATAGTAGTGGGTAACAACACACCAAGTGGCCTACTGATTTTGTTATAAAACAAGTGATCAGTACTTGGGACTGAACAGGAAGTGTGTGTGTGTGTGTGTGAGTGTGTGTGCATGTAACCTGGTTGAGACTTGTGACTTCTATAGTATCTACAATTCTGTCTAAGTTCCATGATCTTGGCATCCTACAAAAGATGTGCAGGTGCTGCAAAATCACATCACTTATTACCTTGGTTCCTAACAGCTCTCTGTCGGCGACAAAACCCCAGGTTCGATTCGTTAGCTGCAGTCATATAACAGTAAGACAGAACAAAGCAAAACAGAGAATAAGGGAAGAAACATATAAGCACTCTGACAATCAGTTAATAGACTAAACTGCAACACTTTACATGATGTATCCTTTTTTCTTCTCTCCTTTTGGAATGAGAAGTTATGGTTGAGCGAACCTTGAACCTGCACCATGTCCGGTTACAAGTTACAACTTACAAGCAGCATTCATTATGGAAATTGGTGTAATACAAGCATCACCATTGACCGTTGGCACAGCGATACATGTATTCCTCATTCGCTCTCCCACTTGCATAATTGTTGTAGTCCCCCATCTGCTGCGAAAACCCGTTCACTCCAGGATTCACCATTGGATTAGGATAGCTATACAGCCAAGGCTTGGATGAAAAGGAGTCCGCCATTCCATTGGTATAAGCACCCGATGTGGAAAATTGCCCCTCTCCCAGCCTGTGTAGAGCATTCAGCCTGTCATAGTAATGGCCGTTCAAGTTCAACTGGCCAGAACTACTTGAAGAAGTCATGTCAGCCTCTGCGAAGTTGCCTCCCGGAGAAAATGGCACGCCAAATGGATGGTATTCATGGATAGGAGGCTCTGCCATGCTCACATTGCTTTGTTCCTCCTCAAGTAAGTCATTGATGATGCCAAGATGCGGGAATTCCTCCCCCACTGAACCCTGCAGCTGGTGTGAGTCAAAATTTGTAGGAATCTCACTCTCGAACTGCCTATGTTGAATTCCCCCAAATCTGCCTTGTTCTTCTGCTCCACTGTTGCTTGCTTGCTGATAAGAATTGTCACTCCATGGGCGTATGCGCGCATCACCATTGGTCATCTGTTGGTATGTAGTATCATCCCTCGGCATGTGTTCTTTAGCATCACTGATACCTTTCCATGGGTGCCAGCTATCAAGGGTATCCAACTTGCCCTGCCCAGATATGAATCCTTGATTACCGGGTAACTGGCCATTCCTTCCAACAGGAGGCAACATGGCAGATGTTCCCAATGCATATGCTGATAGTGGCTGCGAAATCCCATTGCTTTGGCCTGTAGAGGTTACCTTATCAGAACTTGACAAGGTAGTATCAAGACTACCCTTACCGATGATGGCATTTCGGTAGGACTGCGGTACATAACTTGGCACAGGAGCAGAGGGCTCATTGCTGGATCGTCTAGATGCAGTCAACGAACGTGACTGTGATGGGGGAACTTGAGCTCCGGGTATGGGTGGCAAAGTTGACCTTGGTGCCTGGAACAGAGGAGCACTTGAAGGCCTTGATACTGCAGTAGAAGTTCGCGGAACAGAAGTGCCAACAATCTTTTTAGGAACTGCACTTTTTCGAGCTTCTGAATAAGACACCGAAGGCAACTGCCGTGGTGCTGCATTAGGTGGCGCGACCTTATTAACCTGAGGTGCAGGCGATTTAGAAAGAGCTGGAATAGCTTTAGCAACTTTTTCAACCTGTGGTGTAGGTGACTTCATGGGAACTGGAGCAGCTTTAGTAACCTTATTAGCCTGTGCAGATGGTTTTGGGGGGGCTGGAATACCTTTTGCGGCCTTAGCAACCCATGGTGCAGACGACTGGGGGGGAACTGGAATAGCTTTGTTTGCTAGTGACAAGCTTGAAGGAAGTGTAGCAGCTTTATCAACTGGCAGCGGTCTTGGGGTGACTGAAGTAGCTCTATCTATTTTCAGATTCAAAGCTGGTTTGACCTTACTTGGAGCAACAGTAGGTCCAGATTTTGTGCTTACGGTGGTTTTAGGCGTTGCTGGAATGGCTCCGTTAGCACCATTGGTGATGACAGATTGAGAATGAGGTGGTGCATACATACTTGCATCAGTACTAGTCACGGAAGGTTGCTCTGGTCTGTTCACAACATTAGGAGTCTTTTCCAAAGAACTGGATGAGGATGATGAGGACACTGCCTCAGCTGCTGCTTTCTTTTCCAAATGTCCCTCTAGTTTCCTGCCCTCATTTTCCTTCTGAAACATGCACAAATGGAAACAGGCTTATCAACCTTTTGCAGTACAAAAACAAAGTAAAGAAACAACTCATTGAAGTGTTACATAGGAACCAATGGTTAAATATGTTGGAATTTTACTATGAAATGACTAGAAAGATCGTAAACAAAATTCTGACTCAAGAAGTGAATCCCAATAAGTACTCCCTCAAAAAGGACTGCAAAATTAGATGACTTGTGTTTTGAAATTGTTTACATTTTCCCACATGCAGAACTTCCACCAAATGTAAATAGTATGAAAGAGGACGAAGTTTGTTGAGCAAATTAGTTGTCTTAAGAGATTTTGAATTTTTTATTTGGTGACATGAACTAACATGCAAACTGGATATTTTTTTATTCAAAGATTATGCTCGCAGTTCATGCGATCATTCGTATAAAGAAAAGAGGAGAAATTCCAAGAGTACTACAAGCCTAGCTAAAACATATCCATGATTTTTACTGTATCTTATAAATGGGAACTGGTGTCATGCTGTTTGTCCACACCTTCGACTTCCCAGTTACTAAAAATCTCTAAAAAAAGATAAGAAATTAACTAACTAAAATACAATTGAGCACCCAAAGAAACTAACTCAACCAACTCCCAGAAAATCTCTAAAAAATGGAGATGACAGGGAGCACAAACGCAGAGCATGACACTAAGCCAAAAATAATTTTTTAATGTAATCATTATTAATTTTGTTAATCGTAGCAAAGCACGGGCTAAGCTATATACTAGGAATAGCTGTCTGGTGTATGTTACTGCAATTTAATTGTGTAACCATTCAAACTCCGACACAATACTTATAGCAAAACATGTTGCCAATTTTTACAAAATCATACTGTGCAAACATTAAGCTATTATCAATAGCCTCCAGATTAAAAAAAACTACTCCCTCCGTTCCTAAATGTAAGAATTTTTAGAGATTCCAATATGGACTACATACGGAGCAAAATGAGTGAATCTGCACTCTAAAATATGTCTATATACATCCGTATATAGTCCATATTGAAATCTCTAAAAGGGCTTATACAAACGGAGGGAGTACAAACTAATGATAAGCCATATGTTTAGTACAAAACTAAGGATAATTATGGAATGATTAAGATGATCATTTGCACAACTGGGATAAGTCAATGACTACTAAAACCCTGGTAAGAAAGTAATGCCCAATACTGCTTAAGGAAAACTATTCTGACCTCATGTAGGCGTGTCCCAAGCTTCCGAAGCCTATCTTTTAAGGTGATTAGAACAGTCTCCTGGTCAGGCTTTGGTGCTGGTCCACAGCCAGATGTATTGCGGTCTGAACCACCAGTAGTGCTAGAGGGGAGATCATCCTCATCTTTAGGAACGTTCTTGCTGCTTATGGCCCTCGTCCGTGGAGTTTTCCCTCTGCACATATATTCAATTAAAGACGCTGCGAATGCCATGCTAAGAGAAGCAATAAAAACTTGAGATAGTGCTAACCGACCTATGAAGTGATTTCTGACTAGAACTGTCTAGCAAGTTATTTCTTTTGTCTTGCATAATGTTCATAGTAGCAGATTCCGATAAACACGGCAGTGGCTTGTGCTCCACGGTAGAGTTCTTCCCAGTATGCACATTTTTCGTCTCAATACCAACATCATTCACCCCATTCACAGGTTGTGAAATTTTGTCACCTGCATCAGTTTGGCATGCCTCAGCTGATCCATCTAAATTGTCTGAGATGTCTGAAGCACCTTCTTCGGAGGTATCAACTTTCATGGCTACTTGTCCTGCCTGCTTAGAATACTCACTATCATGAATTGTGCTTTCATCTTGATCCTTCTCTGCAAAATTTGAATCAGATTTTTCCTCTCTATCCTTGTCTTTAACCTTCCGATTGTTCTTTTTTTGTTTGGCCTGGAAAAGGTAATTCAAGATTATGCAAGTGAAAAATCCAACAAAATAAAGAGAAGAGGCAAAATCCAACTAATTCTTATCCTAGTAACGTATTCACAAGAACAATTAGCTTCTGCAGCTTGAATGTCTCAACAAAATCTGGAAGTAAATTCAGAAGAAAATAAGACTAGCATGAAATGATCAATTAAACAAAATAAAGAGTTACTAGTCAAACTGGACCATGCATGTTTAGGATCAACAGAGAAGTTTAACATTCGTCAATTATGCATAAATTGATGCCAGAATTTTAGGTGTGTGCTTACAACAGGCATGTGGTCATTAGCTCACAATGACGATTTAACGATTTATGCTTTTTACAAGGAAAATAGTAAAATACCATACGGAAGCAGTAAATTTCAACTTAGAAATAGGGGCAACTTGTTTTTGTTTCATATTCCAGCCCGTAAATCTTGTTAAATTGGATCAGTCCCAGCACGAAACACTACTGGCCGCTCGTTCGTAACAGGGGAGAAGAGATGCGAGCTCTACCAAAGCTTGGAACTCTTAACTGGAAAATTAACAGCAAGCCAACCAAAAACAAAACGATACAATATAGTAAAAAACAAGAATAATCATTCAAAGAATCCAACAGTAAATTTCCTTTCAATATGTTCAAGTGGTTGGGCATTCTTCCCGTTCAAACTTGTTCAAGTAAACTAAAACCAAAGAAAAGATGTCGTCATCTCGCCCTGCTACCTGCTACCAGCTACAGGCCATTCAATGCAAGTTTTTTTTTGAACCAGTGTCAATGCAAGGAATTAAAAAGGGGGACGTGTGCTGAACAACATTAAGAGTGTGACCTGTTTTTTCTTTGCACGCTTCTCCTTTTCAGTGGTATTGTTGCGCTTCCCCTTCATCTCATTTTCAAGGAGCCCAGCTTCTTCCTCTTCACGAATAAGCTCTTCTTGCCTCTTCAAAGAGACAGCTTCTTGATAAGCGACCTCAATCCCACTAACACAAAAACAAAACAGAAGTGACGCAAAGCATGCAACGTTATCTAGTGCAAATATCAAAGATATCAAACTACATCCTTATATTTCTAAGCAGAACTAAAGGACGGGCTCAAATTTGCTGTAAAAATAATTTATTCAGTTTTCCTAGGATTTTAGAGGTATATCTCAATGCAAAATAGCAGCAAACATTTCATGATTACTCAGCAATGATATGAGTTAAAGGTACAGTTTCAATGCTAAACAGCAGGAAATCATTGAACAATTTAATAGTTACTCAGCAACGTAAAAACTTTAATGCAGGGACCACATAAATCATCGAGTTGATCAAGGACTGCACACATGATGGTACTAACAAATCACACACAGGAAGACATAGCAAAGGCAATAAATTGTTGTCCAAATTAATGATATCTACCTAGTAACCTAATCAGGCAGAGGTTACAAGATGAAAATAGATAAACCTTTTACCTAAATATATGAGATAGAACAAATGTTTCAAGTATCTTCTGACCAAACTCTGTTAGGCGCTTTTCTTCATGCTCAATCGAAACTTTAACTTCGCCAGAACTACCAGCCTACAAAGATGATAACAATGAAAAATTAGCAGCATGGCAATAATTATACTGCAGAAAATAAAAGTAACGCTTGCAACCATCAAACATGATATAACTAATTAGGACACTAGTGAGTCTAGAAACAAATAGGAATATACTTGGTAGTCTTTAGAAATGCATTCATTCAGATACACCGGGTTTGGGCGGCTTAATAATCTAACCAGATAATTGCACTTAGGTACTGTCTACCAATATAAAGTGTGGTGCATTTAACACTGATTGCAGCATAAGCTTATCTGGCCAGCTAAACCAAATGACCATATAAGAACAATTGGAATTGATATAGCTCATCTAAAAATTCTGCGGCCAGTTTCAACCAAGAACCTCCATTGCAAATGGAAGATTCAAGAAAATAAACTCCGGATGGGAACGGGAAACTTCATTATGCAAAAAGATGTCTGAAAATTAACAAAAACAATCATGTTGACTGGGGAACAAGGGAAGAATCACAGCATAGGATAAAGCAGACAAACTCTGAGCTAAAAGAAGCTAATTCCATGTCATTGCAGCCAAATAATAGAAATACCAAGGATAGGAAAACGGCTTCATAGTAGAATTCATTGTTGGAGGTGGGGGGGGGGGGGGCCTAAATTACCGTAAAAGCCTAAAAATTGCACTAATAAATCAATACACCAATACTACCTTAGTGCGGCTCTGGGAACATTTGTCATCCTTTGGAGATAGAGGTTGACAAGGCAAGGGTTCTAAAGCTGCCCTCTCAAGCAAAGCTAGGACATCACCAGTTAAAGCAAATGTGTCCATGTCAACATGGACCATAGGCGCAGATAACTCCTCCAAGTCCATTAATTTTCCTCTACCTTTCTTTCCCCTGCACTGGTGCTCAAGTGCCTTCAGCCCCGTATGCAGGGAGTCCATAACTAGTGTTGAAGTGACTTCTTTCTCTACAAAGAAATGCTTCACAATTATTTTCAATATGACGTCGCTCTTCTCTCTGGACATGCGATATCTTGTGCTTGTGTCAATTGCAAGCCAGAAAGCACAAAAACTGCAACACCAAGGAAGAATGCATTGCAATTAAAGTTACAAATATTTAACTATTCACAAGATGACAATGTATAAAATTCTAGAAGTAACTGACTAACCCGGACCATCTCATTTTGTCCTCAATGAGGTTGCTAAGTTTACTTCTGTGTTCTTCAACAAAACGGCGGTAAATTTGCTCTATATTTGTCATATAGACACGGAGTAATTCTCGTCGATAAGGACGCTCAAGGCAACGAAACGGGCGGTCCACTTTCTCCCTCCATTTGATAAAAAGGACAGAGAAAAGGAGTTACATAATGTTTTGCGATCAATTAATAAGAATTAAGTGCTGAGAAAATTAGAGACAATGGCTAGAGTACGATTCTCAGTATATCCAAATGGCCGACCACATAATAGTAGGCATGTATTAAACAATACAGAAGTGACTTGACAGACTGAACATAAGCAGTAACTTTGGATACTGCAATCAGAAACAGTCCCAACAAGGTTTCTACATGCATGCATGAGCAATATGCAACTACAGCCTCTAACAGGACCAGGATAAAATTAGGACATACAATATCACAACATAACATTAAAAGTTTAATTATCTAGGAGAGCATCAAATGCTAACAAAAACAACTAAACTCAAGTGTGCAGTGTAACAATCAAATTAAAGACTTTCAGTACTGCCAAAGTAAGAAAAACTGTTTGAAGCATCAATCTGAAATTCAATACTACCTGATAACTTGAACTTGGGCTATGATTTCGAGAACATCATTAACAAGAAAACCATCTTGGATCTTTGACAACTCCATGAACTTCTTCCATCCCCAATCATGCTCCTTCTTCCAGAATTTGTGCAAGGTGTCTGCAAAATTACTTAGTTAACCTCTAATTAGTTATTTAGCTCCATGGAGAAAAAACCACTAATCAATCTTTACCAGAATATTTAACTTTCTTAGGATCAAGATTGCCCACAGCTATGGTGAACTGTGCAAACTGGCTCCATCCTGAAAGTATCAAGCCAGTGACTGAAAATAAGTTTGGGGACAAAATATTACTTAGGCAACATGGTAAAACAATAACACCAAACCTGGAAGGAGTTTGTCATGATCAGCAACACATAGAAACAATGACAAGTGATTGGAGACATCACACCCTTGAGGGTAAACTAGAATGTACCTACAAAAAATAAAGATTGCATACTAAGGTATCAACATATGATAATGATATAGCATGCCATAAGGGAATAAAGCTAGTTTAAAACTTTGCATCACTAACTGGCTCAAGGGTCTTGCAAGTATGAAATTTACAAGAATAGAGAAGAGAAAATTTTGGAGTGCAAAAATTGTCTACTACTCCCTCCGTTCCATAGTACTTGTCGTGGTTTTAGTTCAATGTTGGGAAGAGGTGAAACACAATGAAAACACTTTTAGAATAGCTGCACTGGAAGGTAGTATGTTCTACATCAATCAGTGTCATGCCTAATGCTAGCAAAGATGCACCACAACCATAAGAAATTTAACAAACAGAAACCATTTGAGATACAGAAAGCTTTTCAACATAACGGAGATATTCAAGCTATAGATCAACCTTCTTTGTATCAGACATCAGCAGTAATTACAAGCTTTAACTATATACAGCTGGTTCCTTACAGACACTCAAAGCTTTCTTTTCAGGACTCGGTGAACAATTAAGCATGTGTACAATCAAAATGAAGAATCTAGCACCATGCTCAATATAATAATGACTAGCCCACTAACAACGAGGGAACTAGAGTTTAAACACCATTATGAAAGATTTGACAGGCAACAGGCTCTTACTTACAGCACTGTCAAGAAAAAAAATATGAGCCGGAAAGCACTGTATACTAGCAATCAACAATCATTCAAGTTAAGAAAGTTCAATAATACTTGTGAATCCACGATAGGACATAAAAAGGAATAATAAACCAGACACATTTCAATCTTGGTTCATCATCAGACCCAAAAAGAAGTGCGGAAGAGAAATATAATAACACCATTATTTTAATTAACCATTAGGAACCTACCACTTAAAACCACCAGCTTCAAATGGTTCACTTTTCATTTCTCTCTTCTTCTCCTTTGAGAAGTTCTGAATTCTCCAAGTATGTCGCCCGAATAAATTTGAAGGACAGGGCCCTGAGATAATAACATCAGCTAAATGAAAACGTAGCCACAATTACAACTGAACAAATTACTATCACGAATGTCTACCTATCTTATACAATAATGAAAAGCATATTAGGCTAAGAAAGTCTATTGCTCACCAGGATCATCATCTTCGCCATCAGTGTCCCAGAAGGGAGGGGACGTTGACGGGCTCCCATTGTCGATCTGGTCGCAGGACCGCCATTCAGACATGGAATCACCAGACACACTCTGATCATCATCCCCCAACGCATCACCTAACATGGCTCCAGACTTCAAGGATTTGACAAAGAGGTCGAGCTTCAGCTTCGCTACAACTGTGCAACAAAACAATAGAATTATGAATTTAGACTGAACCCAACACCAACAGTACCTCAAAATGAAAAAACTCTAACAAACGTGTACTGAACCATCAAGGCTCCTGGTAAAGCAAGATTAACCCGGTTCAGGGGCACTCTGCCACCGAATTTTACTGACAGATAGACAGGTCGTATCTAAAAGCAGATTGAAAAAACCTAGCACGCCTTCCCACCAGCCAAGGAGAATTCATTCACGACTCGTAATCCCCAATCGCCAACCAAACAGGTCGGAACCTAACCCTCGAACCCTAACCCCCAGTCCCCACGGGCATCCGCCGCAAGCGTTGCAACTGCGCGCCGGCGACCGGTGGGCGGGGGGGCGCCGATCCGGTGGACTCCAGGGGCGGCCTAGGCCTTTACCTGCGTCAGCTGGCCGCAACGGCGAGACGAGAAAGTGGTGTGGCGGCGGCGGCGCGACGAAATGGGCAGACAGGAGACAGGGAGGGGGAGAAAGAAAGTGACGAGAATATTTGGATTGGGGAATTTATATATATCGGCAACGAGGGATGAGGCGTGCGATGTGTCCCGTTCTTCCTCACACTCACAGAGGTCCGGTACGAATTTCCAGAGCGGAAGAGAAAAAAAAAGGGGGCCAGGTACTCCTTTTCTGACCCGAGATGCGGCGCGCCCGTGCGGGCGGACCACGGATTGCTGGGGCAATTTTGGGGACCGACCAGAGGCGGAGGCCGGAAAGCCGGAGGGGGCAAGTTGGACTTTCAGATCACATCCAAGGGGGCTTTGAGCCATGCGCCGGGAAAGCCCATCCCAAACTTTCCACAAACGCTTCAAAAAATTACCAAACTTTGATCAACATCTAGTTCTAAAAAAAAAAACTTTGATCTACATCTGCCGACTCAAAACTTACTAGATTCCGAGTAGATTGTACCTTTTTTGTCCTTCCTCCCCCAGTGAGAATTGTCGCAGCAGCAAGGGCAAGAAGAACTTGAAGTTGACGCCCCAACGCGCCTCAATGGTATGCGGCGGACGCCAGAGCCACGCGATTCAGGGGCGCCGGCCATGGGGTCGCCTAGATCTGCCGATGTTGAGCGTAGGCCTAGCGGCGGATCTTGTTTTTGTGACGGTCGGCGGTGTGGTTTGGATCGCTTGGTTTCAGTGGGGCGAGATCTAGCGGCGGCGGCGGCGGAAGAGGATTGTAATGGCGATTAGGAGTGGAGAAGGCGTCAGGAGAGCTAATAACGAAGGAGGGGACAGGTCGAAAGGGAAAGAATCACGAGGGCGGGGCACGCATCCCAACCGACGCGTATATATAGGCGTCGATGCGATATTTTTTAGGAAGATGTTTATTTGCGAATGAAGATATCGTTTATTGATTTGCCTTATGATTGCGCTATTAGAAACGCGGATATACATATCGAGAATAAATGTCGTGAAGTATCAACGGATACTTTTGTGACTTCTTTCAAGGACGAGGGGATATCAGTAGAAATGAAACCCGATAATAGTGAGACATGTGAGTAACAGTGGGTCATGCCAATATGACCAAACAATTAGGTGTGTAACAATGAGTAAGGATACTTTGTCAGAGGAGAATGTCGTGCGAATGTGCCACAGACCGAGTCACAAGTGCATAGGGACTCCGGAGCCTTGTGTCACGTCGCACCCAAGTAGGCACTCAAAGGGGGGCGACATGTCCGGAATTCAACTGTTATGGGGGATGTGTTCCCTGTAACAGCGGGATCCTCGTAGCCCTGAACATAACTACCAAACTACCTGCATCTGTGGCATACGCCAATTCACTAATTGGAGCGCCGCACACTCCAACCCAGGTATCGGCTGGTGCCATCTGACATACATGATGATCACAACACAGACCTTACTAAAGAGAAACAAAGAAATTGTGGCTTATTTACTACAACAATGTGATAGATGACACTATATCAGTAACGGCAATGGAAGACAACATCTAGGGGCAACACAAACTTGGAGCGGCACCACTCCACAGGGAACTGGCTGGGAAACTCTCCTAGCAAACGAACACTCTGAGTGTCACGCTAGTGGAAGACAGCTCCTCAACTAGATATGGACAAAACAACGAGTCAAGTGAGTACTTAAAAAGTACTCACAACCAAATAACATATAACTCAAGCAAAGTGATACATGGCATAAACATCACATAATCAAAGCAGTTCTAGCTATCATGACATAGCATACTTTATCTAGCAGATATGACAAAGATAAAGCATACATATAAGTGTATAATATTCAAGTCATTCTCGTGATCATTCCAATATCATAACCAATCTCTCATGGTCACTAAGACCAACGGTTCCATGGCCATTTCATGGATAACCCCTAAATTTCTTTAAAACACAGATCATCTATGTTGCACCTGCTCAATAATTTCTTTCCATAGTTTGTTGACTGCCCTTTTATTAAAGATTAGACCTCCAAGTTTAACAAGGATAGAATAATGTGACTTATCCCGGCTCGTCCATGACCGTGGACACTTCTAAATAGTTTTGAACTCCGCAGAGGTTCTATACTTTAGCCATACGACAAAGCATCCTTTGCAGGGATACCCCATCAAGATCATCACTATGACATACACTTCTACCATGTTACTAGCATGGATGTCTTCATTTGAGAGAGTGAGGGGTTGGACCTCATCACCTTTTCTCGTGATGTAAAATATCTCGCTTCGACACTCTATTGAGCATTCAACTCAAAGTATATTGTAGATTGATAAGTACGTCTAGAGGGGGGAGTGAATAGACTACTAAGCATAATAATGCACTATTTTCCAAGTTCCAATTTCTTGATGGACTTTGGGCTTTTCTAGCAACCTATAGAGCATCCTACATATGCAAGTCTAGAGTAATAGGCAGTGGAAAGTGGAGACAAGCAAGTGTGAAGTAAAACAATGGAGTTTAGAGAATCACAAACACAATTGGCTTGGTGAAGATTTCTTCAATGGTTCGGATAGTTGGCAATATCTTACATCCACGTTGATGGAGGCTTTGATCCACAAAGGATCAAGATCACAAGGATCCCAATTGCAAGATTCCACGAAGAAACCATCAACGAAGGACACTCACCCACAAAGGGTCCATGAAGGAGCAACCATACCTATTTCACCATGGCTTACACCCATGAAGGATTAGCCTCAGTAAGGTAGATATTCACGATCTTCGAGCTCGTACAATGCTTCTTCACAAGCCTTCCTAGCACACCTAGCCGATTTAGGAGGCACACACACTCCAAAAGTAATAAGATAGGGATTGGGGGATAATGAATCTCTTGCTCTTGTGCTTCAAAAGATAAGCTTTTCAATACTCAATCTATCTCAAGACTTAGCTATGGGTTTGAGAAGGTAGGAGTGGAAAGCAAATGGGTTGATTGGATGGTTGGAGCGAATTGCCCTGTGAAATCAGCACAAGGAGGCGGAGTTCTCTCTCATAATAAATGATGGGAGTGGAATTTGCTTCAAGTAGAACTGGTGGGACAGGTGGGTGGTATTTATAGGCTGGACCAAAAAATATAACTATTACACATGCACAGCTCAGAGGCTCCGACTGGTTTTGCTCGATGGCTTCGAGTTGAACAAAAGTGTCAACTTTTAGATTCATCGGTAGGTCCACATGATTTCAATCGGTGGCTCTAAGATGAGTACCTTGGCACTGGCACACTCTTTGTTGACACTTCAGAATTTTCGACTGGATTTTCTCGGGAATTCTGATGTGAGAACAGAAGGTTTGCCAAGTTGCGTCGATGGTTCCGAGTGGGATGTTGGAGGCTCTGATTGAACTAGGGTTTGGAACAACTGAGTTGGTATATCTTGCTGGTCTTGTGGCTCCGAGTGGAAGTGTTAGGGCAACATCAAATGGAACTGGGTTAGGAAGATATAGTGGAAATCTTGGAGGATTTCGAGGACTTGGATTTTGATCTTTAAGCACATGAAGCAAAAGGTTCTTTGTCACATCATCATCCCTTTTGATAGTATTGGCATGCCTATGTGAAAGAGCGTGGTGCCCCTGTGTTTGGTTTTGGTAATTGATGACAATCTCTATGGACTAATGGTTTCCTTGAGCTATATTTGAAGGGTTTGTCCATAGGCATTTCTTGAAGTCCATTTGTTGGTTTAAGGAGATTATGTGATGACCAAGGTGCTACTCAAGGAATTATCCAAATATTAATCATAGAGAAGACATGATGCAAGGTTGATCAAGACATCATCATCGAGTGAATCAAGTTGATCAACACACAAAGCATACAAGATGTACCAAGAGGGATCAAGTGATCCCGTGGTATGGTAAGCATTGCCCGTTATGCTTTGTGTACTAACCCATGGTCAAGTGAGTGTTCTTTGTGGGTTTAGGTTTGTTTCCATGGGGGTGCATCAAAAGGAAGATCTCATATGACCCATGGAGGATGATATCAAGTGGTGATCGTCATCAAGATTGCGGTGTGCAAGTTCAAGTGGAGTATCACAAAGAGATCATGCTTGAAGCTTGCCACCCATTTGTGATGGAAATGGACCTGTGAAGATGTGCCAAGGAGTGGCTCACTCATAATGGAGTATGGGGGGAATCTACTAGTCTTTATCGAGCCTGCGCAATCAAGAAAGGTGGTCCAACTTGAGGAGTACAGGATCGTCATCATCTAACTCAAGTCGACTATGCGCAAGGCAAAGGTTTGTCCTTGATATGTTTTCTATTTTATCGGTCTCATGGTGTTAGCTAAGAGACCGGTTTATAGGATCGATAGTCGTACTATCAAGGGGGAGGGGCTCTCGAGTGAGTAGCTTGATCGCATCGTTCATATAGAGATCAAACCTTTGCATCACTGGCATCATCTTTCTTGATTATTATTTGGTTTTCTCATTGTGAGATTTTAGAGTTTGTGTTCGTCTTCTTTTTAAACTCAAATTCATCAAAAACGGAGTTCATTTGCATTATATTTGCACTTTAGGTGTTGGAGAGTTTGTCGGTTCATATTTGGGGAAGGTACTCTTCCTTATCCCATTAGAATCTATTATACATTGCTAGTTTTTAATATACCACATCGCTGTTGGATAGACTTGTCGTCATCTATCCAACAAGATTGAGTTTGCTGATTTCGGAGCCCGTATGCAAAAGTTATGACTGTTTCAGTCTTACTTGTTTCTTCTGTTTTGCTTGGGCGTTTTTGCAGCACCCAAGCAGCAGTACCGCTTCATGCGGTACTTCTGTTGTGGTCTACCGTAGCTACTTCCGCTTGGGAAAATTCTTCTGAAACTCGTCACAAATTTCACGGTAATAGAGCGGTAGTACCGCTCCAAGCGGTAGTACATCTCCCAACGGTAGTACCGCTTCAAGCCGTAGTACTGCTCCCCATGCGGTAGTACTGCTTCAAGTGGTAGTAACACTCCCTGAGCGGTAGTACCGTTGTGACAGAACTACCATCCTTGTTTTTCTATCTTGCTGGGTTGCTTTGACCATGCTAAGCGGTAGTACCGCTCCCCAAGCGGTAGTACCACTTGGGCATGACCAGTGGGCATAACAGTTGTATTTGGGGGGGCATATTTAAGGGGGTCTTCTTCCCCAATGGTTATTATCCCTTCGAGATCCTGTTTGTCACCCATTGTTGACCTTCTTCGAGCTTGTTATCTCTCAATCCCTCCAATGATTCTTGCTTGAAGGGAAAGAGAGAAGAGATCTAGATCCACATTTCCACCAATCACTTTCTCCTCTATGTGAGGGGGACCCCTTGGATCTAGATCTTGGAGTTTGTTGTGTTCTCTTCTTCGTTCTTCCTCCCATATTCCTTTCTAGCATTAGTTGCTTTAGTGGTATTTGAGAGAGAAGGACTTGGGCACTCCGTGTGACCTTGCCATTGCATTTGGTGCATAGGTTTGAGTTCTCCACGGTGGTACGTGGAAGTGAAAGTTGAGTAGCTTATCACTCTTGGGATTGCATAGTAGTAGGTTCAATCTTGCAATTTATGAGTTATCTTTGGCCAAGTTAATGATTAGATCTTTAGTGGAAGTGGTGCATAGTAGTAGGTTCAATCTTATGGTGTTCTCACCTTGAGACAGAAGGGATAGCGCTACACGTATTTGTATTGTTGCTACAAAGGGTAAAATGACAGGGTTCGATCATATTAGTTGATCTTATTTTTTCTATATATGTCATCTTGCTTAAAGCGTTACTCTATGTCGTGCGTACGACCATCTATGGGATCATGGTGATCCCTTTGCGGTTTGACTGGGGAGATCGTCAAGCACAAAGAACAAATCCAGCAATCATCATGGTGGTTTACCCAGGTTCGGGCCGCTGTGAAGCATAAAACCCTACTCCTGCTTTGGTGTATTTGATGTATGCACAAGTACAAGGAGCGCGACTATCCTGCAAGATTGCGCTGGAAGTGCGGCTATGCATGTCATTAAGCAAAGTGTCGACCCTTGTAAAGGTAGCCATGGGCCTCCTTTTATGGGAAAGGGGCTACCACAGTGGAAAAATGGTATTTACATAGGTAAATAGTGGCTACAGTGCCAAATACCTAACTTTGACGGGTTAGGAAAATGCATTAAATGCATAGTGAGGTGTCATATTGATGAAGCTCCCCGCCAAGAATTGTCTCTCCTTATGCGTCGCTTGCCCATCTACCTGATGTTTCCTTGACATGCTCCTGGGACGGGTGTCATTAAAGTTGTGTCTTCGGTGGCGAGCTGACACGCACCCAGACAATGTCCACCTAACTACCTGCTCGCTCAACACCTATACGACAAGTGACAAGATGGTCGCTGAGATTGAGCGTGAAGTAAATATGCCCCAGAGGCAATAATAAAGTTGTTATTTTATATTTCCTTATCCATGATAAAGGTTTATTATTTATGCTATAATTGTATTGATTGGAAACTGAAATACATGTGTGAATACATAAACAAATACTGTGTCCCTAGTAAGACTCTACTAGACTAGCTCGTTGATCAAACATGGTTAAGGTTTACTAACCATAGACATGTGTTGTCATTTGATAACGGTTTCACATCATCAGGAGAATGCATGATGCGATGGACAAGACCCATCTGTTAGCTTAGCATATGATCGTTCAGTTTATTGCTATTACTTTCTTAATGTCAAATACATATTCCTTCGACTATGAGATTATGAAACTCCTGGATAACGGAGGAATACCTTGTGTGCTATCAAATGTCACAACGTAACGGTGATCATAAAGATTCTCTATAGGTATCTCCGAAGGTGTTTGTTGAGTTGGCATAGATCGAGATTAGGATTTGTCACTCCGAGTACCAGAGAGGTATCTCTAGGCACTCTCGGTAATACACATCATAAAAAGCCTTGCAAGCAAAGTGACTAATGAGTAAAGAGACTTGTCGGTAACGATATTGAACTAGGTATGAAGATACCGACGATCGAATCTCGAGCAAGTAACATACCGACAGACAAAGGGAATTACGTATGTTGTCATAAGGTTCTACAGATAAAGATCTTCATAGAATATGTAGGAGACAATATGGGAATCCATGTTGCACTATTAGTTATTGGCTGGAAAGGTGTCTCGGTCATGTCTACATAGTTCTCGAACTCGTAGGGTCCGCACGCTTAACGTTCGTTAACAATATAATGTTTTATGAGTTATATGATTTGGTGACCGAATGTTGTTCAGAGTCCCGGATGAGATCACGGACATGACAAGGAGCTCCGAAATGGTCCGGAGGTAAAGATTGATATATAGGACGATACTATTCGGACATCGGAAGAGTTTCGGAGTGCATCGAGTAGTCATGGGATCGCCGGAAGGGGTTCCGGACATCCCCGGGAGGTATATGGGCCTAATGGGCCAAGGGGAGAGACACACCAGCCCATAAGGGTGCTGGCACGCCCCTCTCCCTGGCTGTCGACCCTAGGGGAAGGAAAGGGGGAGGGTTGGCCCCTCCTGCCTTTCCCTCCTCATGAGAGAAAGGAAAGGGGAGCGCAACCTCCCCCTGCCTTCCTCCTACACACAAACATGGCAGGGGGTGCAACTAGGGGCATGATCCCAAGTGGGATTGGGTGAAGGAAATATGCCCTAGAGGCAATAATAAAGTTGTTATTTATATTTCCTTATATCATGATAAATGTTTATTATTCATGCTAGAATTGTATTAACCGGAAACTTAGTACATGTGTGAATACATAGACAAATAGAGTGTCCCTAGTATGCCTCTACTTGACTAGCTCGTTAATCAAAGATGGGTAAGTTTCCTAACCATAGACATGTGTTTTCTTTTGATGAACGGGATCACATCATTAGAGAATGATGTGATGGACATGACCCATCCGTTAGCTTAGCATAAATGATCGTTTAGTTTTATTGCTATTGCTTTCATCATGACTTATACATGTTCCTCTAACTATGAGATTATGCAACTCCCGAATATCGGAGGAACACCTTGTGTGCTATCAAATGTCACAACGTAACTGGGTGATTATAAAGATGCTCTACATGTATCTCCGATGGTGTTTGTTGAGTTGGCATAGATCAAGATTAGGATTTGTCACTCCGTGTATCGGAGTGGTATCTCTGGGCCCTCTCGGTAATGCTCATCACTATAAGCCTTGCAAGCAATGTGATTAATGAGTTATTTGTGGGATGATGCATTACGGAACGAGTAAAGAGACTTCCCGGTAATGAGATTGAACTAGGTATGATGATACCAACGGTCGAATCTCGGGCAAGTAACATACCGTTGACAAAGGGAACAACGTATGTTGTTATGCGGTTTGACCGATAAAGATCTTCATAGAATACGTAGGAGCCAATATGAGCATCCAGGTTCTGCTATTGGTTATTAACTGTAGATGTGTCTCGGTCATGTCTACATAGTTCTTGAACCCGTAGGGTCCGCATGCTTAACGTTCGATGACGATTTGTATTATGAGTTATGTGATTTGATGACCGAAGTTTGTTTAGAGTCCCAGATGAGATCGTGGAAATGACGACGAGTCTCCAAATGGTCGAGACGTAAAGATCGATATATTGGAAGGCTATATTCGGACATCGGAAAGGTTCTGAGTGGTTCGGGTATTTTTCGTAGTACCGGAGAGTTGCGGGAATTCGCCGGGGGAAGTAGTGGGCCTTAATAGGCCATACGTGCAAGGAGAAAGGGGCCTCAAGGGGTGGCCGCGCGCCCCCCATGGCAAGTCCGAATTGGACTAGGAAGGGGACGGCGCCCCCCTCTCTTTCCTTCTCCCTCTCCTACTCCTTCCCTCTCTGTCCCCTCTTGGAAAAGGAAGGGGACTCCAACTAGGATTGGGAATCCTAGTTGGACTCCCCCTATAGGCACGCCCCTCCTAGGTCGACCTCCTCTTCCCCCCTCCTTTATATACGTGGGCAGGGGGGCAACCCAAAGACACACAAGTTGATTTCTTAGCCGTGTGCGGTGCCCCCCTCCATAGGTTTCCACCTCGGTCATATTTGTCATAGTGCTTAGGCGAAGCCTTGCGTCGGTAACTTCATCATCACCGTCAACACGCCGCCGTGCTGACGAAACTCTCCCTCAGCCTCAGCTGGATCTAGAGTCCGAGGGACGTCACTGAGCTGAACGTGTGCAGATCGCGGAGGTGCCGTGCGTTCGGTACTTAATCGGTTGGATCATGAAGATGTTCGACTACATCAACCGCTTTACTTAATGCTTCTGCTTTCGGTCTACGAGGGTACGTAGACACACTCTCCCCTCTCGTTGCCATGCATCTCCTAAATAGATCTTGCGTGATCGTAGGAGTTTTTTTGAAATACTGCGTTCCCCAACAGTGGCATCCAAACCAGATCTATGCGTGGATGTTATATGCACGAGTAGAACACAAAGGAGTTGTGGGCGTGGGTATATACATATTGCTTGCCATCACTAGTTGTTTCTTGATTTGGCAGTATTGTTGGATGAAGCGGCCCGGACCGACATTACATGACCGCGTTCATGAGACTGGTTCTACCGACGTGCTTTGCACACAGGTGGCTGGCGGGTGTCTGTTTCTCCAACTTTAGTTGAATCGGATTCAATGAATAGGGTTCTTTCTTAAGATCAAAAAGCAATCACTATACCACGTTGTGGTTTTTATGCCGTAGGTAAGAATGGTTCTTTCTAAGTCCATAGCTGCCACATAAAACTTGCAACAACAGAGTAGAGGACGTCTAACTTGTTTTTGCAGGGTATGTTGTGATGTGATATGGTCAAGACGTGATTATATAAATTGTTGTATGAGATGATCGTGTTTTGTAACACAGTTATCGGCAACTGGCAGGAGCCATATGGTTGTCGCTTTATTGTATGAATTGCAATCGCCATGTAATTGCTTTACTTTATCACTAAGCGGTAGCGATAGTCGTGGAAGAAATAGTTGGCAAGACGACAATGATGCTACGATGGAGATCAAGGTGTCAAGCCGGTGACGATGGTGATGATGACGGTGCTTTGGAGATGGAGATCAAAGGCACAAGATGATGATGGCCATATCATATCACTTATATTGATTGCATGTGATGTTTATCCTTTATGCATCTTATTTTTCTTAGTACAACGGTAACATTATAAGATGATCTCTCACTAAATTTGAAGGTATAAGTGTTCTCCCTGAGTATGCACCGTTGCTACAGTTCGTCGTGCCGAGACACCACGTGATGATCGGGTGTGATAAGCGCTACATTCACATACAATGGGTGCAAGCCAGTTTTGCTTAAGCAGAATACTCGGGTTAAACTTGACAAGCCTAGCATATGCAGGTATGGCCTCGGAACACTGAGACTGAAAGGTCGAGCGTGAATCATATAGTAGATATGATCAACATAGTGATGTTCACCATTGAAAGCTACTCCATCTCATGTGATGATCGGACATGGTTTAGTTGACATGGATCACGTGATCACTTAGATGATTAGAGGGATGTCTATCTAAGTGGGAGTTCTTTAGTAATATGATTAATTGAACTTTAATTTATCATGAACTTAGTCCTGATAGTATTTGCATAACTATGTTGTAGATCAATAGCTCACAATGTAGCTCCCCATTTATTTTTGATATGTTCCTAGAGAAAAACTATGTCGAAAGATGATAGTAGGAATGATGTAGACTAGGTCCGTGATATGAGGATTATCCTCATTGCTGCACAGAAGAATTATGTCCTTGATGCACCGCTAGGTGATAGACCTATTGCAGGAGCAGATACACATGTTATGAACGTTTGACAAAGCTTAGTATGATGACTACTTAATAGTTTAGTGCACCATGATTTATGGCTTAGAAACGGGACTTCAAAAGCGTTTTGAACGCCACAAAGCATATAAGATGTTCTAAGAGTTGAAATTGGTATTTCATACTAATGCCCGTATCGAGAGGTATGAGACCTGTTGGGGATATTACTACTGGAGGTAAACCGACCTTATGTAGCTGGGTTGACTCTTTGAAGATTAAAAGCCCAGGAAGATGCAAGGATGATGGCGCTTCACGAAGGCCCGAGGCCCAAAGGCGATTTAAGGCCTATAAATGTAAACTGACCTAGTCATGAAACTTGTATTATAAGATAGGGAGAATAGAGATCGAACCGGATACGTTTATGATCCGGCTTTGGGATTCTGTAGCCCGGCGGGCGTCAACCTATGTATATAAAGGGACGACCCGACCGTGGTTTAGGGACAGACAACAACTCGAGAGCCAGACAAAGCGGATTCGCTCCCTGGCATTCGAAACCCTAGCAATACCAATCACAACTAGACGTAGGTTTTTACCTTCCTCGAAGGGGCCGAACTAGTATAAAACTCCCCGTGTCCCCTTGTCCGATTTAACCCCTTTAAGCTAACGCATAGCGATGGCTCCATGACTAAGTCCCTTCACAAGGACATCTGCCGTGACAAACCCACGACAGTTGGCGCCCACCGTGGGGCTATCACACAATGGTTTTGAGTTCTTGAAGGGCAGCTTCGATGGACTTAAGGGATACGCTGTGGGCCGGATGACGAAGAGTCGTCCCGGCAAGCTCTACATCGACAACACGGGATGGGGTCCCGAGGCCGATTCAATCGAATACGGGTACCGGGTCCCCTTTGGTGGGATTCACGTATTCATCGGCAAGATCGGCAAACCGGCCCCTGAGCCGGACATCTGCACCGACATCATCGAAATGGCTCGGCATGCAAGTTCTTCGCCGGTTCAGCCTGAGGCAAGGCATGTTTTCGTGGGTGTCATCCATGGATCGAGGTACGAGGACGGGCCGGTGTCCGATGGAGAGACCGTGGTCTGTTCTGATGACGAGTCTTCTGGAGAGACCGAATCACTTTACCAGTTGCAGGACGGCCGGATTGATGGAGGATCCGAGGGCAACAGTATTTCGGATTGCCCTGATCTGCCAAACCGGGCCACCATCTTCATGGTCGGCACACAATCAACGCCTCATTCATCTACCGCCGCAGCAATGCTCTCCGGTTCAACAACGGCCACACCAGCAGGGGCAGGAAGCTCAGTGCCGCCTCCAGCCCAAGTCCTGTCTGATTTGTTCGACGCTTTGGCAACGTTGATGGCCGCAGAGGTGGATGCAGCAGCCAGGGATCAACACAATGCGGAGATTGCAAAAGTGAAAGATCAGATAGCCCAGGCTAAAGCGGACCTGGCGACAAAGAATGCTAGGATGGCTACAGAGCGGGCTGAATTGGAAGCACAGGCCTACCGGATTAGGCTGGATCAGAATGCTTCAGAGGAAGTCATGAGAAGAAGGTACCGATCGCGTCTCCCGTCGGTTTATGAGCCGCAGAATCTCTTCAACACACCAGGAGCAGGAGCTGGTAACCAACCCATACTAAACCGGGTGGAGGCGCCGGGAACAGGGGCTCCGGTTCAACCGCGTACGATGGACCCGCCTCGCCAGAACAATGTTGTGCCATAGTACGTACCAACACCTCCTGGGCATTATTCCAACCCGTTGGACAACATTGTGGCCGCTGCTTCACGCCTAGCGGCCCTCCCAACCGAAGGCGAGTCACCAGTTGCAGTGGAAGCACGTCGGGCCAGGGATCTCCTTCAAACAGCACTAAATCAATAGCAGGCGTATTCACACAGTCGTGAGAGGATTCATTCCACTCCCCGTCCAAGCCGGAGCTATAGCAGACGCGTGGAGGACGAATCAGCCGTGTCCAGTAGTGCACGTCGCCGAAATTCACCACGAGGAAACAACCCGGCAGGGGGAGGCGCTAATGCGCATGATGTTGTGGACCATGGCCGCGCACGTCGGGAGGCCGAGTTGGCAGCTCGACACAGAGCATGACAACATACTCCGGTTCACCCTACGGCCTCAGTGGAGCCAGGTGTGGTGTTCAGTTCCTTAGGGGTACCGTGTCTTACCCCCACTTTGCGTAATGTGAGACTGCCCAAGGATTTCAAGGGACCTCGTAAGGTACCAAATTACACCGCCGATTTGCAACCAGAGGCGTGGGTGGAGAGCTATGAGATGGCAATGGATATGTTAGATGTGGATGAGGCACTGTGTGCTAAATATTTCACCATGATGTTGGAAGGAACAGCTTGCACTTGGTTGAAGAGCTTACCAACCAATTCTGTCGGATCATGGGCTGAGTTAAAGCACCAGTTTATCCAGAACTTCAAAGATACTTGTAAGCAGCCGATGTCAATCGTGGATCTGGCCGCTTGTGTCCAATAGGAAGGGGAGTCCATGACCCATTGGGTCAAACGGGTCTCAGCGATTTTGCATTCATCAGATCGTATCAATGCAGACACTGCAGTGTTAACATTAGAGGGCAATTGCCATTTCTTACCACTCAAACAGAAGTTGGGAAGACTCAAACGTCACTGCAATGATATGTCAACACTCATGGCCACTTTGGTTAAATACGCCGATTCAGATAATACCAAGGACCCGGACTCATAGGAGGATAAACCGGGGAAAGGTAAGAAGAACGACAATGCCAAGGGTCAGCAGCATAATCCGGCAGGCCATGGAAACGGCGGTAAGCGCAAGGCCGACAGCAGTTTGGACTTTGTTGCTAACACCAATGCACAGGAGAATGGCCAGCGCCGTAAGGGCAAGCAGACCCAGAGGGGCGGAGGTTCAGGCCCCAATTTGGAGCGCCTGTTAAATCAGCCCTGTCCAAAGCATGGATCAAAGGAGAAGCCGGCATCACATCTTTGGAAGGACTGTTGTATCATGCGGGATTTCAAGAATTCCAATATGTTCCAGTATGATAACAACCCGCCCGGCGGTTCAGGAGGAAGTTTCCATGGGCCGGGCTACAGAGGTGGTGGTTCCGGTTTAGGGTTTCAAGGCAACCAAATCGGACACGCCAATCAAGGGCACCAAGGCAACTAGGGAGGTTACAACCATCAGGGGAATCAGCAGCAGCAGCAGTCGGGTTATCAGAGCAATCCCAAATAGCTAAACAGCGTGCAATATCATGTCTTCACTACTAGTTTGTGTAAACGTGATCAGAAGCTTCACAAAAGGGCAGTAAACTCTGTTGAACCGGCAGTACCTCGGTATTTACGCTGGTCTGAGCAACCTATTTTGTGGAGTAGAGAGGATCACCCACCCCGGGTTGATAATCCAGGTCACTTGGCCCTGGTGGTAGCCCCTCAAGTTGGGGGATACAAGTTTACCAAAGTACTCATGGATGGGGGAAGTAGTATCAACATTTTATATTATGATACATTCCGCCGTATGGGGTTGACAGATAAGAATCTTAAACCATCAAATACGGTCTTTCATGGTGTGGTGCCTGGTAAGTCTGCATATCCTGTTGGCAAGATAGCCTTAGAGGTAGCTTTTGGAGATGACTATGATTCAAGGTCAGAAACATTGACATTTGAGGTCGTAAAGATCAAAAGTCCGTACCATGCCTTGTTTGGGCAGCCGGCTTATGCTAAATTCATGGCGAGGCCGTGTTATGTTTATCTACAGCTTAAAATGCCCAGTCATAAGGGGACTATCACAGTACATGGAAAGCAGAAAGGTTGCTTTGGAGTGTGAGGAAGGTGATGCGGCTTATGCTGAGTCGGTTTGTGCCACGGAAGAGTTGAAATTCTATAAGGAGCAAGTTGATCCGGCAAACATGACCTCTTTGAAAAATCCGACTATAGAACATGATCCGGGGTTGAAATTCAAATCGGCTACAGATACTAAGATGGTTGACTTTGTTCCTAGCGATTCATCCAAACAGTTCAGCATCAGTGCTAACCTGGATCCCAAATAGGAAAGCGCGCTCATTGAGTTCATCCGTGAGAATCGGGACATCTTTCCATGGAAACCTTCTGACATGCCAGGTGTACCGAGGGTACTCGCTGAGCACACACTCAACATTGATCCTAAGTTTAAACCAGTCCGGCAGTTCCTTCGCCGCTTCAATGAAGAAAGACGTAAGGCTATCGGTGAAGAGGTAGCCCGTCTGTTGGCCGCAGGGTTTATTGTAGAGGTTTTTCATCCAGAGTGGTTAGCTAACCCAGTGTTGGTTCTTAAGGAAAACGACACTTGGCGCATGTGTGTGGATTACACAAATTTAAACAAGGCTTGCCCTACAAATGCCTTTGCTCTCCCTCGCATTGATCAGATAATTGATGCTACGGCGGGTTGTGACCGTTTGTGTTTTCTGGATGCTTACTCTGGTTATCATCAGATCAAAATGGCGGTTAAGAACCAGGAGAAGACAACTTTCATAACTCCCTTTGGAGCCTTCTGCTATGTTTCCATGTCTTTTGGACTCAAGAGTGCCCAGGCAACTTACCAGCGATGTGTTCAGAATTGCCTTCATAAACAAATTGGGCGCAATGTTCATGCATATGTGGATGATATTGTGGTAAAGTCCAGAAAGGAGGGAACGTTGATAGAGGATTTAAGAGAAACCTTTGACAATCTCCGGATTTACAAGATGATGCTCAATCCGGAGAAGTGTGTTTTTGGTGTCCCGGCAGGCAAGCTCTTGTGTTTTTTAGTGTCAAATAGAGGCATTGAGGCTAATCTAGAAAAAATTGCAGAAATTACATCCTTGGCTAAACCGGCGTGTATCAACGATGTTCAACGTCTGGCCGGCCGGATTACAGGCTTGAGCCGGTTTATCAGTCGTCTTGGAGAGAAGGCCATCCCCTTATATCAGATGCTCAAGAAAACAGATAACTTTGTCTGGAGTGAGGCAGCTGATAAAGTATTCGAGGATTTGAAGAGGCAGCTAGCTGAACCGCCCGTGCTTGCAGCGCCGATCGATAAAGAGCCATTATTATTATATGTGGCTGCTAATGCCCAGGCTGTTAGCGTCACCATTGTGGTATAGCGCAAGGAGCTTGGCAAGGAATATCCGGTTCAACGGCCGGTTTATTATATTAGCGAGGTGCTCATTGAGTCAAAGCAGAGGTATCCGCATTGGCAGAAGCTAGTGTATGGAGTGTTTATGGCAAGCCGGAAGCTTAAACATTATTTTCAGGGCCATCCCATCACAGTGGTCAGTTCAGCTCCTTTGGGAGACATCATTCAAAACAGAGAAGCAACTGGCCGGATTGCCAAGTGGGCTATTGAACTTTGACCTCACGGGCTCAAATATATACCCCGCACAATGATCAAATCGCAGGCACTCGTGGACTTCATCAATGATTGGACGGAGTTACAGGAACCTGAAGAGAAACCAGATAATACATATTGGACTATTCATTTTGATGGGTCCAGACAGTTGGAGGGCTCGGGGGCTGGAGTCATACTAACTTCCCCACGAGGTGACAAGTTTTGTTATGTCCTCTGTTTAATGTTCCCTTGCACTAACAATGCAGCTGAATATGAGGCTTTGCTCCACGGTCTTCGGATGGCTAAGGAGATGAATTTGAGCCGGGTTAAGTGCGTCGGCGATTTAGATCTAGTGGCTCAGCAGGTGTCTGGCACTTGGGATTCTAAGGACCCACTCATGGCTGCATATCGGCGAGAGGTGGACACAGTGGCTGGTCACTTTAAGGGTTATCATGTGGACCATATAGACCAGCGGAAGAATGAAGCGGCGGACGCTTTAAGTCGTCTTGGTTCGCAGCATAAACCGGTCCCGCCCAATGTCTTTCTTGATGTGTTGCATAATCCGTCAGTCAAGGTGCCAATCGAAGAAGATTTGGCTGTTCCTGATCCGGAGGCTCAGTTGGTGGCAGCTCCGCATGCCATACCGGATTGGACAATCCCATATCTGTCTTACATGAACCGGGGCTAGTTACTAGACGACGAAACGTTGGCCCGACAGATAATCCGGCGTTCCAAGTCCATGACCATACTCAACGGGGAGTTACATCGCTACAGCGTTTCAGGAGCAATTCAGCGTTGTGTTTATCCTCAAGAAGGTTGTGAGATTTTGCGAGAAATCCATGAAGGGGATTGCGGTCACCACGCCGGTTCAAAGTCTTTGGTTGCTAAAGCTTTTCGCCACGGTTTTTACTGGTTGACGGCGCATGCTGATGCAGAAGATTTAGTCAAGAGATGTGACGTGTGTCAAAAATTCGCCCGCCGTGCGCACGTTCCGGCTCAAGAGTTGCGGATGATTCCAATTACGTGGCCGTTTGCAACTTGGGGGCTTGATATGGTTGGACCCTTTAAGCGCTCTAAGGACAAAAAGACCCACCTGCTAGTAGCAGTTGATAAATTCACCAAATGGGTGGAGGCAGAGCCAGTCAGCAAGTGTGATGCAGCCACGGCGATTCAATTCATCAAGAAGGTGATATTCTAGTTTGGTTTTCCACACAACATTATAACAGATAATGGTACTAACTTGTCAAAGGGGGAGATGGAAGAATTTTGTCAACGTGAGCACATCCGGCTTGATCTAGCATCGGTGGCTCACCCCCAATCTAATGGTCAAGCAGAAAGGGCAAATCAAGAGATTCTACGGGGTATCAAACCTAGGCTTATGGTTCCCTTAAAGCGGACACCGGAGTGTTGGGTTGAGGAGCTACCTTCTGTATTATGGAGCATCAACAGCACACCCAATAGGTCTACGGGTTACACACCGTTCTTCATGGTCTATGGAGCGGAGGCCGTTCTTCCTAGTGACATCTGTCACGATTCGCCCCGTGTAACAGCTTATGTTGAAGCTGATAATGAGAAGGCACGTCAGGATTCTCTGGACCTGTTGGATGAAGAGCGTGATCTTGCAGCAGCACAATCGGTGATTTATCAACAAGATCTCCGACGTTATCACAGCCGTCGGGTTAAAAGCAGAACCTTTCAAGAAGGCGATTTGGTGCTCCGGCTCATCCAGGATTAGACTGATATGCACAAGTTATCCCCAGCTTGGGAAGGACCCTTTGTGGTCAGCAAAAATCTGCACAACGGGTCTTACTACCTCATTGATGTTCGAGAGCATAAAGACTCACGTCAATCAGAGGAGGAGACCAAGCGGCCATGGAACATAGCTCTTCTTCGGCCTTACTATACTTGAGCCATAGGCTCTTCATATGTACATATTTATGACGATGTATATATTATATAATAAACCGGGGCCTCCGTTAAAGCGGGGTCTCTGTTCTTTTTACATCATGTGTGTGCTTACAAGAGTTTCTACTGACAAATTGGAGTTTTTGTTAAACCGGTCTCTACAGCCGCATGGATATAAAGAATATCACTAGGGGGCTTGGTCATATCTGAACCATATCTACACCTCTTGATCGGTTTGACACGACAAAGGGATATCACTAGGGGGCTTGGTTGTTGTCACACCACAACTACACCTCTTGATAGGCGTTTAGCCAGAAAAGAAATTATGTGGGGCCAAAGAGAGTGTTGCACAAAGCACAAACTCAAACATGGGCACCCACTGAGCACAGCTCACAAAGTTACTTGGGGGCTCTTTGTGCAAAGCAACAAAGAGTTTGAAAGGACCCTTGTAATTGGCTATCAAGCCACGGCTTGGAAGCTTGGTGTATTCACCTAAAAACCTGGGTTAACCTGCCTTCATCAAGTAAGCCACTCCTGTCTAGGTAATCCTGGTATGACCCATCGAACGTTTGACATGTCAATCTTTTATAGACCCTGAACTTGTCAAAGTTAAAACGATGATTGGTTAATTGGAGGCCCATCTTAAAAGGCTTTGTTAAATGGTTTAACTCAGAGGCCTGGCAGCCCATGAAAAGCCTCGATTTGGAGCCTGGCAGCTCGTAAAAAGTCTTGCATATTTTCCTTTTTGAGTTTTATTTGTTGAAGTTCATAAGTATTTTTGATAAACTGGCGTCCTTGACCCGGCTTGCTTCTCAACTAAAAGTTGTTGGCACATGATCAGTTATAAACCGGTGCTTATTGACCCGGTCTGGTTTGACTAAATCACCAGTGTTATAAAGAAAGCTCGGTAGTTATCCCGGTCCGGTTTAATATATAAACCGGCAATACAGAGATAAGGTTATCAACGTTCCGGATTGGTATTAACACCTATGCCGTATACACCGTTGGTCAACCAACGAGGTATGTTATGTATATTGTTTTTTGTACAAACACTTTGATTATTTCATCTATATCCTGTACACTTCCTGGATATATTGACCCGTCTAGCGGTAAACCGCTAGACACTTTTAAGTTGTTGAACCCAGGAACACAACTCATCATGGGTTATGCATAAATATATCCCAAAGGGTGGCACAAGTTGTCATGAGGCATTACAAAACATGCTCGATGGCATGGCAAATAAAGGAGTTTTGGCTATCCTATTACAAGAAGCCATCAAACCGGCTCCAATGGCATAATTGTTTTTCATAAGATCGGCACACGGTGGACAGTAAACCGGCGACCGGTTCAGGACGCTTCGTCTGGATGGTTTGATGGTTGAGGGTCAGTTGGTGTGGGCACTTCTTCATCCCTCCCCAGTCGCTAGAAATCAACCGTTGACCAATCGATTCCAGTTAAAGCTTGAAACACTGCTTCTTCATGGATAAGATTGGAGGGGTTAATATCAAGTGGATAAGTGTGCTTATGAATCGGAGGCACAAGTTCTTCAACTTCATGGATGTCGGCCGGCTGCCTCTTCCCCTCCGCATTGTAAAACGGTTGAAAATGGGACAAATCTATATCATCGGCCAACTTGCTGGCTGCTGGCCGCATCTGTTTGGTCAGGCGCCGGAGATCATCATTATCAAAGTTGGAACCATCTTCTTTAACTCCCGAGTATCCTTTAATGATGTCCTATGCTTCAAGATCTGGAATCCAGGCTTTTGCTCGAATAAGTGTAGTTAAAGCTCCGGCTCTGGCAGCTGCTTTCTTCAACTCGGCGATGCGGGCTGGTAACATGGCCAACTTCTCAAGCGTTTCTTTAATCAAAGTTGGGGCCGGTTTGTTATAAGTTGTCGTGCTAATAGCCCGCTGAGACCCAGATTATAGCTATTCAACCAATGTGTATGCCGCTTTGAGCTTCATCCGCATATCTGTACCAAGATGAGCGATCCGAGTGCCTGCCAAAGATTTTATCAACATTTTGGTCAGTTGTAAGGTTCATCGACTTGCGCAACACACATACGCGGGCACTTAACAAAGATAGCAGAGGCCATAGCATTGATTTGGCGTTTCAAACCGACTAGTTCATCAACCACTGGCTTCAGGGCTGCCTCGGCATCTACAGCTCTTTTGGTTAAACCGGATTTCTTGGTTTCCCAGTCAGCACGATCTTTGTTGAAAGATTCTTTCAACTTTTCCATCACGGACAGGGCCTGGGTCAGCTCCTCTTTGGCTTTTTCAGCCTCGGCTTGTTGTGACTTCACATTCTCTTGCAAGTCAGATTTCGGGCATCTTTGCTTCTCAGTTCAGCCTGCCACGTTGAAGGTATATTAAACAAACAACATATATATGTGCTAAGTACAAAGCGTATAACAAGTTATGCACTTCATACTTGGGGGCTAATGCCTATTTTCTCTCAAGTACTACACTTTATACAAGTCTCCAGAATAATGCAAGCATTATCCTTGACACTTGGGGGCTAATGTGCGTCTGTTCTAAAATGGATGTGTGGATTAAAAACCGGATTAACTTGCCAAGTTAAACCGGCCTTTGGGGGCTATGATGCAGAAAGTTATCTAATTATTTCAAGATGAGTCTTATCTATTATTAGAGACCTGCCATTGCAAGGATTAATGATGAGAAGCTTAAAGTGTTACAAAGACCTGGTTTATGATTAATAATCATACAACGGCCCTTGGGGGCTACTTGGGATAGTAGTTCAGCTATAAATCAATAAACAAAGGGAGAGGAATTTACCTCATATCGATCTTTCATCAAGTTCACCAAACCGGCTTCATAATCCTGGTTTGAGTGCAGACGGTTCAAGAAGCCAGAATGAAGCTCATCAGCGTTAAGATGAGCATAGCTTGATAAATTGCTGCTCCATTTACCTTTTTCCCTGGCAGCTTGCTCTTCTTTGGCACTGTGTTGAGCCAAAATGACGGGATGGCCAGGAGAGCTGTGGCCCATTCCAGTAATAATAACATCATCACCTTGGCCTTCAGGGTTTTTGGTTGATGATATTGGAATTTCAGCATCTTTCATCGGACTAGCCCGGATTGGTTCTGCCGGTTCAGCATCAAGCGCGGCAGGATTATTGTCTGCTGGTTCATCAGTATTTTGGTTTTCAAGGGGCGGGTTATCAGAAGCAGCTTCAAGATGAGGGCTTTCCGGTCCACAAGTTTGTTCCGGTTCACCTCTTGGTTCTTCTTCTTCGGCGACCAGATCTTCGAGCGGATTGGTGGTCCGAGCTTTCTTGCTGGGTCTGGCTTTGGCCCTGCAAACAGAATAAAAGAGGATTACCATCCTATTCAAAGGATTTATGATGCATTGAAAGGAAAGGTTTTTACAACTTACCCAGCCATAGTTTTCAAAGGGGGGAGTTGAGTTGCTGTCGATTCACCAGAAGATGAAGGAGGTGTCACCTGATAATTTGAATCGGGCGGATTAAGGGGTTGTCTGAAATAACTGGCCTTGGGGTAAGAATGGTCAGAAGTAGGAGAGACCTCAGACCGGCGCTTCTGAACTGGAGTATCAGGTAAACCGGCTGAAGTGACCTGTTGGCCACTGTGCCGGGTTGTCCGGCGAGCTTCATGCCGCTGAGTCTTCAAAATAAATGTGGGATCCAAGTGAGCAAGAGGATGAGAAAAGCTTACTTTCCGGACTGCTTGGCGGGATTTTTGTGTTGGCATAGAGTCTGAATCGGAGGAAAGGGTAATTACCTCTACATCATCGGCTTGACTAGCTTCTACATCCTCCCGAGGAAGATCATTGTTAATGAGATGCATGAAAAGAGAGCCAAGTGAGTCAAGTTCTACCTCAACTTCTGGATCATCAGTATCATCATCAAGCTCCATGTTAATCCAGTCAGCCGTTTTCCATTTTGACGTCCGTTTTACGGTTTTGGTTTTTGGGCAGGATGGCTTGACCGCTTTGTCTCCAGTCGGCTTTGCTGCTTTCTCTACGGTTTTCCGTTTCCAGAAGGGGTCATCACCCTACATACAAAGAAGAAGGATTACAGGTTGCATAAACTAAAAATATTAGAGATGAAGGGGAAGTATAATGCTTACAACAGGCGGTTTGTTCTTGGCATAGAAGGGACTCAGACCGGTTTGACTACAGATCAGTTCCGATTCATTCAGAATATTTTTTACACCTTTAGTAACTTCTTCCTTAGATAATTGGATGTTGCAATGGTGTTGAGGGTCGTCAACCTCACCGGTATATTCACACATTAAACCGGGACGCCAGCTTAGCGGTAAGATACTCCAGGATATCCAACAGCGCACAAAGTCCACGCCTGTTAAACCGTTCGCCATAAAGGCCCGGAGTTTGGCGAGTTGAGGAGCGTATTTCGCCCTTTCTGAAGAGCTTAGGTGTTGTGGCATTGGGTGAGTGTTGGATAGTCTGTGATCACGAAAGCCGGGGAGGGGATTTTCATCTTGAGGCGAAGTGTCTCTGCAATAAAACCAAGTTTGGTTCCATTCCTTTGGGTGGCTATGATGTTTGGCATGAGGAAATTCAACTTCTTTCCGCTTTTGAATCAAGACACCACCAAGTTCTGTGTTCGGGCCATTTACAAACTCTGTGCGCCGGTTTAAGTGAAAGAAATCCCGGAACAGTTCTACAGTTGGTTCTGCTTGTAAATATACTTCACAGAAGACCTAGAAGTTGCATAAATTGGAAACCGAATTGGGACCAATATCTTGCGGATGAAGTTGGAAGCTGGCAAGCACATCTCGATAAAACTTTGACCCTGGCGGTTTGAAGCCACGACCTATATGGTCAACAAAGACCACCACCCCGCCCTGCCTTGGGGTTGGAGGATTTTTTGTTCTTGGAACTCGCCATTTGATTTCAGTTTTCTTAGGCAGGGAGCCGATGCTGACCATCTCATTCAACTGAGTCTCAGTAACCCGAGAATGAGCCCAGTTGCAGGCAGTGAATTATTTGGCCATTGCGAAACAAACAAGCTGAAAATGAAAGGCCGGTTTATAAATTACACATTATTATATGCAAGATACAAGGGAGTAAGAAACATACTAATATGTGAAATGGCGTAAATCGGAGACCAATGCAATAAAAAAAGAGAAGAAGGCAATACCAGGACAGGAATATTCAGACATTGTTAAACCGGAGTACAACTATGAAGGTAAAAGGGCTCCTCCGGTTTATCAGAGGGCTAATGGTACATATTGATTATGCAAAGTTAAACCGCTTATGATGGTATGAGGAGAAACAGATTTCACAGAGATGTATAAATATTTCAGATCTAAGATAACACAGAAAAGCAAAATATTTTGACCCAAAAAGGGTAAGACCCGAAACAGTTTATGAAGGATTCCAACAGTTTTTTGCGTATAAGGATTTGTGAGGGTAACAGAAGATTCATCACGGCAAGGGATATGATAAGTACGAAGCATTCATCTATGGGCCAAGGAAGAACAATGCTATAAGCTCTGACGAACCTCAAGAACAACGAGGAAACCCTAATGGATCTAGGAAATAAGGGGGAAAGGACTTACTGCGACCACGGAAGCAGCGGAAGGGCGCTGTGGAACTCTGGTGCGAACAAGTTGATGCAGCGGCCGACGACGAAGCAGAGGCGAGGTTCGAAGATGACGGCGGCGCTCGAGTGCGGGGTTGTCAAGAGGAAGAAGAAGAGATGAATGGGTAGCGGAAAGAAAAGAAAGGGGTCCTCTGCCCCTATTTATAAGGCGAAGCGATAAAACGGCAAGTGCGGGAATCGAGGAGCCCAAACAATGGATAAGTTAATAAAGGTGTCACCTTGGTGACTGAATACACATTAAATGAAGGTAATCTTCGACATCAACGGATGGATGACGTTAGGGCGGTTTATCATAATCTAGAAGTATGACGTCACGACGGTTTACAAGATCAAGGCAAAGATGATGAGGGAGGAATTTTTCTAAAGTATAGAATATTTACATGAACAAGTTCAAACCAATCTGGGGCCTAATGTTGGGGATATTACTACTGGCGGTAAACCGGCCTTATGTAGCCGGGTTGACTCTTTGAAGACTAAAAGCCCAGGAAGATGCAAGGATGATGGCGCTTCACGAAGGCCCGAGGCCCAAAGGCGGGTTAAGGCCTGTAAATGTAAACCGACCTAGTCATGAAACTTGTATTATAAGATAGGGAGAATAGAGATCGAACCGTATACGTTTATGATCCGGCTTTGGGACTCTGTAGCCCGGCGGGCGTCAACCTATGTATATAAAGGGACGACCCGACCGCGGTTTAGAGACAGACAACAACTCGAGAGCCAGACAAAGCGGATTCGCTCCCTGGCCTTCGAAACCCTAGCAATACCAATCACAACTAGACGTAGGCTTTTACCTTCCTCCAAGGGGCCGAACTAGTATAAAACTCCCCATGTCCCCTTGTCCGGTTTAACCCCTTTAAGCTAACCCGTAGCGATGGCTCCACGACTAAGTCCCTTCACAAGGACGTCTACCGTGACAAACCCACGACAAGACCTTTGACAGTACTTTGCCTACAAGATGGAGGAGAATATCTCAACCAGTGTGCATGTGCTCAGATTGTCTGAGTACTACAATTACTTGAATCAAGTGGGAGTTAATCTTCCAGATAAGATAGTAATTAACAAAGTTCTCTAGTCACTATCACCAAGTTACTAGAACTTAGTGATGAACTATAATATGCAAGGGATGACGAAAGTAATTCCCAAGCTCTTCGCGATGCTGAAATCAGCGAAGATAGAAATCAAGAAATAGCATCAAGTGTTGATGGTTAACACGACCACTAGTTTCAAGAAAAGGGCAAAGGGAAAGAAAGAGGAACTTCAAAGAAGAATAGCAAGCAAGTTGCTGCTCCCATGAAGAAGCCCAAAGCTAGACCCAAGCCTGGAACTGAGTGCTTCTACTGCAAAGGAAATGGTCACTGGAAGTGGAACTGCCCTAGATACTTGGCGGATAAGAAGGATGGCAAAGTGAACAATAGTATATTTGATATACATGTTATTGATGTGTACCTTACTAGTGTTTATAGCAACCCCTCGGTATTTGACACTGGTTTAGTTTCTAAGAGTAGTAACTCAAAACATGAGTTGCAAAATAAACAAAGACTAGTTAAGAGCGAGGTGATGACGTGTGTTGGAAATGATTCCAAGGTTGATAAGATCACCATCGCACACTCCCTTTACCTTCGGGATTAGTGTTGAACCTAAAATAAATGTTATTTGGTGTTTGCATTGAGCATAATATGATTGGATCATGTTTATTGCAATACGGTTATTCATTTAAGTCAAAGAATAATTGTTATTCTGTTTACATGAATAAAACCTTCCGAGGTCATTGTCGGTGTCAAAACCGGCAGATCTCGGGTAGGGGGTCCCGAACTGTGCGTCTAGGCCAGATGGTAACAGGAGGCAAGGGACATGAAGTTTTACCCAGGTTCGGGCCCTCTTGATGGAGGTAAAACCCTACGTCCTGCTTGATTAATATTGAAGATATGGGTGTTACAAGAGTAGATCTACCACGAGATCAGAGAGGCTAAACCCTAGAAGCTAGCCTATGGTATGATTGTATGTTGTGATTGTTGTCCTATGGACTAAAACCCTCCGGTTTATATAGACACCGGAGAGGGTTAGGGTTACACAAGGTCGGTTACAAAGGAGGAGATATCCATATACGTATTGCCTAGCTTGCCTTCCACGCCAAGTAGAGTCCCATCCGGACACGAGACGAAGTCTTCAATCTTGTATCTTCATAGTCTAACAGTCCGGCCAATGGAGATAGTCCGGCTATTCGAGACCCCCTAATCCAGGACTCCCTCAGTAGCCCCCGAACCAGGCTTCAATGACGATGAGTCCGGCGCGCAGTTGTCTTCAGCATTGCAAGGCGGGTTCCTTCTCCAAATTCTGTGTACCTGTCGAAATAATGTCCGGTTCCTTGTGATGGTTTGTATTTCTTAGCTTCCACGTCCAATAATGGCCACTTTCCACGTGTCGAGCGAATGTGAAGAGCCAGTGTGTTTTCACATTTACCCCCTAGCTATGCAAATGAGCCGCCTATTTAAAAAGACGAGGATTCAGATCCAAATCACATCATCCTCCCTTGCCGAGTCTTCATCAGAGCGTACCCGACAGAGATCCATTCCACCATGGCCGGTCGACGCAGCTCCTCCTCTCGCACCCCTAGCTCCAAGCCTGGAGATTAGGAGAGATGTTCCATCCCGCATAGCAAATTGGTGATGCTTCAGTCCAAGGGATTTCTTCCCCCAGCGTACCTGGTCCCAGTTCGAGCTGGGCTTGCCACCTATAATGGCGGAGATCAAGCGGAGAGCCGTCCCAATCCCTCCAAGGGAGAGCGGGTGTGCCTTGTCCCTTATCTGGTAAGAGGGCTCGGATTCCCAATCCATCCGTTTCTCCGAGGGCTTCTGGAGTTCTATGGCCTCTAGCTGCACAACCTCATGCCTGCTTCTCTGCTGCATATCGCGGGATTTGTAGCCCTTTGCGAGTTATTTTTGGGCTGTGAGGCTCATTTCGCTCTGTGGAAGAAGCTGTTCTGTCTGGTGCCCCGTTCTAAGAAGGGATCAATATATCAAGTGGGCGGAGCCGAAGTGTTGCATATCGCCGGGACCGGATACCTATCCGGGACCCCAAAGAAGACGTCCGAAGACTGGCCTTCAGAATGGTTTTATATAGAAGATGTCCCCCTTCCGGACCCTATTCGGATCGGCCTTCCAGAGTTTGACAACGCCCCTTTTAAGAAGCGTCAGAGCTGGCGTCCACGGAGCCCCCTGGAGGAAGACGACCGGGACATTCTTTATCTGATGAGCTGGATAAGCTCTTTAGCTCGATCCGGATTGACCATGATCGAGGTCATGGCTATATGCATTATGTGGGGGGTGCAGCCGCTCCAGTATAGAGGCCACCCCATGTGGGATTTCAACGGGGAGGATGACGCCACCCGCCACGGCCGCAAAGGGCCGGGATCGGCTGCTGATCTAATAAAGATCTTGTCCACTTTGTACAAGGAAGAAGAGGAGGAATTCCTCCGTGTCAACCCGCAGGGCGGATTCTCCATGTACAATCCCCCGAACTGGGTAAGCCGAGATTTTTCTCGCCCATCCGTTTTGTATTCCCGTAGTTTAAGTATTCATTCTAGCGGTTTCGTTGCAGGAGCTGCGCCAGGCAGTAAAGGAGATAAACAGCCCTCCCCCACAGCCCGAGGACCCTGGACGGTCCATGGAGCTGATCGACGGGGTATTTTACCAAGGGAGTAATGACAATACCTTGGTGGCCATTACGGCCGATTACCCTGGGCTAGTTCCAGCCTCACATGTGACTGAGACCGAAATCCCAGCACTTAAAAAGGGATCCGTCCTTGTGCTCTTTTTATTGCCGTATAAGAGCCATGTTTTGCAGGGGAGGTCCTCGGGGCAGAAGGCCGAGCCCGTGGCAACTAGCCAACAAGGGGCCGCTAGGCCAGGCAGGCTGAAAAGATCCGCAGTCCGGATTGAGGCACCGGCGCAGAGGTATGGCGCACCGTATTTATTACAAGACATTATTTACAGAGGCATACTAACGCCCATGCCTTCTTTTCAGGAAAAAGAGCGCTCGCTGGACTGTACCTGGAGAGGCTACCAATCGCGCCTCCACAAGCCAGGCTCCAAGGCCAGACTCAGAGGTGGGAACGAGTACAAGGCGTGTGCCGGGTGCTCCTCTGACAGAGGATACGGATAGACTGTCTGCCACTCATTCCGAGGTGGAAAGTGCCATGAACCACAGGCGTCGCCAGACTGTTCTTCATGACGCTTGTTTCTCCCCAGAGGCATTGGATGCCTTCAACTCGGGAGACGCGCACCTTCGTGCCGCTCAAGATGGTCTAGCCAGAGCCACGGAGCAGTATGTAAAAGACATACGAGTGAGAAAATTTGATAATTATATATATCAGTAGCCCCTGAGACTTGAAACAGTTAGTATAACTAATTTAAGGATCATTTGTTATGTAGGTTCTTACAGAAAAGAATACTCAACTGTCCCAGGAGCTGGAAGAGTGCAAAGCCCAACTTCAGGCCACACTGTCCGCTGCAGGGGAGCCCAAAGAGACCCCCGCTGGTAACATATCCGTTAAATGATAAATATCATATTAGAGTGCGGCTTTATATGCAAATCTGACGAAAAAATTGCAGATGACGCTGGGGTGAATCTGGATAAGCAACAACTCAAACGCCAGCTGAAGGCTGGTGAGAACATGCTTACAAGGGTGAGGCAGGAGAAGAATGATCTCCAAGATGCCAACACCAGGCTGGGCGTGGAACTGAAAGATGTTCGTGCCCAACTGTCGGACTCTGTTAAGGAGAATCAACGGCTTCGGCGCGGCATATTTAGTAAGTGCTTGAACGAACTTAAAAAGAGTTCGGCGGGGAAGCTGACTGACATAGTTATGTCTGTAGGTATGTTAACAGGTTGTCCTGCCGAGGATATGCCTAGTTCGACGGGTGATCTTCTTCCCGAGATCGCACAGTTGCACGAACGAGTTCGGCAAGTGATGCGAGGTGTTGCCCAGGCCTTGTGGCCGTCCGTCTCCCTACCCGAAGGCCTTGGAGAGCTTGCAGAAAAGCTGAAGGGAGCACGGCGGTGCTTCCGATTATGGAAGATATCGGCCTGCCATCAGGGCGCCAGGGAAGCTTGGGCGATGGTGAAGACACGGTACACGAAGGCTGACCCAAACCACATGGCCGAAGTCGGACCTGTGGGGCCTGATGGCAAGGAGATCCCTGTAAATTTAGTGTACGGCCAAGTAGAATTGGCCGCAAAGTACTCCCAACAGGACTGTAGACTAGACAGCCTATTGGATGGCATTGAAGAGGAATTCAACCAGTCAAATTGACTATGTAATTGTAAAGTGACATATATGATGCCTTTTAGCCGGATTGTAGATCGTTTGTCGTGGCGGACCTTTTCGCTTCAACCTTGGGACCCGACAGTCCGGAGTGTATCCGAATACCCTCTCGGTTATATAAGAACCGAGGCATGCGTGGAGACTAGGCGTAGGGGTCATTAGTGCTTTATCAGACAAGTGCCCAACTAGTTATGTTATATTACATGGGTAGTAAGAAACATCTTCCAGAGAGAATAGTTCCGTTAAGGGTTCCTTTCCCTGGGTAGGCATGCCCTAAAGTGCATGTCCGGACTGCAACAAGAAGCGCAGTAAAAACGTCTGGGGGCAGATATGGTTAATAAATAAAAGTCATCTTTTGTTCACCGACCGAATATTCCCTTAAGAACGCTAGCTTTCGGCTTCACCCAGTCTGAGGTACACGTCCGGCTGACCCGGCGGTAACAATCGCAGAGGTGCTCCCCTTATGCCCTAGCTGAATTAACGGGAACGTAGGGCATAAATACAAGAGCCAGGCAACCCAGCTTGGCCAAAACTTAAGTCATATCGATGCATATAATGGTGAAAAAAGGTACATGCAGAAGTATAACGCATGTGTTGGGTGTGATGCCCAGGTAAATAATTTAAGCTTCTGTGAAAGAAGCCCCCAGGTGTAGATAGTGCGGCTAGCACCTATGTAGTGTACAAGTGAGGCACAAGGTGACCCTTGAAGACCTAGAGGAATAAAAGAAAGAAAGGGAAACAAGACAGACGATGCATATGCAGAAAATGGACAAAGGGAAGGGACTAACATAAAGTCCAGTGCTAGGCATAGAATCTTCGGAGCCTGGCCGCGTTCCATGGGTTCGGCTCGAGTCGAGTAGTCGATGCATCCCGCAGTTGGTACGCTCCGCCGGTCAGAACTTGGTCGATGACGAAGGGACCTTCCCATTTGGGCTCTAGCTTGTTCTTTTTCTTATCTGGCAGCCGGAGAACTAGTTCGCCAACGTTATAAGTTTTGGTTCGTACTTCTCTGCTTTGGTATCTGCGGGCCTGTTGCTAGTAAAATGCGGAACGGGCTTTGGCTACATCACGCTCTTCCTCCAAGGTGTCCAGACTGTCTTGCCCATCGAGCTCGGCTTCTCTTTCTTCGTACATGCGCACTCGAGGTGAGTCATGAATTATGTCACAGGGCAGGACTGCCTCTGCGCCGTACACCATAAAAAATGGTGTGTATCCGGTACTATGATTCGGCATGGTCCGCAGCCCCCAGGGTATGGAGTCGAGCTCCTCTACCCAGTGCGTGTCAGACTCTGTTAAGGAGCGCACTAGTCTGGGTTTAATGCCGCTCATTATAAGACCATTTGCTCGTTCGACTTGACCGTTGGTTTGTGGATGGTAGACTGAAGCATAATCGAGCTTGATTCCCATTTTGCTGCACCAGAGTTTTACCTTGTCAGCCGTGAAGTTCGTGCCGTTATCAGTGATGATGCTGTGGGGGACGCTGTAGCGATGTACAACCCCGGATATGAAATCTATCACCGGTCCGGATTCGGCTGTTTTAACCGGTTTGGCCTCTATCCATTTGGTGAATTTATCCACAATGACCAATAAGTATTTTTTCTTGTGGGTTCCACCTTTAAGGGGTCCAACCATGTCAAGCCCCCAGACCGTAAAGGGCCATGTGATGGGGATTTTTCAGAGGGCGGTGGGTGGCATATGGCTTTGATTTGCAAAGAGCTGGCAACCGGCGCAATGCTGGACTAAGTCATGTGCGTCTGCCCGGGCCGTTGGCCAATAGAATCCTGTACGGAAGGCCTTGCTCACAAGAGCCCGGGCTGCGGCGTGATGACCGCTGAGTCCGGCATGAATTTCTGCCAAAAGGTTCCGCCCTTCCTCTTCAGAGATGCACCGTTGAAGGACTCCGGTAGCGCTTTTCTTGTACAATTCTCCCTCGTGGACCCTGTAGGCCTTTGATCGCCACACTATGCAGCGTGCCTCATTTTGGTCCTCCAGGAGTTCCTGTCTAGTTAAGTAGGCCAGGAATGGTTCTGTCCACGGGGCAATAATAGCCATTATTTCGTGGGCTGATTGTGTTATTTCGGTGGCGGAGCCTCCGATTGTGCCAGAGAGTTCGGTATCGGGTATTTTGGCCGGGTCCGGACTGTTGTTACCGGTGTCCCCTTCCCATGCTACGGATGGCTTGAAAAGCCTTTCCAGAAAAATGTTGGGAGGGACCGCGTCACGTTTTGCGCCAATGCGGGCGAGGATATCTGCCGCCTGATTGTTTTCCCGAGCCACATGGTGAAATTCGAGCCCCTCGAACCGGGCTGACATTTTTAGGACGGCATTGCGATAAGCGGCCATTTTTGGATCCTTGGCATCAAAGTCTCCATTTATTTGGGATATTGCAAGGTTTGAATCCCCGTGCACCTCTAGGCATTGAATGCCCATGGATACTGCCATCCGGAGACCATGTAGAAGGGCCTCGTATTCGGATGCATTGTTGGAGTCCGTATACATTATCTACAGTACGTATTGAACTGTGTCTCCTGTTGGGTACGTCAAAACGACGCCGGCCCCCAGACCAGCCAACATTTTGGAGCCGTCGAAGTGCATGATCCAGTTTGAATATGTGCCGTACTCTTTAGGGAGTTCGACTTCCGTCCATTCAGTGACGAAGTCAGCCAAAACTTGCAATTTAATAGCTCGCCGTGGCTTGTAAGTTATGTCGAACGGGAGGAGCTCAATGGCCCATTTGGCAATCCGACCCGTCGCGTCGCGGTTGTTTATAATATCATTAAGTGGTACTTCCGAGGCTACCGTTATCGAACACTCTTGAAAGTAGTGTCGCAACTTCCTGGATGCCATAAATACCGCGTACGCTATCTTTTGATAATGCGGGTACCGCGATTTGCATGGAGTAAGGACAGTGGACACGTAGTAAACCGGCTTTTGAATGGGAAATTTGTGTCCGTCCACTTCTCGCTCGACGACAAGCACTGCGCTTACCACTTGATGAGTTGCCGCAATGTATAATAGCATTGGTTCGCCAATGTTTGGCGCGGCCAGGACTGGGTTTGTTGCCAACATGGCTTTTATTTCGTTGAGTCCGGCCGTGGCGGCGTCCGTCCACTCGAAGTGTTCGGTACGCCAGAGGAGGTGATAAAGTGGTAATGCCTTTTCTCCCAAGCGGGAGATAAAGCGGCTTAGAGCCGCCACGCATCCAGTTAGTTTTTGTATTTGTTTGAGGTCTGTTGGGGTAGCCAACTGTGACAACGCTCGGATTTTGGCCGGATTAGCTTCAATACCTCTACTGGAGATAATGAATCCCAGGAGCTTTCCTGCTGGTACGCCGAAGACGCATTTTTCCGGATTGAGCTTGATGTCATATGTTCGGAGGTTGTCGAATGTGAGCCTCAAGTCGTCTACTAAAGTTTCGACATGCTTGGTTTTAATGACCACGTCATCCACGTATGCCTCCACTGTTTTGCCGATCTGGTTTGCCAGGCATGTCTGAATCATGCGCTGATATGTTGCACCGGCGTTTTTTAGCCCGAAGGGCATTGTGTGGAAGCAGAATGGGCCGAATGGTGTGATGAATGCCGTTGCGGCTTGGTCTGGCTCTGCCATTTTGATTTGGTGGTAGCCGGAGTATGCGTCGAGGAAACACAATGAATCGTGTCCTGCGGTAGCATCGATGATTTGATCGATGCGGGGGAGGGGGAAGGGATCCTTTGGGCAGGCCTTGTTAAGGTCCTTAAAATCGACGCACAAGCGCCAGGATTTGTCCTTCTTTGGTACCGTCACCAAGTTTGCTAGCCAGTACGGATGTTTTATGTCTCTGATGAATCCGGCCTCCAATAGCTTGGCTAGTTCCTCTCCCATGGCTTGTCTTTTAGGCTTGGAGAAACGTCGAAGAGCCTGCTTGACTGTCTTGAACCCTTTTATGATATTTAGGCTGTGTTCAGCCAGCCTGCATGGGATTCTTGGCATGTCTGAAGGGTGCCAGGCAAAAATATCCCAGTTCTCACGTAGGAACTCCCGCAGTGCGGCGTCAACATCAGGGTTTAATTGTGCCCCGATGGAAGTCGTTTTTGTAGGGTCCGTTGGATGGACTTAGAATTTGACTATTTCGTCCGCCGGCTTAAAGGAGGTGGACTTGGATCTTTTATTGAGTATCACGTTGTCCCTGTTTACCGTGGAGCGCAGCGCAGTTAGTTCTTCGGCCGCTAGGGCTTCGGATAGTGCCTCAATGGCCAGTGCAACTATTTTATTTTCGGCGCGGAGTGCTATGTCCGGATCACTAACAAGAGTGATGATTCCGTTGGGCCCGGGCATTTTGAGCTTCATGTACCCGTAATGGGGTACGGCTTGGAAGATTGTGAACGCCTCCCGCCCTAATAGAGCATGGTATCCGCTGCTGAATGGGGCCACTTGGAATGTAATTTCTTCGGACCTATAATTATCCGGCGTGCCGAATACCACGTCTAGTGTGATTTTTCCGGCGCAGCGTGCTTCCCGACTAGGGATGATTCCTCTAAAGGTTGTGCTGCTTTGCTTAATGCGGCTCCAGTCTATTTCCATCTTTTGAAGAGTTTCCTCGTAGATGAGGTTTAATCCGCTGCCGCCGTCCATGAGTACCTTGGTGAGTCGAAAGCCGTCCACGATTGGACTGAGGACCAGTGCGGCTGGTACTCGGGCTGTTCGGAATTGAGGTTCGTCACTGGCATTGAAGGTAATAGCCGTGTCGCTCCAAGGATTTCTTTCTGCTATGTGGCAGATTTCGGACGTGCTGCGGAGTGTTCGCTTCCGTCTTTTATTTGACGCAAAGGTCTCGAAGACCGTTAAGACCATACTGTTATCCTCGGGGTGTTGCTCTTTGGTTTTTGGGAGGAGTAGATCCTCACCACTTTTGGCCACCTGCCAGAGTATCCAGCATGCTCTAAGGCTGTGCGTTGGTATCACATCCGTTGTACTATGAATTTTGCAGGGTCCGTTGAGCCATCCCTCCAGTACGGTTCCTTACCCCGTAGAGGGCTTTTGCTTTTTGGTAGTTAACCCAGGTGTATTGTGATAATGCACCCTTTTATTTCGGACTGGGTTTGTATTCAGGGCCGGATTATCCCAAAATTTTATTTCGGTTTTCCGGGCGCTTTTCATCGCACAGTACTTTCGCACTATGGCACTAAGTCGGCAAAGCGTGTAATTTTGCGACGACTTATGGCGTTGAGGATTCCCTTGTTCGTGCAATTATTGCAGAAGAATGAAATTGCGTCTTCCTCGCGGCAGTCCTTTATCCTGTTCTTGATCAGGAGGAATCTGGCCCAGTAATGGTGTATTGTTTCTTCGGGCTCTTGCCTAATTTGGGATAGATTGCGTATGTTTGGGTGGGTGGGTGGAATTGAATCCGAATCCTCACCCGATCTGAGGCTCAGTGGCCAAGGAGTTTCCGAACTCGAAATCTTGGATTCTTGAACGTTTTCTGGTAAATCTAGCCCGCTGCCTGATTCTGGGTTCAGGCTTTGAGTGACATCCTCCCCTCCGCGGGTATCCGTTTTGGGGGGATCGGGAATCTGGACGTAGCTAGTCCTTAAGATAGATGGAGTTTTGCGGCATTGTTCTTCCACCACTGCAACGTGGTGGGTGACCTGGGGAGAGTTAATTTCTCTTAGATCGGGTTTAGGCCCAATCTGATCGTAGTCTGTAGCGACTCCCAGGGCGGCGATACGATCCAAGAGCTCCTTCAGAGAAGAGAGCTCCATTGGATCTAACTGCTCGACGAGTTCCGAGTTGATGTGAATATTGCTTTCGATGACCCGAAGTCATCATCGGCGCAGCGGCCGAACAGGCGGTCATAAGAAAACCACCTAGCCGGAGAGTTTGGCCGATAGCCAGAGCTCCCTCAGCGATAGTGCCGTCTTTAAAGACGGGACGAGACATCCTTCCTTGTGGCGATGGCACAGCGGAACTCTCAATGAAAGCACCAATGTCGGTGTCAAAACCGGCGGATCTCAGGTAGGGGGTCCCGAACTGTGCGTCTAGGCCGGATGGTAACATGAGGCAAGGGACACGAAGTTTTACCCAGGTTCAGGCCCTCTTGATGGAGGTAAAACCCTATGTCCTGCTTGATTAATATTGAAGATATGGGTGTTACAAGAGTAGATCTACCACGAGATCAGAGAGGCTAAACCCTAGAAGCTAGCCTACGGTATGATTGTATGTTGTGATTTTTGTCCTACGGACTAAAACCCTCCAGTTTATATAGACACCGGAGAGGGTTAGGGTTACACAAGGTCAGTTACAAAGGAGGAGATATCCATATACATATTGCCTAGCTTGCCTTCCACGCCAAGTAGAGTCCCATCCGGACACGAGACGAAGTCTTCAATCTTGTATCTTCATAGTCTAATAGTCCGGCCAATGGAGATAGTCTGGCTGTCCGGAGACCCCCTAATCCAGGACTCCCTCAGTCATACACCCAAGGTGAATGGTTTATTGAATCTCAATCGTAGTGATACACATATTCATAATATTGATGCCAAAAGATGCAAAGTTCATAATGATAGTGCAACATATTTGTGGCACTGCCGTTTAGGTCATATTGGTGTAAAGCGCATGAAGAAAGTCCATGCTGATGGGCTTTTGGAATCACTTGATGCTTGCGAACCATGCCTCATGGGCAAGATGACTAAGATTCTGTTCTCCGGAACAATGGAGCGAGCAACAAACTTGTTGGAAATAATACGTACTGATGTATGCGGTCCAATGAGTGTTGAGGCTCGCAGCGGGTATCATTATTTTCTAACCTTCACGGATGATTTGAGCAGATATGGGTATATCTACTTGATTAAAGATAAGTCTGAAACATTTGAAAAGTTCAAAGAATTTCAGAGTGAAGTGGAAAATCATCGTAACAAGAAAATAAAGTTTCTATGATCTGATCGCAGGAGACGAATATTTGAGTTACGAGTTTGGTATTCATTTGAACAATGTGGAATAGTTTCACAACTCATGCCACCTGGAACACCACAACGTAATGGTGCGTCCGAACGTCATAACCGTACTTTATTATATATATGGTGCAATCTATGATGTCTCTTACCGAATTACCACTATCGTTTGGGGTTATGCATTAGAGAGAGCTGCATTCACATTAAATAGGGCATCATCTACAAATATGTTGAGACGACACCGTATGAAGTATGGTTTAGCAAAAAAACCTAAGCTGCCATTTCTTAAAGTTTAGGGTTGCTCTGCTTATGTGAAAAAAACCCTGATAAGCTCAAACCCAAATTAGAGAAGTGCGTCTTCATAGGAGACCCAAAAGAAACTGTTGGGTACACCTTCTATCATAGATCTAAAGGCAAGATCTTTGTTGCTAAGAGTGGATCCTTTGTAGAGAAAGAGTTTATCTCGAAAGAAGTGAGTGGGAGGAAAGTAGAACTTGATGAGGTAATTGTACCTGCTCCCTTATTGGAAAGTAGTTCATCACAGAAATCAGTTTCCAGTGATTCCTACCCCAATTAGTGAGGAAGCTAATGACGATGATCATGAAAACTTCTAATGAAGTTACTACCGAACCTCGTAGGTCAACCAGAGTAAGATCCGCACCAGAGTGGTACAGTAATCATGTTCTGGAGGTCATGTTACTTGACCATGACGAACCTACGAACTATGAGGAAGCGATGATGAGCCCAGATTCCGCGAAATGGCTTGAGGCCATGAAACTGAGATAGAATCCATGTATGAGAACAAAGTGTGGACTTTGGTGGACTTGCCCGATGATCGGCAAGACATTGAGAATAAATGGATTTTCAAGAGGAAGACGGGCGCTGATAGTAGTGTTACTATCTACAAAGCTCGAATTGTCGGAAAAAAGTTTTTTCGACAAGTTCAAGGTGTTGACTATGATGAGATTTTTTCACTCGTAGCGATGCTTAAGTATGTCCGAATCATGTTAGCAATTGCCATATTTTATGAAATCTGGCAAATGGATGTCAAAACTGCATTCCAGAATGGATTTCTTGAAGAAGAGTTGTATATGATACAACAAGAAGGTTTTGTCAATCCTAAAGGTGCTAACAAAGTGTGCAAGCTCCAGCGATCCATCTATGGACTGATGCAAGTATCTCGGAGTTGGAATATACGCTTTGATGAGTTGATCAAAGCATATATAGTTTTATACAGACTTGCGGTGAAGCCTGTATTTACAAGAAAGTGAGTGGGAGCACTACAACCTTTCTGATAAGTATATGTGAATGACATATTGTTGATCGAAAATAATGTAGAATTTTATGGAAAGCATAAAGGAGTATTGGAAAGGAGTTCTTCAAAGAAACACCTCGGTGAAGCTGCTTACATATTGAGCATCAAGATCTATAGAGATAGATCAAGACGCTTGATAAATTTTTTCAATGAGTACATACCTTGACAAGTTTTTGAAGTAGTTCAAAATGGAACAGTCAAAGAAGGAGTCCTTACCTGTGTTGCAATGTATGAAGTTGAGTAAAGACTCAAAACCCGACCACGGCAGAAAATAGAAAAAGAATGAAAAGTCATTCCCTATGCCTCAGTCATAGGTTCTATAAAGTATGCTATGCTGTGTACCAGACCTATTATGTACCTCACCATGAGTTTGGCAAGAGGGTACAATAGTGATCCAGAAGTGGATCACTGGACAGCGGTCAAAATTATTCTTAGTGGAATAAGGAAATGTTTCTCGGTTATGGAGGTGACAAAGAGTTCGTCGTAAAGAGTTACGTTGATGCAAGCTTTGACACCGATCTGGATGACTCTAAGTCTCGATCTAGATACATATTGAAAGTGGGAGCGATTAGCTAGAGTAGCTCTGTGCAGAGCATTGTAGACATAGAAATTTGCAAAATACATACATATCTGAATGTGGCAGACCCGTTGACTAAACTTCTCTCACAAGCAGAACATGATCACACCTTAGTACTCTTTGGGTCTTAATCACATGGCGATGTGAACTAGATTATTGACTCTAGTAAACCCTTTGGGTATTGGTCGCATAGCGATGTGAACTATAGAGTGTTAAATCACATTACGATGTGAACTATTGATGTTAAATCATATGGCGATGTGAACTAGATTATTGACTCTAGTGCAAGTGGGAGACTGAATGAAATATGCCCTAGATGCAATAATAAAGTTGTTATTTATGTTTCCTTATATCATGGTAAATGTTTATTATTCATGCTAGAATTGTATTAACCGGAAACTTAGTACATGTGTGAATACATAGACAAATAGAGTGTCCCTAGTATGCCTCTACTTGACTAGCTCGTTAATCAAAGATGGTTAAGTTTCCTAACTATAGACATGCGTTGTCATTTGATGAACGGGATCACATCACTAGAGAATAATGTGATGGACATGACCCATCCGTTATCTTAGCATAAATGACTGTTTAGTTTTATTGCTATTGCTTTCATCATGACTTATACATGTTCCTCTGACTACGAGATTGGGCAACTCCCGAATACCGGAGGAACACCTTGTGTGCTATCAAACGTCACAATGTAACTGGGTGATTATAAGGATGCTCTACAGGTGTCTCTGATGGTGTTTGTTGAGTTGGCATAGATCGAGATTAGGATTTGTCACTCCATGTATCGGAGAGGTATCTCTGGGCCCTCTCGGTAATGTTCATCACTATATGCCTTGCAAGCAATGTGACTAATGAGTTAGTTGCGGGATGATGCATTACAGAACGAGTAAAGAGACTTGCCGGTAACGAGATTGAACTAGGTATGATGATACCAATGATCGAATCTCGGGCAAGTAACATACCGTTGACAAAGGGAACAATGTATGATGTTATGCGGTTTGACCGATAAAGATCTTCGTAGAATATGTACGAGCCAATATGAGCATCCAGGTTCCGCTATTGGTTATTGACCGTAGACGTGTCTCGGTCATGTCTACATAGTTCTCGAACCCGTAGGGTCCGCATGCTTAACATTCGATGACGACTTTTATTATGAGTTATGTAATTTGATGACCGAAGTGTGTTCGAAGTCCCGTATGAGATCACGGACATGACGAGGAGTCTCGAAATGGTCGAGACGTAAAGATCGATATATTAGAAGGCTATATTCGGACATCGGAAAGGTTCTGAGTGGTTTGGGTATTTTTCGGAGTACCGGAGAGTTACGAGAATTCGCCGGGGGAAGTAGTGGGCCTTAATGGGCCATACGGGAAAGGAGAAAGGGGCCTCAAGGGGTGGCCGTGCGCCCCCCATGGGAAGTCCAAATTGGACTAGGGAGGGGGCGGCGCCCCCCTCTCTTTCCTTCTCCGTCTCCTACTCCTTCCCTCCCCCCTCTTGGAAAAGGAAGGGGACTCCAACTAGGATTGGGAATCCTAGTTGGACTCCCCCTATAGGCGCGCCCCTCCTAGGCCGGCCTCCTCTTCCCCCCCTCCTTTATATACGTGGGCAGGGGGCACCCCAAAGACACACAAGTTGATTTATTAGCTGTGTGCAGTGCCCCCTTCCACAGATTTCCACCTCGGTCATATTGTCGTAGTGCTTAGGCGAAGCCTTGCGTCGGTAACTTCATCATCATCGTCAACACGCCGTCGTGCTAACGAAACTCTCCCTCGGCCTCAGCTGGATCTAGAGTTCGAGGGACGTCACCGAGCTGAAGTGTGCAGATCGCGGAGGTGCCGTGCGTTCGGTACTTGATCGGTTGGATCGCGAAGACGTTCGACTACATCAACTGCTTTACTTAACGCTTCCGCTTTCAGACTAGAGGGTACGTAGACACACTCTCCCCTCTCGTTGATATGCATCTCCTAGATAGATCTTGCGTGATCATAGGAAAAATTTGGAAATACTGCGTTCCCCAACATTGGGGCGCCTCCAGGCTGCCTTCCCTCTCCCCCACCTATATATACGTGGGAGGGGGTGCCACACATAGCCCATGACAATCTCTTAGCCGTCTGTGGCGCCCCTCTCCACAGTTTCGTCCCTCGGTCATATTTTTGTAGTGCTTTGGTGAAGCCCTGCGGAGATAGCATCACCACCACAGTCACCACACCGTTGTGCTGCCGGAACTTATCTACTACTTCGCCCATCTTGCTGGATCAAGAAGGCGAGGACGTCACCTAGCTGAACATGTGCTGAACGTGGAGGTGTCGTACGTTCAATACTTGATTAGTTGGATTGCGAAGAAGTTCGACTACATCAACCGCATTACTAGACGCTTCCGCTTATGGTCTACGAGGGTATGTAGACACATTATCCCCTCTAGATGCTATGCATCTCCATGGATAGATCTTGCGGGTGTGTAGAATTTTTTTCCATGCAATGTATCCCAACAGTGGCATCCGAGCCAGGTCTATGTGTAGATGATATGCACGAGTAGAACACAAAGAGTTGTGGGCGGTGATAATCATACTGCTTACCACCAATGTCTTATTTTGATTTGGCACTATTTGTGGGATGAAGCGGCCCGGAACAACCTTACATGTCCATGCACATGAGACCGGTTCCACCGACTGACATGCAACTTGTTTTGCATAAAGGTGGCTGGCGGGTGTCTGTTTCTTCCACTTTAGTTGAATCGAATTTGACTATGGCCGATCCTTGAAGAAGGTTAAAACAACAAACTTGATAAATCACCGTTGTGGTTTCTGCGTAGTTAAGAATGGTTCTTGCTAGAAGCCCGTAGCAGCCACGTAAAACTTGCAACAACAAAGTAGAGGACGTCTCACTTGTTTTTGCAGGGCATGTTGTGATGTGATATGGTCAAGACGTGAGGTGATATACGTTGTTGTATGAGATGATCATGTTTTGTAATATCGACAACCGGCAGGAGCCTTAGAGTTGTCTCTTAATTATTGTATGAAATGCAAACGCCATGTAATTGCTTTACTTTATCGCTATGTGTCACCATTAGTTGTAGAAGCAATAGTTGGCGAGACGACCCCGACACAACGATGGAGATCAAGGTGTCTAGCCAGTGATGATGGAGATCATGACGATGCTTTGGAGATGGAGATCAAAAGCACAAGATGATGATGGCCATATCATGTCACATATTTTGATTGCATGTGATGTTTATCCTTTATGCATCTTATTTTGCTTAGAACAGCGGTAGCATTATAAGATGATCCCTTCACTAAATTTCAAGATAAAAGTGTTCTCCCCGGGTATGCACCATTGCCAAAGTTCATCGTTTCGAAGCACCTGATGATGATCGGGTGTGATAGACTCTACTTTCACATACAACGGGTGTAAGACAATTTTGCACATGCAGAATACTTGGGTTAAACTTGACGAGCCTAGCATGTACAGACATGGTCCTGGAACACTGGAGACTGGAAGGTCGAACGTGAGTCATATAGTAGATATGATCAACGTAGAGATGTCCACCATTGAGGACTACCCCATCTCACGTGATGATCGGAGATGGGTTAGTTGATTTGGATCATCTATCACTTAGATAACTTGAGGGATGTTTATTTAAATTGGATTTCATTAGTAATTTGATTAATTGAACTTAAATTTATCATGAACTTAGTATTAATAGTTTTGCATATCTATGTTGTAGACCAATGGCCCAAGCTACCGTTCCCATGAATTTTAATGCGTTCCTAGAGAAAGCTAAGTTGAAAGATGATGGTAGAAACTACACGGACTGAGTCCGTAACTTGAGGATTATCCTCATTGCCGCACAGAAGAATTATGTCCTTGATGCACCGCTAGGTGACAGACCTGGTGCAAGAGCTACTTCAGATGTTTTGAATGTTTGGTAGTCTCGATCTGATGACTACTCAATAGTTTAGTGTGCCATGCTTTACGACTTAGAACTGGGACTTCAAAAACGTTTTGAACGTCATGGAGCATATGAGATGTTCCAAGAATTGAAGTTAATATTTCAAGCAAATGCCCAGGTTGAGATATATGAAGTCTCCAACAAGTTCTATAACTACAAGATGGAGGAGAACAATTATGTTAGCGAACGCATACTCAAAATGTCTGGGTATCATAACCACTTGACTCAGCTGGGAGTTGATCTTCTAGTTGATAGTGTTATTTATAGAGTTCTTCAATCACTGCCACCAAGCTACAAAGGCTTCGTGATGAACTATAGTATTCAAGGGATGACGAAAACTATTCATGAGCTCTTCGCAATGCTTAAGGCTGCAGAGGTAGAAATCAAGAAGGAGCATCAAGTGTTGATGGTTAACAAGACCACTAGTTTCAAGAAAAAGGGCAAGGGAAAGAAAGGGAACTTCAAGAAGAATAGCAAACAAGTTGCCACTCCCGGGAAGAAGCCCAAAGTTGGACCCAAATACTTGGCGCATAAGAAGGATGGCAAAGTGAACAAAGGTATATTTGATATACATGTTATTGATGTGTAGCTTACTAATGCTCGTAGTAGCGCCTGGGCATTTGATACTACTTCAGTTTCTCATATTTGTAACGCGAAACAAGAGCTGCAGAATAAACGAAGATTGGCTAAGGACGCGGTGACAATGCACGTTCTATTTTATGAGTAATATCTTTTATGGTCATGCACCCTTGATGAATGGTCTATTCTTGTTCAATCTCGAACGTAGTGATACACATATTCATAATATTGATGCCAAAAAAATGTAAAGTTGATAATGATAGTGCAACATACTTGCGGCACTGCCGTTTAGGTCATATTGGTGTAAAGCGCATGAAGAAACTCCATGCGGATGGACTTTTGGAATCACTTGATACTTGCGAACCATGCCTCATGGGCAAGATGACCAAAACTCCGTTCTCCGGAACAATGGAACGAGCTAATGACTTATTGGAAATAATACATATCGATGTATGCGTTCCGATGAGTTTTGAAGCACGCGGTGGACTTTTGGAATCACTTGATACTTGCGAACCATGCCTCATGGGCAAGATGACTAAAACTCCATTCTCCGGAACAATGGAACGAGCTAATGACTTATTGGAAATAATACATATCGATGTATGCGTTCCGATGAGTGTTGAAGCACGCGGTGGGTATTGTTATTTTCCGACCTTCACAGATGATTTGAGTAGATATGGGTATATCTACTTGATGAAACACAAGTCTGAAACATTTGAAAAGTTCAAAGAGTTTCAGAGTGAAGTAGAGAATCATCATAACAAGAAAATAAATTTTCTATGATCTGATCACGGAGGCGAATATTTGAGTTGCGAGTTTGGCCTTCATTTAAAACAATGTGGAATTGTTTCACAACTCACGCCACCTGAAACACTACAGCATAATGGTGTGTCCGAATGTTGTAACCCTACTCTATTGGATATGGTGCGTTCTAGATGTCTCTTATTGAAAGTGCAACTAATCCCTGGGTGGTTTTGGTAATTATTAACAACATATTTTTTCGAAAAAGGGCACTTTATATTACTTAAAAGATTTAAGATTACACCCAGCCTCTGCATAACTAAGATGCACACAGCCAAATAAGATCCTCTCACACAAAATAAAAATAAAAAGGCGAATTACAACGAAACATGTAGAGCCGTATAGCGCCTAAAGTGGAGGGGGGGCAATCCTTAGATCACGTTGCCACCCATGTTGGGTAAAAGTATCCCACGCCGTAGCCTCCAATCGTGTACACACCTTCACAAACAAGTCTTGATTCTCCACGCTTTGTAGAGAGGACCATAAATTAAGAGTCCCGGTACATTTGTAGATAACCTGCAACAGAGAAGTAGTTTTATCATTAAAAACCTTATCATTTCTACATAGCCAAAGTGACCAAATAACGATAAGCGCTCCCACCCTGAGAAGAGTTCTAAACCTGTGATCAATCCCATGTAACCAGTTGCCAAATACATTAGCAACACTATAGGAGGATACAAACCAGAAGCTATTTGAATGACTGACCATATAGAACGTGCCAATTTGCATTGGAAGAATAAATGTTTTATTTTCTCCTCATGGTGACAAAAGACACATTGCGGGCTTCCATGCCAATTCCTCTTAATAAGGTTATCTTTAGTAAGAATGACTCCGCGACGAAGATACCATGCAAAGATTTTATTCTTAAGAGGTATCTTCATCTTCCAGATCTTCTTGTTATTAACAATTGGCACATCAGACTAGATTAATGCTCTATACATAGGATCCACTGAGAATTGTCCATTCCCATGGAGGTTCCATCGGAATACATCAGACCCATGTGACAATTGCACTGTGGACAACTGTTGGAGCAAGATGTTCCACGATTGGATTCTGGGTCCAATTAAGTCTCTTCTGAACGTCACATTTGGCGGAAATGATTCCATTACCGTGGCGATAGTATCACCTTTGTGGCGCACAATGTTGTATGGAGCCGGATATTGTTCCCGGAGTGTGGAATTTCCTAGCCACCTGTCCTCCCAGAATCTAATTTCCGAGCCGTCTTTAATCGAGAAGGATCCATAGCAGAAGAAATATTTCTTCGTAGCCATTCAGTGGTGCGTGTCGGTCCTAAACAAACGGTTTAAAACCCCTTTCCACGACGGAATTTTGAACCATCGCCAAGTGAGTGTGGGCGATAGGGGGGTCCTTCCCACACGACCCAGAAACCGTCGGGGATAGGGCCCCTACAGTACTCCTACTCATTTCTGCTCGCATTGCCATCGCAGTCGGTATTCTGTGGTGCTACGTTTACGATGTGCATCCCATCACAAACAGTTCACTATTATAGAACGTGTATGATGTGCGGCCCATCACAAACGGTTCACCGTTAAGAAGATTAGCTAATCGTCGTACGAGTGTCGGACAGGATTACGAAATGTCGGACCGTTGTAACATGTCGTACACGACAACTATTGCACATGCTATTCTGTGGTGCAACGTTTACGATGCATACTTCATCAGAAACAGTTCATGGTTGTGAATCGTGTACGATAAGGCAACTAACACAAATGTTTAGTTTGCCTGCACCGTTTGCGATATTGTGTGACATCGCACACACTTTGCAAACGGCAACTGTGTGCATGCTTGCACACATTTCCTCTCTGTGAACCGTCTCGGATTATGGTGCATATCGCAAATGTTTGTGTTTTACCAACCGTGTGTGCCGTAACAACCTGGAGAGCATAATTTCACCGTAATTTAATTGCTGATTTTCCAAATTGTACCGGATTTGGATTTGAATTTGAATGTATGCTACAACTTTATTCATATCCACTGGGTTCAAACAACCAATGCACTATTCAATTCATAGGTACATATGTTCAAGAATTACATAAGAACCAAATAAAGAATGATGAACCATAGTTCCATACCTGTACTATTAAAGACGGTAAAGAAAGAGGCAAAATATATTCTGGTTGCTGAACAAGGTGAAGCGGAATGCCCATATTGTGCCCTCCTCCATGCAGAAGGCACGCATGACTCTAGTCCAACCCCTTGTGATGGCCGACCGCCCATCCTTCATGGTCTTCATGAAAACATCTAGATAATCATCGTGTTCTGGTAGAAATACTTTATCCTTTGCATGCCCACCAATCATGTAGTTTGAGAGGTAATCTTGAGTAAACTGCTTTGGCAACCACTGCAAAGGAATAAGATTTCAGACATTGTCATCTAACACAACTCATTATGGGTAGTAAAAAGAAGGCTGCAGAGTTCTTACTTACCATCCTGCAGTTTGCTATTGTCTTGGATAAAGTGTAAACAAATAGTTTAATTGCCATCTTTGGACCCATTTTACTAACAATCTTTATCAGCTTCCTCACTTAATGCTGGTTCATCGATATCTCATTGCCCTATACGCAGAAAGGGTCGAAACGCGAATCTTTACCAATGACATATGTACCTAAAAGCACCAAGTTAATATTAGAAGCTAAACAACAATGGCACAATGATGTAGTACAACACTATTTTATAATATGTCTATATACATCCGTATGTGGTAGTCCATTTGAAATCTCTAAAAAGAACAAATATTTAGGAACATAGGGAGTATCTTATAACATCCAATATACTCACATATTAGATGAATTAACATCTTATATTATGGGCCGGAAGGAGTTTACTTCATTCTTAAAAATTATCTGATGCTGTATCCACGGGTTATAGTTAGTTTGAGCTAGTTCGGGCTCAAATAGCCCTAAAGTATATCTAAACATGAGGGCTAGTTTGAGCTAGTTGCATCTATAACCCACCCAAAAAACTAGTATCCAGCCCAGGAGGTGCTAATTGGTGCTAGTTCTCCTAGTGCATTTATTGTCAATCCAACCCTTCCATCCAAACAACTCTTTGGATGGAGTTAGTTCAGGGTTAGTAATGAGCTAGAAACTAACTCTAACCTCTAGCTAAGTTGAGTATCCAAACAGGGCTGTGTTGTTGTTATTGTTGTTGTTGTTGTTGTTGTTGCGGATGCTGCTCTTCTACGTATATCTAGACATCATTAGAACATTAAAGTAACACTCTTCCTTGTTGCTATGTAGCCTAGGATTGCATATTTAGACATTAAGTACAATGCATGTTGCTATGTAGCCTCAGATATATTACATATGGCCCTAGTTAACCTAAGGAAAAATGGGTTGCAGATATATTCAGTTAAAAGTCTGATTCACTGATTAGTCCCTTATCAGCCGCCGGCCTATATGGTACCAGCTACAGATATCCTGAACAGTGAGCAGATATAAGCCATGGGATGAAACTAACCTCGATCAAAAATAGCAGTCGTTCCCAAAATTGTCCTGTGTAGGTACATCAAGAAGCATGTTAAGCACAACAGGCTAAACATCAACCAAAATTACACATGGCAGACAAAATAATCTCCAAAAGATAGCTTTAGTGTGCAGGTTTAAGCACGCTAGTAAAGCAAGACAAGTGGAAAGGTGTGCTAACTACAACAGGACTAACATTTAACAACAAGCAAACATGGTCATTCAAACTGGTATTGTGCCGATCTAAGTACACTGGTTATGGTTAAATAAAAATGGAAAGGCATGTTAACTACAAGATGCAACAACCAAATGTAGTCATTCATAGTGGTATTGTTGAAACTGGTAATGATGAAATTAAACTGCGCAGTTCATACTTGCACATATAGAACATCATGTTGTGAATAACTGGAATAAACAAGGCATACTATGGACAACCAAAGATAGCATTTGAAAATGAACATATGCTAACTACAAACAACCGAACAATAAAAAAACTTTAAAAGAGGCATATGCTAGCTATAACAGGCTTAATAGCAAGCAAATATATGCATTCCTATCGGTATGTTTAAAACTAGATTGATGAAATGTACTGCACAGTAAATAATTGCACATATAGAGCATCACATTGTGAACAACTAAAATAAACAAATCATGGGTTTCCTCACTTGTCACAGATGGGCTCATTCCCGTGGGAAGAGCACGAACCCTGGATGCGCTCCATGTTGTCGCAGATGGGCTCCTTCCCCTTGGAAGAGCATGGTTGTAGGGTGCCCTCCTTGATGTCGCAGACGGGCGCTTTCCCCTTGGAAGAGCAGATGGGCTCTTTCCCCTTGGAAGAGCCGGAGAGGGTGCCCTCCTCGTGGTCGCCGTCGATGAGGTCTGACTTGGAAGCCGTGGATCCGAAGCCAGTGTCGTAGAACGTGTCCTTCAGAAATGACAAAAGGGGCTCGATGGCGATGTAGAATGGAAAATTGTTGACAGCGAGCCAGAGGAGATCAGCGGCGGGGCCATGGATGAGATCGACGGCGGTTGAACCCGAGGGGTTGGGGGTGGGCCACTTAACCTGTGACACAGCCCACCTCAGGGTGTCGCTGTCGATGACCTCGATGTCATAGCCGGCGAACGAGACATGCCCGCATACTCTAGCCCGCTGCTTGAGTGCCTGCCGCCAGTAATGGTCATCAGCTTCCTCGGCGATGTCGGGCGAAGAGACCGCTATACACCACTTTTGGGCTAGTCGCTCCTCGAGCTCCATGGGAAGCGTAGCCGGGCTTAGGCTGCGACACTCTGGAGTGGGGGATGGGGATCTGTGGGAAAGGGGGCATTTGGCAGGCGTCATCTAAGAAACTCAGGGCGGCCTGGGTATGGATATCAGTGGGTAAGCTGCACGGGCAAACCGGCAGATGTTGATAATGGAGGCCTTGTGGCAGCGGCAGCGGGAACTTTGCTAGGGTTTCGAGCGAGGGAGGGTGTGTGTGTGCGTGCACACACACACACACACACACCCGAGGAGGTTTTGTTGTGTGTGTGTGTGTGGAGGGGGGGCATGTTTGAGGAAATAACGCGGGTACTGAAAATTTTACTACGCGGGAGTCAAACGCGGGAGTGAAAATGCCGGGCTATTGAAAATTTTGATGAGAGTGCATCGCACACGGTCCAGAGATAACAACTGCGTGTTATGAAAAATAAAAACCCTCGAGGCGGGTAGATATTTTGATGCAGGCAGGATTGGGAACAAGAAACATCGCACACGGTCCGAAGATAACAACCGTGTGTTATGAAACAGAAAAACCCTCGAAGCGGGCAGATATTTTTGAGAGGGGGAGCCTCGTGGAGCCCAATGTACTATGCGGATGTGTGCGTGACAAGTGCACCGGCGTGGCACACGGTTAGTTTGAGTGAACCGTGTCTGTTGCGTCATCCGACTTGTCTAATGTTCATAAATTTGGAGAAAAATGACGCGGGAGAGGGTCAGAACACGAACACACTTGCATGTGGACCAAATTTATGTATCAAAAGGGTGGTTTGATTTTCACATACCAAATGCAACTTTGATGTGGCACCTCTCTCGCAAAGGGCACAATATTGCTTGCTCCCACCCTCTCGTGTCGGCACGAAGGGAATCCTAAGCTATGAATGCATGCACCCTCCCCCTCAACCGAGGTTCACCTACCAAAGTGCGAAGTAGCTAGTAGCCCCCCTCCTCCCTCATGTCGGCACGAAGGGAATCCTAAGCTATATATGAATGCATGCCCCCCCCCCCTCAACCGAGGTTCACCTAGCAAAGTGCGAAGTAGCTAGCAGCCCCCTCCTCCCTCGTGTCGGCACTAAGGGAATCCTAAGCTATATATGAATGCATGCCCCCCCAACCGAGGTTCACCATAGCAAAGTGCGAAGTAGCTAGCAGCCCCCTCCCTCGTGTCGGCACGAAGGGAATCCTAAGCTATGAATGCATGCCCCAACCGAGGTTCACCTAGCAAAGCGTGAAGTAGAGCTAGCAGCCCTCCTCCCTCGTGTCGGCATGAAGGGATTCCTAAGCTATGAATGCATGCCCCCAACCGAGGTTCACCTAGAAAAGTACGAAGTAGCTAGTAGCCCCCCTCCCTCATGTCGGCACGAAGGGAATCCTAGCTAAGCTATGAACGCATGCCCTCCCCCCAACGAAGGTTCACCTAGCAAAGTGCGAAGTAGCTAGTAGCCCCCACCCCCCTCGTGTCGCCATGAAGGGAATCCTAATTAAGCTATGAATGCATGCCCCCCAACCGAGGTTCACCTAGCAAAGTGCGATGTAGCAACCCCCCCCCCCCACACACTTTCAGTCGGCGGGCCAGAGAGGCATATATCTCACCAAGATGGATCGTAAAACGGACCAAGAATAATCCACCTTGGTTGTACAACCTCTCTCTTGTTGTTGGTCAAAGTGATGGCCATCCATGCGATCCCGGAGATGGGCTAGCTCGCCAATAATCACGCAAGTAGCTAGTCCCTAAATACAACCACTACATGCGTGTGGCCCAAACATATCTATGGAGAGGTGTGTTTTTGAGTAACAATGAACAACTTTGATGTGGCACCGTGATTTCGAACTAGAAATCCCCACACTGAGTGAGGGTTAGGTTGATGATGCATATGTATGTTACACCACACTTCAAGCCAACGACGGGGATTCATATATGCATGCATGCGTGCATATATAGTATATGTGCTCAAACTTAATTAGGTCTGAATCTCACCATGACCTATACTACGATAACACTAACAAAATGAAGAATCTGCCATGGTAACCTATCTTGTTGTTGGTCAAGGTGATCATGGATGTCCATGCGGGCCCACGAATATATAGGCTTGTCGCCGATAACCACGCGAGGGAGTGTATCATTCGAAGGCAACCACTACATGCATATGTATGGAGGTGATGCGTGCATGCATGTTTGAATACACAACATTGATCTGGCGCGTGTGTCAAAAATCGTACACTAGCTCCCCACACAGAGCGAGATCGGTTCATGATGGTGTCGTTGTACTAGCCACTTCGACTCGATGGGAGGGATTCATGCGTACACATGCATATGTGTGTGCTCAAAGTGTATCATGCATGTCATCCTAGAGCAAAAATAATAATCCCCTCCTAAGTCAAATTAACCTCTCTTGTTGTCAGGCAAAAAGAAGTGATGGACCAAGCGGGCCCACAGATGGAAAGCATTGATATCACTGATAACCCTTAAGTGGGTGCGAGAGGACAACCACCACCACTTTGCATGTGGGCCAAATATATATATGTTGAATACCCAAAATGCACAACTTTGATGTGCCACATGCCTCAAAAACCGTAAACCATGCACGCACGCAGAGCGAGGTTCATATCAAGCGTACTACATATGATGGTCCCCTTCCCCCCTCTTCACTGCATACTATATGCTCATGCCGTAATATATGTACAATCCAAAAGATCCTCATCGATGGTGAAATTAATTAACCTCTCCCGATGTAGGTCAAAGTGATGCATGCATCCATGCATCGATGATGGCCTCGTGGGCCCATTGATGGAAGCGTCACACGTGAGTGTCCTAGCTAGGATATATATGCATGTGGCCCCAAAAGGTGTTGTGTGATGTTTGAATAACCAATTTCACAATTTTGATGTGGCACGTGCCTCGGTAACCAAAAAGTCCCGACACTGAGTGAGGTGTACTTATTCACAGACGCATACATATAGTATATATGCTAGTCCCCTCCCACCTCTTCGACGTGTACTACATACCACCATAACACAAACACAAAAGATTATACCTTGCTGGTCAAATTAACCTCACTGCCAGCTGTTCGTCAAAGTGATGGACGATGACCTCGCGGGCCCACAGAAAGCGTCACACGCGAGTATCGAGTGTCGTGTAGGACAACCATCGACTGCATGTGGCCAAAACATTTATGTATGAAAGGGTCATGTAATGTTTTAAATAACAATTTCACGACTCTGATGTGGCACCGACCTGCCTAACAAAACGGCCAACCCACACGGTGGCTCACAACTCGTAGCGTACTGCGAGCCACCCCCAGACGCACCCACCCCCCCACACACACACTGCGAATCCACCGCAACTACGATGCATGTTAAATTAATTATCCCATAGTGAACATACATGTTACCAAAGGAGGGACGTTTTAATTTGAAAAAATTCACAGAGATCATTAAGACATTTTAGTACATTGATTGATTTTCTATGGGTATAATGTGCAAAAATCAAATTTGAGCTACATGCACACGTGACAATGCACCTAAATGGATTGCAAAAACACACGTGTCTCACTAGGTGCATGTTTACTCCCCGTGCAACAAATTTCAAACATTGAGAATCTTGATTTTTAGATTCTAGTACATCCAAAACTTATTTGAAGTTCATGAAACTTATTGTGTTGTCATATGGACACCAATACAAAGTGGCATTGTACTTTTTTTGTCAAATTTGAGACCAGTTTTAATGTAATCTTTATCTAATTACAGATGGAAGATTATTAATAATTGGGAACCAATATCCCAAACGGATCATTTATTCGAACCGTGAGCGTTAGACCAACAATGGATACGTGCCATGCTCCGGTTAAGCAATAAAGCGGCAGCATTAATCATCCAAATAGAAAAACAATATACGTGCCACCGCGTGACCCGTGTGGCGTGCGAGCAGTCTGCCATGCAGGCAGACGGGGAGGCATGCGTGCAGGTGTGTGAATTGATGGAGGCGTGCTCGCTGCGCAGTGTCATCGGGAGGCATGCGAGTAGCTATGTGAAACTTTGGTAGGCATGCCAACAGTTCGGTGCGCAGGCTCATCGGGAGGCGAGCCATCAGTTTGACCGCTGCCCGCCTCTCTCCCACAACTCCCACTACTCCATATTAATGGTGCGCCTAAGCGACCGCACCACCCATCCTCGCTACGCACAAACAATCCTGTCTCTCCGCTTGCAACCTCGACGCCGCTCTCAGTCCTCAAAGCCGTCAGTGTATGAGGATGCCGCCGAAACGCCCCATTGGAGGGAGTGGCGACGCCGGGTCTGCTAAAGCACCGGAGCACGGCGTGGAGATGGAGACAGAGGTTGCCGTCACCGCCAGCGAGTTATCGCTGCACCCTGACGTCCTCGACGACGTCGAGCTTCCACAGCCGGAGGCGGAGTTCCACACCGACTCCGACGACCACTCCGGCGACGACTCCGACGACCACTCCGGCAACGAGGACAGCTGGTTAGTCATCTATACCCATTTATGTGTCAAATAGATCATAGGGTTTCTCTGGTTACTCCTGCCTCCCCCTTTTTGGAATAGAAATCCTGTGGTTATGTTCTCCCAATCCATGAAATCTGAGAAAGTTTCGTTAGATCCGTGTAGTGTATTGATTGTTTGAATGGTATAGGTGATAAGTGATTAGTTGTTTTGTCTGTAATAATGATGTCTACTAGTAATCCGACTAGGGTTAGCGTTTGTGCTAATAATTCCTAGCCAGGACTTGACAATTGATTTTGAATGACCTACATATGTTTGTGCCATTATTTTCTTCAAGATTGGTCTGTACATAGACGGCTGTGCTTAAAAATCGAACCATAATCTCTAAATATATATAAATAAATAGCCATAAATTCCTAATCCTACTTCACGACATGTAATTAGTGATTTGATGCCAAATTTGTTTTACTATATGTATAGGTGCTGTCTGACGATGTGGACAGCGAGGATGAAGATGCCTAGAGGAGGTACAAGAGGTGAATCCCGAGGGAGCTTTATGCGGGAATGCATAGCAAGCGTATTAGGACCTGGAACGACGGCTATGGATGCCCATTTTGCAACCACAAGATTCATGATGCGTATCTAAGTGTTCTTGCGCATGCAAGAGGATAGGCTGTTGGCTCCTTCAAGCAGAAGTATTCTCGCAGGGTGGCGCACGACGCGTACGCCGAGTACCCGGAGAAGCTTCAGGATCGGGCCGGCCGCATGTGAGATGAGATGTGGGATGGATCGAACTATGTACGCTTGAGTATGCTAAATGACGGTTGAACTATGTACTTATGGTTGACCTATGCTTATGTACGTGTACACTTATTATCTATGTGAAAGGATTGAGAAGAGGTGTCTAGAAGGGGGGGGGTGATTAGACACTAAGTACCAAAAGTTGTAGTTTTTAATTTCTTTAGGTTGAAGTGGAGTTTTGACACAAGTTTAACAAACACAGTTCATTTCAAGCAAGCATGCAAAGAGTATATGAGCAGCGGAAAGTAAAGCATGCAACTTGCAAGAATGTAAAGGGAAGGGTTTGGAGAATTCAAACGCAATTGGAGACACGGATGTTTTTGTCGTGGTTCCGATAGGTGGTGCTATCGTACATCCACGTTGATGGAGACTTCAACCCACGAATGGTAACGGTTGCGCGAGTCCACGGAGGGCTTCACCCATGAAGGGTCCACGAAGAAGCAACCTTGTCTATCCCATCATGGCCATCGCCCACGAAGGACTTGCCTCACTAGCGGTAGATCTTCACGAAGTAGGCGATCTCCTTGCCCTTACAAACTCCTTGGTTCAACTCCACAATCTTGTCGGAGGCTCCCAAGTGACACCTAGCCAATCTAGGAGACACCACTCTCCAGGAAGTAACAAATGGTGTGTTGATGATGAACTCCTTGATTTTGTGCTTCAAATGATAGTCTCCCCAACACTCAACTCTCTCTCACAGGATTTGGACTTGGTGGAAAGAAGATTTGAGTGGAAAGCAACTTGGGAAGGCTAGAGATCAAGATTAATATGGTGGGAATGGAATATCTTGGTCTCAACACATGAGTAGGTGGTTCTCTCTCAGAAAATGTGTATTGGAAGTGTAGGTATGTTCTGATGGCTCTCTCCACGAATGAAGAGTGGGTGGAGGGGTATATATAGCCTCCACACAAAATCTAACCGTTACACACAACTTGCCAATCTCGGTGGGACCGAATTGATAAACTCGGTCGGACCGATTCAGCAAATCTAGTGACCGTTAGGGTTTTCGGTGGGACCGACTAGATCAACTCGGTGGGACCGATGTGCTAGGGTTAGGGTAAATCGAAAGCTCGGTTTGACCGATTACTCAAACTCGGTGGGACCGATTTGGGTAATAAGTGAAACAGAGAGTTGGCCAAGCAAACTCGATGGGGCCGATTGCATATCTCGGTGGGACCGAAAATATTGCAATAGGTAACAGAGAGTTTGCAAGCCCATCTCGGTGAGACCGAGATCTCATCGGTGAGACCGAACTGATTAGGGTTTCTGGTAGTGGCTATGTCAACTGAACTCGGTGGCTCCGGATAGAAAGAATCGATGGGGCCGAGTTTGACTTTTGGTTTAGGTCATATGTGGATGTGGGAAGGTAGTTGAGGGTTTTGGAGCATATCACTAAGCACTTTGAGCAAGCAAGCCATTACGTAACACCTCATCCCCTCTTGATAGTATTAGCTTTTCCTATAGACTCAATGTGATCTTGGATCACTAAAATAGAAAATGTAGAGTCTTGATCTTGAAGCTTGAGAACTTGTCTGAAACATACTAGGTAAACGTATTAGTCCAACAAGAGATATGTTGTCATTAATTATCAAAATCACCCAGGGAGCACTTTTGCTTTCAATCTCCCCCTTTTTGGTAATTGATGGCAACATACATCAAAGCTTTAGATAAAGATATAGAGAATAACAAGTAAAGCTTAGGAAAGACATGTAACAAGCATAGGCTCCCCCTGCATGTATGCAATCATGTGAATATGGAATATAGAAGCATGTGAGAGCATAACCATGACAGAGTAGCAATGTGTTACATGTATCTTGGCTATATGCATCAGAGAAAGTGATGAAAATATGAGAAATGTACCTTCATGCCCATGAGCCCTTCTTGCAAACAGTATGTACATCAGCAAGAGTTTCTCATACACATGACTATGATGTATATACTTACCTTGTGGTCTTGAGTTGGCTAGGATGGGATGAGCCTGCGTAAACAAGGTTAGATAACACAGATGCACCCACTAGCTAGAGCAAACAAAAAAACCACAAGAGTACCAAGACTGGGATGACATGTAGAGTGAGTACAGAGTACCACGATAGATATTGACATGTCCCCAAAGAGAAAGATATGCAATGAATTTAATAAATTTCTTTCCCTTGGATGTCTTGCTCCCCTTGAATCTAGCATGTGATACTAGGAGAAGATAGGGAACAAAAAAACAGAGCTAATGCAAATAAGCACATATGAACATGTCTTTCCCCCAAGAAGACATGTGGCATCTCTCCTCTTGAACATCAAGCATTTGGGATCCTTGAAGATTACTCTTTCCTGGAGTATTCCCTCCCCCTAGAGATCTTTCCCCCTAGAGATATGATTAAGCTTTGATGTGATCTCTCTCTCCCCCTTTGACATCAATTTCCAAGAAGGGTCTTCTGGAATTTGTTGTGAATGGGTTCGGTCCTTGAATCACAGTACAAAGCATTAAGGTAAATGTGATGCTTGCACAGGACAAGATTCTTTGAGTGGAGCTAGATCAAGAATAAAGCAGGAATAAATGGCAAAATGTTTTTCCTGTAGTGAAATCGGTGTCACCGAGTTGTATGCTTCGGTTGCTCCGAAAATCTTCGGCTAGACCGGAGACATGAAACCAGTGGAACCGAGTTCATCACAGAGAAAAAACACTTGTCACCTCAGCTCACTGGACAAATAAGATCTCACAAAGATTTGCAATGAATTGGATGCAGAAAATGCAGAACAAAAAGCAAAGAAAAGAAACTAAAAGATCTATATGAAGTTTTTTAAAGGGGAAACAAATATGCATGAGACAAATGCAAGAACACAGAAAGGAACATAGGAGAACTTCATCTAGAGTTGGGCGATGACAAAGTCACCTATGTTAGAGTATATTGACTTAGGAGTCAAGTGAGATCACTTGATCATAGGTCATACTCATCGTTTAAGCTCAAAATGGGGTTACCATTTTTCGTTTAAGTATCTTGATGTATTCACATCTTGTCGAGTTTCTTTGACTCATGACTTGGAGTAAAGCTACTCTAAGATGGAGTAACATACCTTGGGTGGCGGTGTTGATCTTGATCATGTAGTTGAACTTGTGTGGGTTGCTCAAGGTTGATGTAGCCCATCAAGAGTTGGGAGCACCCTTTGGATTTTGATTTCATCTACCTGCATGGGTTAGTTTTCGCAAGGAAGAGCACTTGTGTATCCAACATGACAATCATTAAGCTCAACATAGAATTTGTCAAAGGATATGTTTGAAAGGTTTCGTGCTTCCTTGTCATCAACCATCATTATGTAGAGACTTGGTGATGTAGAGATTGCTCAAGATGTGAGTGAGTTGCAATCTCATAGAATTAGATTCATCCAAGTACCTACAAGGGTTAGATAACATGCAAGATGCAAATTTTCAAGACATAAGATAATGATCATAGGAGAAATATCAAGTGATTAGTCGTAAGCTCAAGTCTTGCATGTATCCAATGGAGTTCCTACTCCAAGTTTGAAGCATCAATGATGTTCAATTCATCTCTTAACCTGCAAAACACTTTCTCATCAAGTGGTTTAGTGAATATATCCGCTAATTGCTTATCGGTGCGAACATGCTTAAGGTTTATGTCACCCTTAGCAACGTGATCTCGAATGAAATGATGACGAACTTCAATATGCTTAGTTCGAGGGTGTTGCACGGGATTGTGAGCAATCTTGAAAGCACTTTCATTGTCACAAAGTAATGGAACATGTTTTACATATATTCCATAATCTTTAAGAGTTTGGGTCATCCAAAGTAATTGAGCACAACATGAACCAGCGGCAATGTATTCCGCTTCGGCGGTGGATAAGGATACCGAGTTTTGTTTCTTAGAAGACCAAGACACAAGAGATCTACCAAGGAATTGACAAGTACCCGAAGTGGACTTTCTATCAACCTTGTCACCGGCATAGTCCGAGTGGGAGTAGCCAACAAGATCAAAGGAAGCCCCCTTTGGATACCAAATGCCAAAATTTGGTGTATGTATTAAGTATCTCACTATCCTCTTCACGGCCTTAAGATGACATTCCTTAGGAGCAGCTTGATACCGTGCACACATGCACACACTTAGCATGATATTGGGACATGAAGCACATAGATATAACAATGAACCAATCATAGATCGGTAAACTTTTTGATCAACCGGTTCACCATCTTTGGTCAAATCAAGATGTCCACTAGTAGGCATGGGTGTAGTCATACCTTTGCATTCTTTCATATTGAACTTCTTGAATAAGTCCTTGGTGTACTTCGTTTGAGAGACAAATGTGCCTTCCTTAGTTTGCTTGATTTGCAAACCAAGAAAGAATTTGAGTTCACTCATCATAGACATCTCAAACTTCTCTGACATTAGCTTCCCAAACTTTTCACTAAAATGAGGGTTAGTTGATCCAAATATAATATCATCAACATAAATTTAGCATACAAATAGTTCTCCATTAACCCTTTTAGTAAAAAGAGTAGAATCTATTTTTCCAATTTCAAACCCTTTTTCAATAAGGAACTTGGTCAGGCATTTATACCATGCTCTAGGAGCTTGTTTAAGACCATAAAGGGCTTTGTGAAGTTTGTAGACATGATTAGGTTTCTTAGGATTGACAAAGCCGGGAGGTTTCTTAACATAAACTTCCTCCTCAATTTCACCATTTAGAAAAGAACTTTTAATGTCCATTTGGTACAAAGTGATATCATGGTGATTAGCATAGGCAAGTAAGATGCGAATGGACTCAAGTCTAGCAACGGGAGCATATGTCTCACCATAGTCCATACCTTCGACTTGTGTGTAGCCTTGGGCGACGAGACGGGCTTTGTTGCGAACCACTTGTCCATCTTCATCTTGCTTGTTGTGAAACACCCAATTGGTACCGATGATGTTGTGGTTGTTGTCGGGCTTCTCGACCAATGTCCACACTTGATTTCTCTCAAAGTTGTGTAGCTCTTCATGCATAGCATTTATCCAGTCCGGATCCTCCAATGCTTCTTCAACCTTCATAGGTTCAATTCTAGAGATGAATGAGTAATGTTCACAAAAGTTAGCCAAACGAGTTTTAGAGCGAGTGATTCTCCCGATTTGGATATCATTGTAGATTTGCTCCACGGGATGATCTTTAGCAATTCTTGCTCGAACTCGTGAAAGCTTTTGCTTGGGTCTTGGTTGAACATCTTCTTCATCTTGTTCTTCTTCTTGGCCTTCTTCATTGTTAGTGTTGTCGTTCTCTTGTCGTGGTGGAGAAGGAGGTTGTTGACGTTCGTCTTGGTGCACTTCCTCGTTTTCTTCATCTTGGTGTGTCCCACTCGTGGATGCTTCCGTATCAACTCTTGGTTCACCTTGTCGTGAGGTAGAAGCTTCCACTTGGACGAACGAGGTACTCTCCTTCACCTCCGTTGGATGAATCTTGCCAATAGACAAGTCTTGGATTGCTTCCGAGGGATCTATGTCTCCTACATCAATTGGAAATTTCTCTACTTGCGAGCTGTTAGATTCATCAAACTTCACATCTACCGTTTCTTCAACCTTTCGGGTGAAATTGTTGTAGACACGGTATGTGTGAGAGTTTGAGCCATAACCAAGTAGGAAACCTTCATGAGACTTAGGAGCAAATTTAGAACGACGATACTTATCAAGAATGTAGCACTTTGAGCCGAATACTCGAAAGTATCCAACTTGGGGTTTGTTACCGGTGAGGAGCTCGTATGCCGTCTTGCCGAGTAGGTTGTGAAGATACAAGCGATTTGTTGCATGACAAGCTGTCTCAACCGCTTCCGCCCAGAAGTGTTTTGGCATCTTGTACTCATCAAGCATCGTTCTTGCCATCTCGATAAGAGTCCGGTTCTTCCTCTCAATGACTCCATTTTGTTGAGGTGTGTACATAGCCGAGAACTCATATGTAATCCCTTCTTCGTCAAGAAAGGTGTCCACATTTGCGTTCTTGAACTCTGTCCCGTTGTCTCTCTGAACCTTCTTGATCTTCACATCAAATTGATTTTGGGCCTTCCTAGCAAAGTTTTTGAAGATCTTTTGGACCTGCGATTTGTCATCAAGAACACCCACGTAAATCTTGAAAAATCATCAACTATGACTAGACCAAATGAGTTACCACCGAGAGTCTTGTAGGCATTTGGACCAAAAAGATCCATGTGAAGTAGCTCGAGTGGTCTTCTTGTGGTCATAATGTTCTTAGCGCGATGACTTCCTCCAACTTGTTTCCCTGCTTGACAAGCACTACAAAGTCTATCCTTTTCAAATATGACATCGTTAATGCCAAGGATATGATTTCCTTTAATGAGTTTGTCAAGGTTTCACATGCCCACATGGCCTAGCCTTCTATGCCACAACCAGCCTTTAGAAGATTTAGCAATTAAGCAAGTTCTAGGTTGAGCCTTTTTAGTGAAATCAACAATGTAAAGATCTCCCCTACGTATACCGGTAAAGACCATTTTATGATTATCTCTACGAAACACTTGGCGGTCTACTTCAGTAAATAGGACATTGAAACCGAAATCAACAAGTCTAGATACTGAAAGTTGTAGCCAAGAGATTCAACGAGCATGACATTTTGTATGGAGCTATCATGTGAGATGGCCACCTTACCAAGGCCAACCACCTTACCCTTTGAATTATCACCAAAAGTGACATACTTTCGAGGGGCGTCGTTTCCAGCAAACTCACGGAACATGTCTTTATCTCCGATCATATGATCAGTACATCCACTATCAAGGACCCATTCCTTTCCTCCAGCCATGTAGCCACAAAGATTTTCCATAAGACCAAAGTGTCTCATCGCATCATCGAGATCACAGTCACTATCATCCTCATCCTCATCAAAGTATCCATGTTCAACATCATCTTGTGATTGGTCAATTCCTAGAGAGGGTAATTCATTAGATAAATGATCATTTCTATAGTTATCTTTATGAATTCTAATAGCTCTGGAAATGATATTGCTAATGATTCCAACATCTCCTTTGGCACTCGTAAGATTAGTAAGCTCAAATAGACAATCACCAAATTTGGGATCATTGGAACTCATCTTAATCAAGGCAATAGACTTATGGAGGATTTCATCTAGATCTTTCAAGGAATAATTTGGAAATAGTTCCTCAAGAAATTTCCATATGGTGTAGGCACACTTAAGAGTAGGCAAACACCCAATCAAGTTTCTAGGCAAGCCTCTAGTGATAAGATTTACAGTTCTAAGATTGCGAATCATGTCAATAGACTCATCAAGGGTAGGATGCAAATGATCAACATGAGGTGCACAAGGGCTAGCAATATACTTGCTCAAATGATATTCATTGAAAATCTCAAGCATTTCATTTTTCCACTCATGAAAATATTCTCCATCAAGAATATGCACTATATGTCTAAGACTCTCCAAAGTAGACACATCCATCTTCCTCCAAAGGTGTTTAAACCAAGGTAATGGAAACCAATGCTCTGATACCAATTGAAAGGATCGAGAAGAGGTGTCTAGAAGGGGGGGGGTGATTAGACACTAAGTACCAAAAGTTGTAGTTTTTAATTTCTTTAGGTTGAAGTTGAGTTTTGGCACAAGTTTAACAAACACAGTACATTTCAAGCAAGCATGCAAAGAGTATATGAGCAACAGAAAGTAAAGCATGCGACTTGCAAGAATGTAAAGGGAAGGGTTTGGAGAATTCAAACGCAATTGGAGACCCAGATGTTTTTGTCGTGGTTCTGATAGGTGGTGCTATCGTACATCCACATTGATGGAGACTTCAACCCACGAAGGGTAACGGTTACGCGAGTCCACGCAGGGCTCCACCCACGAAGGGTCCACGAAGAAGCAACCTTGTCTATCCCATCATGGCCATCGCCCACGAAGGACTTGCCTCACTAGCGGTAGATCTTCATGAAGTAGGCGATCTCCTTGCCCTTACAAACTTCTTGGTTCAACTCCACAATCTTGTCGGAGGCTCCCAAGTGACACCTAGCCAATCTAGGAGACACCACTCTCCAAGAAGTAACAAATGGTGTGTTGATGATGAACTCCTTGCTCTTGTGCTTCAAATGATAGTCTCCCCAACACTCAACTCTCTCTCACAGGATTTGGACTTGGTGGAAAGAAGATTTGAGTGGAAAGCAACTTGGGAAGGCTAGAGATCAAGATTCATATGGTGGGAATGGAATATCTTGGTCTCAACACATGAGTAGGTGGTTCTCTCTCAGAAAATGTGTATTGGAAGTGTAGGTATGTTCTGATGGCTCTCTCCACGAATGAAGAGTGGGTGGATGGGTATATATAGCCTCCACACAAAATCTAACCGTTACACACAACTTGCCAATCTCGGTGGGACCGAATTGATAAACTCGGTCGGACCGATTCAGCAAATCTAGTGACCGTTAGGGTTTTCGGTGGAACCGACTGGATCAACTCGGTGGGACCGATGTGCTAGGGTTTGGGTAAATCCAAAACTCAGTTTGACCAATTACTCAAACTCGGTGGGACCGATTTGGGTAATAAGTGAAACAGAGAGTTGGCCAAGCAAACTCGGTGGGGCCGATTGCATATATCGGTAGGACCGAAAATATTGCAATAGGTAACAGAGAGTTTGCAAGCCCATCTCGGTGAGACCGAGATCCCATTGGTGAGACCAAACTGATTAGGGTTTCTGGCAGTGGCTATGTCAACTGAACTCGGTGGCTCCGGATAGAAAGAATCGGTGGGGCCGAGTTTGACTTTTGGTTTAGGTCATATGTGGATGTGGGAAGGTAGTTGAGGGTTTTGGAGCATATCACTAAGCACTTTGAGCAAGCAAGCCATTACGCAACACCTCATCCCCTCTTGATAGTATTGGCTTTTCCTATAGACTCAATGTGATCTTGGATCACTAAAATAGAAAATGTTGAGTCTTGATCTTGAAGCTTGAGCTAATCCTTTGTCCTTAGCATCTTGAAGGGGTTCCACATCCTTTAGTTCATGCCACTTAATTTGTTGAACTTGACTGAAACATACTAGGTAAACGTATTAGTCCAACAAGAGATATGTTGTCATTAATTATCAAAATCACCCAGGGAGCACTTGTGCTTTCACTATGTCTAAGTATGTTAAATATTTCGCCAAATTTTGGTAAAAATTACAACGGGGGACCAATAAACCAGGATGGAGGTAGTACGTCAATCACACACGGTTCCCAAAATTGGAACCATATGCAATGACTATCATTTTGCCTGCTGCGTCAATCACACACGGTTCGCTCTAGCAAACCGTCGCCCCCAAAATTCTTTGTGGGACAGAAAACCCTCACCACCCAATTCAAAAAAGAAAAAGTAAAACTTTCACCATCCCCACGTCACAAAAATCCTCACCCTGCCCGCCACCCACCTCGGCCCCTCCGGTACGTTCCCCATTCACACCTGCACAAGCTCCTCCGCGTCTATGCCATGGCATCGCCTATCGCAGCAGTAAACACTTAGCTGGACGCCTACTGCCGGCAAAGCCCACCGCATTTCGCCACTTCCGCTTGCCACCGCCTATCGCCATCGACTTTCTCGACGCTGCTCGCGGTTGACCCAACTCCGCTCGGTTGATGAATCTGCCGTACTGAGGGTTCTTTCTCATGGACTACAAGGTAACTAATTTAACGAGATATTATCTCATCTCTTATCCCAGTTCATCTGCCTCCTTTAATCACCCGGCGGAAATCATCGTGAATTCATTTTTATTTGAAATGATTTTAGGGTTTTCTTTCATTCATAGAATGTACAGTGCGCCGATACTTTAGGACTTGGCGACTGCCACCAGAGATTCCATCTCATCATACCAGATAACTTGAGGATGCGCGCAGTATGTTCAATCTCACCCTAAATCGGTTGGCATGGCCTACTTTCCTAAACATATTCTAAATATTGCTACATTTGGATAAAAGGTGCCACATGCACCATATACATCAAAGGGGATTTCCCCCCCTCTTCTTTCTATATAGGCAAATTAATGATGTATTATTCTTTTGATTACTCTCATATTTCCATGACATCATGTTTGCCCTATCTGTTTAATTATAGACTTTTGTCCTTCGATTTCAACTGATGTACAGTTCTTTCAATTTGGGCCCATATTTGCATGTTACCATATTTTCTTTAACAACCCTACCATTTTCTGCAGGACATCCCTCGCTATGCAACATATTATGTAGTGCACAAATTTCCCATTTACATACATCAAGGCTCCACGAATGTCATACTGCGCACAAACCACGAATTTACAATCGTTGCTACTGTAAGACTTGATGAACGTGGTGACTCCTATTTTGGCACAGGCTTTTGGAATGAAATTGCGAAGTTTTATGTACTGAAAGCTGGCACTAAAATTGCACTACACATAGAAGGGCCTGGTCATGAGATATATGCTAACTTCCCCGACAAAATCATCCGTCCAGACTTTGTTTGAAGTAAGTTTTTTCAACTATCTGCATATGTTGACTTACCCAGCAATGTCAAATGAATTGTGTAGTATTTAAGCAACCAATTGCTATTCCCTTATCTTACTATATTCCTACCTAATAACTTCTAGTTACCAATAAACTTTTCTATTGCCCTGTTTTAACTAAATATTCCCTGTACTCCCATTTCCATCAGAAAGCGCCGCTGACAAGGAGACTCCGGAGGTGGAGAAGGGGGCTGCCAACAAGTGGAGGCGGGGCGAGTAGAACCACAAGCGACTCCATCAGGCCTAGACTTAATCAGCAGCCTCGCCGATGATATGTTGAGAGTCATCATCTCCCTCCTCCCAATCAAATATGGGGCGCGGACAACCCTCCTTTCCCGGCGGTGCCCCCCCCTATGGAACTCCAGCCCTCTCGACCTCATTGACACCCACGAGCTCTGCCATGGCTATCACAATAGCTTGGATGCGTTCTCCAAGATCCTTGACAGTCACCTTGGCCCAACCAAAGGCCTTAGAATGGGCAAGTTCCATTCCAACAACAAGGACCGAGCCAAGCTTGACGACTGGTTCCGATCCCCCACCCTAGATCAGCTCGAGGAGCTCACTTTTGATGATGGGCATATGCGGTCGCTGCCAACGTCCGCACTCCGCCTCACGCCCACGCTGCGCGTCGCCAAGTTCAGGAACTGCCATTTCCCGCCCCTTAATGATGCACCCGCTCTTATTCTACCATGATTGAAGCACCTCGAGCTCGTCGCCGTCTGCCTCTCAAAGGGTGACATGGAGCGCCTGCTCCATGGCTGTACTGCACTCGAGTACCTTCATCTTTAGGCGATCAATGGGTTGAGTACCTTCCACATCACCTCCATGACTCTCCGCACTATTTATGTGTGTTGCTAGTGCGGCAGGAAGACATCACAAAAGGTGGACCACGGTATGGTCATCCAAGACACACCTACACTTGAGAGATTACTTGTAGTTGATTAAGAAGGTCCAACAAGAATCAATGTCATTTTTGCGCTGAAATTGATAGTGGTGGGCTACTCATCTGACAAATACTCTGAACTTGTTATTGGATCCACACCCGTTCAGGTACAACAGCCGCCTTCTACCTCTCCTTCTACAAATTAACATTATTTCTAATTTTGAAGATGTTTGTTCGTCTATCATTCAGAAAATGATTCCGACAAGCTTGACCCCATCTTGGCACTAGAATCTGTCGGGCCCGACCTGGAGCAAGTTGTCAGTTTCTTGAGATGCTTTCCGTGCCTGGAGAAGCTATATATCGAGGCAATGTTCTTTTCCTGTTAAATGTTAACCATAAGGGAGTTTAATTTGTGACACCTTTTTCCAAGTTTACAATGACAATGTACTATGATTTCTGAAGGTTCTTTTGGAGGATTTCAGTACATACATGCCCCCATATTGGTTGCTTGATCCATATGGTTACAATCAATAAGCATTTCTCCTGTGGATTCATCTGTACTAGTTTTCTTAGGGAACTTTTCATCCACTCCAACCTCTTGTGAAGAAGGCTACATTTTTCTAGAATGTAATCAAATGCCCATGTTAATCATGTCAGATCGAAGATGGCATGTTAGTGCATTTTACAAATCCTGCAAACCAAATAGCTAGGCCTGTAGTAATGTTCAAAACTGCATGTAGGCACTAACACGTTTTCTTCTTTTGCAGATAAGATTAGGCCCAGTGGTGGATAATGTGATACAATATAACAATCATGTTAAATGCCTAGATCTGCATCTCTCAGAAATTACTTTGAACTCCTACCGAGGGACCTTACCGGAGATTATATTCGCCAGTTTCTTTGTTCTTAGGGTAAGGGTGCTGAAGGAAATGAGGTTTGCCCTACATTTATTTCGCAAAATTGAATGGTCTGTTGATCAGCGCCGGCGCTTGCGGCAGAATGGAGTAGGCTCCAAAAATGCTGAATTTCATTTTGGAACTTTAGATGACAAAGTAATCGGAAGTCATCGGGTCAACCCCATACATGACTTCTCAGTGGCTGACCCCTTTGCAAAAATTGCGAGGTTTCAAAGCCAGACTTAGAAGCGGTGATATTAGTTTGAACCTCTCTGATATCCATGTTCAGCGCATCAGCGCGAGCGTTTGCAACTGATGAGCTGAATTTCATTTCTAATATTAGTTTGAACCTTGTAATCTTCGAATTTGAGCCATATAACTCTGGAATTTGAACCTTGTAACATTTCGAGATTTTGTTGTACAATCGTTGAAATAGCATCGTATGAGACTCATATATTGCTAGCACTATTTTTACCTTAATATGCAATGGTCTTAGATTTTATTAACCATTCCCGAATCAGTTTACCATGTCGATCTCACAGCACACGATCTGTATAGCTAACTCGACTGCGATCTTCGACATTATTGCACACAGTTGGTTTCTTCCACCGTGTGCACTATAGAGTGCATAATTAATTATCGCACTCGAGTGTCCATCATCACCCTTCTGTGTAACTTTGACCTCATCACCCAAGGGTAAACTTATGCCAGAAGTCATTCCACACACTTTGTTTTTACAAAGCTTTTTGCCAATAAACGCCCACGATTTGTCCCTCTTCTAGCCGACGCGTGGCCAAACTAGCCGGGCGGGAAGCTTGCGCGGTAAACAACACGGTAGCGCGGGAACAGGCTCTTCGAGCCCACGCCTGGGGTGCGGTGTTGTCAAGCATGCACTAGATTCTGGAATCCTCCGCTATGAACGCCGTGACAAGACGTGACGATTACAGGCCGGCCGGCCGGCCCCCATTTATTACAACGGCCATTTAACCTACCCTTGTGCCTCTTCAAACTTTCGATCGCGCCCCACCATTGCAAGAAGCACACCCACCACGAGAAATTCTTAGAGGGTATCCTGCGCGGCTCCAATGGCGCTCCGAGCGGCTGCCGACTACGAGCAGTAGTTCACCATGTGTGCAGTGGTGGACACCCACAGAAGGTTCATGGACCTCTCGGTGGTGTACACCAATGACCCGGTCTGGGCGGAGCACTCCATCCACATCATGGAGCTGTTGCTTGCCGAGGAGAAGTATAAGGTGGTCGGGTTCGACCTCGAGTGCACCTGCGCTCGTGCCGGGTCTCGTCCCAAGGTTGCCGTCGCCCAGATGTGCATGTGCCACCACGTCCTCGTCTACCACTACTACCTGGCCACAAGGCCTTGTGAGCATTTCGCCAGGTTTGTCTATAGCCCCCACTGCATGTTCGCTACGGTGGACATCACCAACGATGTAAAGGCGCTCAAGAATTAGGGCATCGCCTGCCAGAATCTTGTCGACATCCAGGGCCAATACAAGATCAGGCGCAACAAGGAGCATGAGAAGGACTCACTAGTTCACCTTGCCGAGGCCATCATCGACCCCTACTATAGAGACATGAAGGATTCGTGCAACAAGGACAAGAGTGCTTGGCACTCGGCCTGGATGGAGAAACTCGACAAAGCTCACGTTGTGTACGCAGCCAAGGAGGCGTACACGAGCTACGACATGTACAGGCGGATCGTTGACATGAGGAAGTCCCTCCTTCCCCAAAACGGTGAGGGATCTAGCCGGAAGCAGAGCAATGGCAAGCGTCGTCGCAACAATAAGTAGATGATTAGATCCTCGTTTCTCCTACTTTAGTATGCATGTATTTGCTTTATTTGGTGTGTGGAAATGTTATGTGTGTAGTCACTTGTGTAATAATATGCTTAATTTGGTTATGCAATGCTGTCTTTTTAAGTATATATGTTGATGTTGTAGACAGAGCGCAGATGTTGTGCGGACAAAGAAAATCACATCGCACATGGACTAAACAATGGAACCCGTCGGTGATGTTTTCATCAATCACTCACAATTGTATACCAGCAATCGTTTGCTCACAACACACACGGCTTGTTAGCAGTAATCGTCTGTGTTGTTATCGGTCTTCGCACACGTCTCCGACTATAGACCTGTTTGCCTCGTATCACACACATCTTGTTCATTTGAACCGTTTCTGTTCTCATGTCTCAACGCAAACAGTTCATCCGACTGAACCGCATGCCGTATATCGCACACACCTTTGATCTGGCTGACCATTTCTTTTGTGTTGCCTAATCACAAATAGTTCATCCAAGTGAACCTGTCGGGGTACTGATCCACGAACACCTATGGGACCGGCGGACCGGGTCCCTTTCGGTTCGGCGGGGGCGGAAATTGCGCAAAGAGCAAATCGAGGCGATGCACGCGAGCGATTTACCCAGGTTCGGGCCGCACGGATGCGTAAAACCCTACTCCTGCTTTGTGGTTTGTATTGATCTCTTTCTCGGGAGCGCGGAGTGCTACAGTACACACCAGCGGCTAACGGGACCGAGCATGAGTGTTCGAAAAAAACCCCCTCTACGTTGCACACGGGCCTCCTTTTATATGCTCAAGGGGTTACCGACAGGTGGCAACGGAGGTAAAGGGCAAAAATGGAAAAGTGCTGCGGTAGGCACAGCTACCTGCTACAGTGTATCATACCTAACCCTGACGGTAGGGGACAAGGGCCTTAAATGCCCGTCTATGTCGCCTAAACAGTGCGAAAAGGGACCGCCAGGGACGCCACCGTTCGCCACGATGGCAATCTTGTCAGCGCCGCTTGCCACCGCACGCCCCTGGCTGCACAGCCTTCCGCCACGTACGCCTGGAAGGGCCCCAGAGCGACACGTTGGTGGATGTGCTGGAGCGCGGGCACGGAGAGGTGGCTTGCCGCGGCAAGTAGCTTGCCACGGTCGTTGTCTTGTCGTGTCCGGGAGCTGTCGCTCACGGGGCCTTGCCGGGACGCGCGGTGCGCCGCGGCAAGTTCCTTGAAATGCCTCGGGTGGCCTTCCCGGCAAGCTCCTCTTGCCGGGGTCTTGGGATGCTTTTGTTAGCCTTCCCGGCAAGCTCCTCTTGCCGGGGTCTTGTCTCTTTGACTTGGATACTTTGTTCTTGAATGGCTCCAAAGGAACCACGGAGGACCTTGGCGGTCACCCGGCAAGCCTTGCCGCGGGATGCTGCGACTGCCCATGCACAAGTTCGGGATACTAGGGTACCCTTACTCTAGTACACCGACAGGAGCCCCCGGGCCTGGGCCATACACGGTGCCGAGCGCTGTTGGGCCAGGCCCAAAACAGGGCACGGGCACACGCGGCCTAGGTTACGCCGTATCTTACTCCGTATCCACCGCACCCTCCCCGAACGGCACGCATTGAATGCGGCGTCGTGGGAGAGGTCGTGGGGGTTACTTTATTCGGAAATGCGGAACGTCCGCCCCCTCCCCCTTTATAAGCAGGGGAAACAGGGGCAGTTCGCCCGCTTGCCCGTTGCCGTTCCAATCTCAGAAATCTCCGCCGCTCCCTCGCCTTCCCAGAGAAGAGAGAGAGAGAGCAGCGCTCCGCCCCCACATCGCCACCAGCACCACCGACGCCGTCGACCTCCTCCACTGCTTCTGCCATGGCTCCAAAAGCCGACAAGGGGAAGGCCGTGAAGTCGACTGAGGCGCAGCGGCTCGCGCGCTGCGGAAGGAGCGGTCCGTCTTCCCCCCAAGCTTGGCGCGAAGGAGCTGAGGGAGAACTATTACCTGTTCTGGTCGGCAGAGACGCGCGCGCATCCGCGCACCAAGGTACTCCCCGCCGCCGCTTGGAAGAAGGCTCCGAATGGATACCCCTTTTTTGCTCTGTTCTTCTACTGCGGGCTCTGCCGCCTTTCTCTGAATTCTTCTGCGACATCATGAATACCTATGGGTTCCACCTCCTTGACTTCACCCCCAATGCCGTCCTGACAATGGCAGTTTTCGCACATCTCTGTGAAAACTTTGTCGGAGTCCTTCCCAACATAGCCCTCTTCCGCCATTTCTTCATACCCTGGGTAGAGAGAGGAGAGCCCCTATCCGGCGGGATCGCCTGGGTCTCAAGGTCCGGCAAGAAGGAAACGTATCTGGAGGGAGAATTCCGCGGCAAATGGGAGGAGTGGAGAGCTGATCGGTGCTGGATTGACGAGGAGAGCCCGCAGCCATTCACCATCCGGCGCCAAACCCCAGTAGCCCGCGGCAGCGATTGGAGCGACGTGGCCCCGGAGGACGACAGGCTGAAGATTGCTGTCACCAGGATCCTGCGCCTGAGGCTTGCCGGGCTTACTGTTGGCGCTGTTGGCGCAGACTTCCTTCGGCGCCGCATCGCCCCCCTGCAGGAACGGGGGAGGCCCACTTGGGAGTTCAAGAACGCGGCAGACATCATGAGGCTGCGGCCGGGCCTCAACTACAACTTCACAGTCCTGGAGCTCAACGCGATGCTGCAGGAGTTGTTCAAGTATGACCCCCAGCATCCCGAGGTGTTCAGGTTGCCGGGGGGCGTCGTGCCGTTGTGCAACAATTCCGCGCTCGACCGCATCCGTGCAATGATGCCGGAGTGCGACTCGCACGGGATTGTGCCAACTTGGCAGGAGCCTGCAGACGAGGTCGTGCAGCAGTTCTTCGACGACTTGGTGGAAGTGCCAATCCGCCTCGACGAGAAGGATGGCCTCACTCGCGACACCACGGATGCGGAGATGGCGCTCATCTCCACTAGGCTGGAGGAGGCAGCGGCAGCCGTAGCCGCGGGCGAGTTTGGATTCACTTTGGAGGAGGCTGATGCAGCGGAAGCGGCAAGCCGTGCCGAGCGAGGGGAGCCTGCCGGCAAGAAGGAGCTTGCCGGTCATGACGCCGAGCCGAGCGAGCCCGCCAAGGACACGAGCGGTTCGTTGGAAATCAACTCCTCTTCCACCTCGTCTTCGAGCAGCTTGCCGCAAGCAGAGCCTCCATCTCCACCCAGAAGGCGCCTCCGCAAGGTCGGTGACGTGGCGGAGCGGCAAGCGGGTCAACAGTCGCCACGCCGCGTGACACGCTCCACCGCGGCAAACACCGTTGCCGCGGGAGCGCCTCATGCTGCGACGGCAACTGGAGCGGAGTCTAGCCGGATCACCGCTTCAGTCCCTGCCGCTACTCACGCCGCGCCGACAGGCGGAGCGGGGTCGTCTCAGACTGCCGCCACCGCTCCCGCCAAGCGGTCAAGGGAAGCTTCTCCTCTGCCTCCTCCTGCCGGGCGCGCGCCGGGCTTCGACTTCTCCGTGTTAAGCTCCGACGAGGAAGAAGAAGAAGAGTAAGCTCCTCTTGCTGCACTTGTAGTTCTTCATTTCTTGTTGTTAGTCTTGTTTCTCACTTGCTTTTCCCTAAACCTATTCCTCTTTAGGACTCTGGCTCAGAGAGCGGCAAAGAGGGCTAAGGCCCCGGTGGTCATCATCGAGGACGAGCCCACTGCGACAGCAGGCGGCGCGCCCGAGACAACCTTGCCGGAGCCGGCGACTTTCCTCCAGGGCAGCCCCCAGCGTAAGTGTGTGAATTACTTTCCGCGGCGAGGCGTGCATGGGTACTTGTCTTTGCTGACATCTGCTTGTTGACTTGTGTAGGAGCCGAGCAGCCCCACCAGGAGCCAAGGGAGAATCCCCCGACAAGGGAGAATTCTCCGGCAAGGGAAGGCTTCCTGGTGAGGGAGAAGTCTCCGGCAAGAGAGGGTTCTCCGGCGAGGGACAGCACCGGCGGCCCCCCGACGGCGGAGACCACGACTACAGAGCCTGGTGCAGGTACTCCTCTTGCTTCCAAACTTCCCTCGGGTTCTTCTTTTCTTGATCTTTCTGGGTTTTTGCCGGATTTTGTTTGACTCTTCTCCCCTTTTCCGGCCGTCAGATCCATCCGCTGCGGAGTAGATGGAGACCGAGGTCGCCGCCGACGAACCAGCCAGTGATGGAGATGCCGCCAGCGCAGAGGCCGCCAAGGCTGATGCCACAGCAACTGGCGAGGAGTCCGGTGATCGTACTGACGGCCCAGAGGCCGCAGGAGCGCCAGGCGCTGCGCCGACCGCCGACCCGTCCGCCGAAGCTGCAGCGCCAAGCTCCAAGGAGCCCCAGCCGGGCGTCTATTTGAAGGCCGGCGACGACGTCTTCATCAATCTTCCCTGGGCATCGAGTTCCAGAGCGCCGGTCGAGGGGGAGATCTTCGACGGAGAAGTGCTTGCCTCCACTGGCTTGACGGTGGTTGACACGCCAAGCAGCAGTAGCAACGAGCCCGAAGAAGAGCGACTGCCGCGCAGGTTGATGTCGCTCTACCACGCGCGGCAGGCCAAGCTGGAGTCACGCGAGGCGCTTGTCGCGAAGGCGGGAGCTGATATCGAGAAGTGCGCGGAGGAGCTTGGGGGTTTCCACTGGGAAGCCCTCCGATCCCTGGAGGAAGAGCGGGAGCAGCTCGGTGAAGCGCGGAAGGCCTTTCTCCTCGAGAAGGCCGAAGCCGAAGAGCGGCAACGACTTGCCGCTGTGAAGTTAGCCGCGGAAGAGGGCGAGCTAGCGCAGCGGAAGGTCAATCTTGACGCCCACGAGGAGGAGCTTGCCGCGCGCGAGGGAAAGCTCGGCGAAGCCCTCAAACAAGCAGAGGACGCCGCCGCCGCCGCCGAAGCCGCCAAGGAGGAGTTGAAGACGAAAGTGGCGCAGCTAGAAGCCGATCTCGCCGAGAAGGGCAGAGAGCTCAGTGCCGCCAAGGTCTCCAACGTGGATCTTGAGTTGAAGCTAACCACTTTGACCAAGACTCTGGACAGCGCCAAGAAGCGGGAGGCGGCCTTGAAGGAGGAAATCAAGGCCGACAAGGCGCTGTTGGAGAGCGCTGCCGCCGCCCAGAACGCCTTCAGGGAGACTGTGACGCTCTGGACGGAGAGTTTGGTGAACGCCGCCACAGATATCGACAAGGAGCTGGCACAGCTGGGAATGGAGGATCTTGGGTATCCCTCTGACGACAACCTCCAGCCCAGCGCCAAGCTCGTCCTGTTCTTCAAGGGCGTGGCGACAGCCCTCCAGCGACTCCGGGAGAGGATCCCCAAGCAGCTGGCCGACGAATCGTGCAAGATCTGCGCAGGAGCCCTCGAGAAAGTGTTGATGAAGGTGGCCTTCCGCAATCCGGGCCTCCGCCTCACCAACATCCTCAGGACCTTGCCGCTGGAGGCTGATCTAGAGGAGCTCAAGGCCCTTGTCGCACCCATTGTGGACAAGGTGAGCGGGATCAAGAGGGTCGAAGGCGATCGCGTGGATTAGGCCGCCCATTTCTTCTTTCCTTGTCGCTGTTTGGCATGTTATGAAAACAAACTATTAAAGCCGCGACAAGCTATCCTTGTAATATAACTCTTATTCTTGGCAATGATTGCAACGTTATTCCCTTTACTTGACTCCTCCCTTTGTATGTCTTTTTACCCTATGCTTTTAGGGAACTTGCCGGTGTAGGCACCTAGGCCGCGAGCGCTGAGTGCGGGACGTCAGCAGCCTGCTGGCGGTGCCGCTACCGGCAAGAAACCTTGTCGCAACTAGTTGCAGCTCACTTAAGTTGCTGAGCGAACTCGAAAACAAAGTAAGGGCGCTAGCAGCTCACTTAAGTTGCTGAGCGGACTCGAAGCAAAGTAAGGGCGCTAGCAGCTCACTTAAGTTGTTGAGCGGACTCGAAACAAAGTAAAGGCGCAACTAGCTACGAGTTGGTTCCTCCGCGCACAGGTTTTCCATACAAAGTGTGGTCGTTCAAGGGAGATAACTTAAAATTTAAAAAATCTGATTGCTCAAACTTTGGCAACTTAGCTTTTCTGTCGTCTGCTTCCCGGCAAGGCGAAACTTTCTTGAACGACGCCTGGTCCACACCATTATCCTCTCTTCCTCCCCCCGACAAACTTGTGGGTGAGGGAACCTACTTTTCCTTGAGAAAAAAGAAAGAAGAGAAAATAAAGATATGGAGCCTTACGGCTCGTTATTGCTTACCGGGGAGTTAGTGCTGCACAAAGTGTCAGATCATGTATGCCAAAAAAAATAGAAAGCATAAAATCGACAAAATGTGCGGAGCACATGAGCTTTATTTACGCACGGGGTCTGCGCCCGGCTTTGTACGAAGGATTACATGCAACAGCGGCAAGACTTGTATAAAAGGTGGTTGCCGGAACAGGTTCCGACAACCGCGCCTTACGGGTAAAACTTACAAAGATGCTCAATGTCCAGGAGTTGCTCATTGGAATGCCATCTTCGGTCTCAAGGCGGACAGCGCCAGGCCTAGTGACTCGTTTCACCCGGTAAGGGCCTTCCCACTTCGGCGTCAACTTGTTGGAATTCTTGGCAGACTGAACGCGCCGAAGAACAAGGTCACCTTCCTCGAGACTTCTGGCATTAACTTTGCGGCTATGGTAGCGGCGCAAAGCTTGCTGGTAGCGAGCAGCTCGCACAGCAGCCTGAAGACGATCTTCCTCAAGGAGCAGCGTGTCATCTTGTCGTAGCTGCTCTTGCTCAAGCTCATCATAAGCGAGCACTCGAGGTGACCCGTATACGAGTTCCGTGGGGATAACTGCCTCCGCTCCATAGACTAGAGCGAAAGGTGTCCGTCCAGTGGCTCGATTTGGCGTCGTTCTGATCGACCAAAGAACCACCGGCAGCTCCTCGATCCAGTTTCTTCCGCACTTGTGCAGCCTGTCGAAAGTTCTGGTCTTGAGCCCGCGCAGCACTTCAGCATTTACCCTCTCCGCTTAACCGTTGCTTCTTGGGTGAGCAACAGAAGCGAAGCAGACCTTGGCGCCAAGATCTTGGACGTACTGCATGAAGGTGCGGCTCGTAAATTGTGTACCGTTGTCGGTGATTATCCTGTTAGGGATCCTGAAGCGGCAAAAAATTGACCTGGAGAACTTGACTACTGACTGTGCTGTCACCTTCCTCACTGGTTCCACTTCCGGCCACTTTGTGAACTTGTCGATTGCAACGTACAAGTACTCAAAGCCCCCGACAGCTCGGGGAAAGGGGCCGAGGATGTCGAGCCCCCAGACCGAAAATGGCCAGGATAAAGGGATCGTCTGGAGAGCTTGAGCTGGTTGGTGTATCTGCTTGGAATGGAACTGGCACGCTTCACACTTGGTTACTTGTGCAGTTGCATCCTGGAGGGCTGTTGGCCAGAAGAAACCTTGCCGGAATGCTTTGCCGACAAGTGCTCTTGCGCCAATGTGGTGACCACATATGCCTCCATGTATCTCTGCCAACAGCTTTTGTCCATCTTCCCGGTGAATACACTTCAATTTCACACCGTTGAGTCTTCTTCTGTACAGTATCTTGTCGACAAACTGGTACATACTTGACTGCCGAGCTATTCTTTCCGCTTCTTCTTGCTCTTCGGGAAGTTCTCCTGTCTGTAGGAAATGGACAATCTGCTGCGCCCATGCTGGAGCTTGTGGCTCGACAACAAGGACTAAAGGCGAATATGCGGCTGCGGGAACGTCCGCTTCTACGGCGAGAACCTGGGTCTCTGCCGGAGCTTGACGTTCCCCGGCAAGCTTGCCGGAGCAAAACTTGTTGGGAGCTTCTGCTACAACAGAGAAAACCCTAGGGCTTGCCGGAGCAGACTGCTCCTCAGCGCTCTTGGTGTTGATCTTGGGGACTGCTGCGGGAACATCCGCTTCTACGGCAAGAACCTGCGGCTCTGTCGGAGCGTGACGTTCCCCGGCAAGCTTGCCGGAACAAAACTCGCCGGGAGCTTCTGCTTCAACAGAACAAACCCTAGGGCTTGCCGGAGCAGACTGCTCCGCAGCGCTCTTGGTGTTGATCTTGGGGACCTTCTTGGCGGCGGCTTCGGGAAGCTCTACCGGCAAATAGTCACCAGAAACCAACTTCCTCTTCTTGCTCTGTCCAGTTGATGGCGTTACGGACGGTTGAGTCAGCTTGAGCGCAAAGATCCCTGGTTCCACAGGTAACTTAAGTGCGGCGCACTTTGACAGGCCATCTGCAATGGCGTTCTAAGCTCTTGGAACATGCTCCATCTGCAGGCTGTCAAAGTGCTCTTCTAGCTTTCTCACTTCGTCGATGTAAGCTTCCATCAACGGACTCTGATAATTCTTGTTTACTTGGCGGACGACCAGCTGTGAGTCACCCCCTGACAATGAGCTTCTTGATCCCAAGGTCTGCCGCGATCCGGAGACCGGCAAGCAAGCCTTCATACTCTGCAGTATTGTTTGTTGCTTTCTCCTTGGGAAAGTGCATTTGGACTACGTACTTGAGGTGCTCTCCGGTGGGTGCGACAAGCAGCACTCCAGCGCCGGCGCCTTGCAGTGAAAAGGCACCATCAAAGTACATCAGCCACTCTTTGCTTGCTTCCTGACCTTCTGCTTGACGGGCCGCGCATGAGGACAAACGGCAAGGTGGTGCTCAATCACTTTCTTGGGAACACCGGGGATGTCAGACGGTTGCCACGCAAACACGTCGACATTCGTCCGCAGGAAAGCAATGAGCGCGTTTTCCTATTTAGGGTCGAGAGTGGCACTGATGGTGAAGGTACCACCAGTGCCGTCCTCCTTGGCGGACACCTTCTTCGTCTCTGGCGGAGCTGCCATCGTCTTCTTACACTTGCCGGTGGAGCTCGATGGTGCGTCCTCGGCGGCAGTGCAGCACTCCGAAGAGGTGCGCTTGCCGGGGTAGGCACCAAAACTCTTGCCGGACTTGGTCTTCTTCCCCCCGGGAGCTTCAGTGGCAAGTGGATTGCGATCTGCTGCGGCTGCTGCTTCCCGGTAGATCTTGTCGGCACAGATAAGTGCATCCTTCTTGTCTCCAGGGACAGAGATGACACTTATCGGGCCTGGCATCTTCAGAATGTTATATGCATAATGAGAGGCTGCCATGAACTTGGCGAGTGCTGGACGGCCAAGTATCCCGTTGTAAGGCAACGGAATATCAGCAACGTCAAATGTGACCCTCTCAGTCCTGAAGTTGAGCTCGCTGCCAAATGTCACTGGCAGCGTGACTTTCCCTTTCGGCTTGCTCCTTCCCGGGTTGATTCCTTGGAATGTGCCGGTCTCTTCGAGCTCGCTGTCAGGGATCTGGAGTTTTTGGAGTACAGTGGAGGAGATCAGGTTCAAGCCGGCCCCGCCGTCAACTAGCATCTTGGTGACCTTGAGGTTGCGGATAGTTGGTGAAACCAACATTGGCAAACACCCGACCGCAGTTGTGCGATCAGGGTGGTCCTCAATGTCAAAGATGATAGGCGTGCTGGACCACTTCAGAAGTTTGCGCGATTCGACAGGTGGTTCCGCTGCATTGACTTCCCGCACCCACTGCTTGAGTTGGCGGTGTGAAGTATGCAGGGAAGCACCGCCGTCTACGCACAAAACCTCTGTGGCTTTCTGAAACTCCTGCTCACTGGTCTCAACATCATCCATATCTTCGTCGTCGTCTTCATCGTTGTCGCGACCGCGGGGAGGTCTGTCTCCTTTCCGCTGCTTGGCCTTGCCGCGGCATCCTCCTCGGCCGGCGCGCTTCTTGCCAGATTCTGCAGCGCCACCTTGGGCCCTCTCCTTGTCTCGCTGCTCGTACTCAGCCTTTTGCTGTTGGACAAGCTGCTCGACCTTCTTGCAGCTTTGGAGGTCATGGCCCTTGGTGCGGTGAATCTTGCAATATTGCTTGTCGGAGCCGTCCTGCTTGTCGGTGACTGCCACAGCCTGACAGTTGGTGCACGCGGCAACCTCCTTGCCGGAGCTACCAACTGTAGCCTTCTTGGCGCCACCTTCGTTGCCGGACTGCTCAACGACTAGCATCTCTTTGCCTTTCTTCTTCCTGTTCCGCCGCCGGTTCTTCTTTGCCGGGGCAGCATCCTCATTGTCAGATCCTTCTGCTCCGGTTTTCTCTCCGGGGAGTCTCCTCCCTTCCTCATCACGTGCACACTTGTCGGCCAGGGCATATAGCTCACTGACGTCTCTGATCCTACACATCGCCATCTCCTCCCGCATCCTGCGGTTACGCACGTTCTGATGGAACGCGCTGATGACCGCGGCGGGGTGGACGTCTGGGATGTTATACTGTACACGGCTGAACCTCTGAATGTACTTGCGCAGGGGCTCTCCTTCCTTCTGGGCGAGCAGGTGAAGGTCACTCTCTTGGCCATGAGGTTTGTGGCCGCCTGTAAAGGCGCCAACAAACTGATGGCACAGGTCCGCCCAGGAGGATATGGAGTTATCCGGCAAGTGCATGAGCCAGGACCTGACGTTGGGCTTGAGCACCAATGGGAAGTAGTTGGCAAGGATCTTGTCGTCTCGCCCCCCGGCAGCCTGCACCGCGATGGTGTAGATGCTGAGGAACTCCGACGGATGCGTCTTGCCGTCGTACTTCTCCGGTACATCTGGTTTGAAATTCTTCGTGCTGGGCCACTAGACTTGCCGCAGCTCACGAGTGAACGCAGGGCAACCTACCGCGTACCGCAAGTCGCCTGGTTCCCCTGGCGCATGTATGTCAACAGAGGGCCCAGCGCGCTGGTCTGATTGACGTCGCGCTTCTCTTCGGCGCTCGATGCGGGTACGAGCGTCTTCTTGTTGTCGTTCTTGAAGAACTTGGCGCTGATCGCGACGAGCTCGTGGATCTGACGACGCGGTGGAGTCGCTGTCGAGGTGGATCCGGCGAGTTGGCGATCTTGGCCTTCGGGGCGGAGAGTGCACAGTAGTTGCACCCCCACCAGCCTTGTCGTCTCCGGCTCGCGCCTGGCTGGCTTGCCGCGGCTGCGACGTGCTCGGCTGCCGCGGAATGTCGCCGTTGGCGAAGCCGATGAGACTCCGGATGGTGGCCCTCCAATCGCCGATCTTGTCCGCCGTTGGAGGGTAGTCTAGGAGCAGCTGAGCTCGCGCCAAAGCTTCGGCTGCAGTGGCAGGTGGCGGTGGCGAACGGTGCGAGGAGCGGGATATGCTCGGACTTCTAACCACGTTAGAAGGAGCAGTACCCCGTCCAGGCGACCGTGTCTCGCTCGCGCCAGCAGGTTGACGTGCATGGTGGTCTTGAGCGCTTCGAGATCCACCAGCTCGATCTTGATCTAGCGAACGCATGATACCGTGAGTACCATGGCGCTGCCAGTCCCGCGCCTCCTGAGACGGGCGCGGTGCATGCACGGACACTGAGGTCTTGGAGTGCGCCCGGTCGTTATGGGAACCGGCTACGCCGCCGATGGGCAGCGCAGCCCTGTCCTTGGACCTGGCAGCACCGCGAGCTCCCTCGTCGACGCCCGTTCTTCCGCCGGCGTCTGCCCCACCAACCGTTTGTCCGGCGGTGGTTGGCTCGGCGCGGATGGAGCAGCTGCCTCCGAAACCTTCTTCTTCGGCGGCATGTTGATGAAGACGATGAAGATCTAGCTCGCGAGAACGCCGGATCTGGTTCACACAGCTTTGACGCCCCCTACCTGGCGCGCCAAAGATGTCGGGGTACTGATCCATGAACACCTATGGGACCGGCGGACCGGGTCCCTTTCGGTTCGGCGGAGGCGGAAATTGCGCAAAGAGCAAATCGAGGCGATGCACGCGAGCGATTTACCCAGGTTCGGGCCGCACGGATGCGTAAAACCCTACTCCTGCTTTGTGGTTTGTATTGATCTCTTGCTCGGGAGCGCGGAGTGCTACAGTACACACCAGCGGCTAACGGGACTGAGCGTGAGTGTTCGAAAAACCCCCCCTCTACGTTGCACACGGGCCTCCTTTTATATGCTCAAGGGGTTACCGACAGGTGGCAACAGAGGTAAAGGGCAAAAATGGAAAAGTGCTGCGGTAGGCACAGCTACCTGCTACAGTGTATCATACCTAACCCTGACGGCAGGGGACAAGGGCCTTAAATGCCCGTCTGTGTCGCCTAAACAGTGCGAAAAGGGACCGCCAGGGACGCCACCGTTCGCCACGATGGCGATCTTGTCAGCGCCGCTTGCCACCGCACGCCCCTGGCTGCACAGCCTTCCGCCACGTACGCCTGGAAGGGCCCCAGAGCGACACGTTGGTGGATGTGCTGGAGCGCGGGCACGGAGAGGTGGCTTGCCGCGGCAAGTAGCTTGCCGCGGTCGTTGTCTTGTCGTGTCGGGGAGCTGTCGCTCACCGGGCCTTGCCGGGACGCGCGGTGCGCCGCGGCAAGTTCCTTGAAATGCCTTGGGTGGCCTTCCCGGCAAGCTCCTCTTGCCGGGGTCTTGGGATGCTTTTGTTAGCCTTCCCGGCAAGCTCCTCTTGCCGGGGTCTTGTCTCTTTGACTTGGATACTTTGTTCTTGAATGGCTCCAAAGGAACCACGGAGGACCTCGGCGGTCACCCGGCAAGCCTTGCCGCGGGATGCTGCGACTGCCCGTGCACAAGTTCGGGATACTAGGGTACCCTTACTCTAGTACACCGACAGAACCGTATGCTGTGTATCGCACACGCCTCCATTTGGCTGCCTGTTTCTTTTGTTCGTCCTCATAGCAAACAGTTCATTGAACTGAACCATATGCCCTTCATCGCACACGCAACTAAAACCTAAACCATGTTTGATGCATCCATCATCGCAAACATTTTACACATTTTGACGGTTTTCATACAACACCGTTTGCGATTATGGCATCGCACACAGTTTCTTGAAGGGTCTCTAATCGTAGTGTCGCGTTAGCAGCATCCTGCAGTAGTGATTAGACCCGCCCAAAAGTGGGAATCCCCAGGATTCCAATATACTTGGGATACTGCCTTGGAACCCACATATTTCCTCCTTAGAAGGGTTTGCCATACACCATCTTCCATTAGTAATTTAAACAACCATTTGCGAGGAGGGCCCTATTCTTAACGTCAAGGTCATGAATGCCCAACCCGCCTTAGTCTTTGGGACGGCAAACCACACTCCATTTAGCCAGTCGATATTTCTTTCTCTCGCTATCTCCTTGCCAAAAGAATCTTGATCGGAAGTAATCCAATCTATGTAAAACTCCTTTCGGTAACTAGAAGAAGGAAATCATATATAGTACCATATTACTATGTACTGAATTTATGAGGACCAATCTTCCACCCAGAGACAGCAGTTTACCTTTCCAACTGCTAAGTCTTTTTTGCAGTCTCTCCTCGACATGTTTCCATTCAGCATTTGTGTGTATCCGATAATGTGTCGGTATCCCCAAATATGTGATCGGAAACTGACCCAACCCGCATCCGAACAGTTCAGTGTACAGGTGTCTTGAGCCTTGCTAAAGCAAAACAATTCACTTTTAGGAAAATTGATCTTAAGACCCGAGAGTTGCTCGAATGCTGATAAAATCAACTTCAGATTTGTTGCTTTCTCGAGGTCATGATCCATGAAGAGAATCATATCATCGATATATTGAAGTATAGAGAGACCACCATCAACTAGATGATTTACTACCCCATCAATTTGGACATCAACCTTGGAACGCTCAATCATGACCGCTAGTATATCCGCCACTATATTGAATAGCATGGGCGATACCGAGTCACCTATCGCAATCCCTTCTTCGTTTGGAAATAGTGTCCAACGTCATCATTGACCTTAATGGCAACACTACCTCCAGAAATGAAGCTATGGATTATAGCGCACCACTTTGCAGAAAATCCTTTCATTCTAAGAGTCTGTTGAAGAAAAGGCCACTTGACTTTGTCATAAGCCTTTTCAAAGTCTATTTTGAGTACCACCCCATTTAACTTTTTTGGTGTAATTCATGGATTGTTTCATGAAGGATAACAACTCCATCTAGGATGTGTCTACCTTGCATAAAAGCTGTCTGTGAAGGCCGAACCACTTGTTCGACAACCAAATTTAGCCTAATAGTCGCAAGCTTCGTGAATATTTTTAAACTAGCATTAAGGAGGCAAATATGTATATATTGTTGTATCCGTTCAGCCTCATTAACCTTAGGTAATAAAATAATCTCATCGATGTTTAAGCGAAACAATTCTAGTTGGCCAGCATGTAGGTCGGTAAACAAAAGTAGGAGATCCGGTTTGATGACTTCCCATAATTTCTGATAGAACTTAGCGGGAAAACCATCCAGACCCGGGGCTTTGTTATGCTCCATTAGGAAAACCGCCTTTCTAACTTCCTCCTCGGAGTATGGGGCTGTTAGATGGTTGTTTTTGTCACAGCCCTAGAATTTGATTGCAATTAGTTTCATAAGCATCCATGCATCATGTCTATATTTGTTTGAAATTTGAAATGGGGATGACAAGCCCTAGCACTAAATGAAATGCAATTAGGATCAAAATAAAAATATTTTCAATGAACCCAGAATGCCCTTTAGAAAAGTTCATTATTTTTGATAAAGGTGAAAACCTCTCCCAAAAATGATGCACATATTTTTAGGCCATTCTGGATTTTTGAATAACTCATATTGTATTTGAATTGGGGCATTTAAATACTATTAATATTTTTAAATGCTCCAATAATTCTGAAAATAGTTAAGGGCCTCTGTAATAATTCATTTAATGCCCACAATTATTTTCAGGATTTATTAAAATGATTTGGGTTATAAACTAAATCAAAACAAAACAACATAAATAGAAAACAGAAACAAAAATAAAAGAGAGAGAGAAGGACTACCTGGCCACCTACCTGTAGCAGCAGCCCACCTGGAGGCCCAGCCCACCAAGGGCAGCGATGTCTTCTTCCTCCTGCCAGGAGGAGAAGCAGCTGCGTGCGGCGCGCACAGCCACCCGTGGCCACCTCCTGCCTCCCTGCTGGCCTCCCCGGCGCCTCAGAGACGCCACGCAGCAACCTGGCTCTGATACCAAAGCTGTCAGGACCCCGATTCCAAGTCACATCGATCTAGCCGGTAACACCTCATATCACTTGGCGGCCTCACGCATGGTATTCCCACGGGTGTCGCCTTACCATGGCCCGGGAGCTCTGCGCCGACCTCGTACGTGTCCCCATCGTCGATAGCAACCAGAGGAGCACAACATGGCCGCCATCGGCGCCGTCTTCGTCCTCTGCACCAACGGCCGTCCTCGTCGATTCGCAGCAACCCGACCGTCCCCGACCTCACCGACGACGCCATCGGATGCGCTGTGAGCTCCGCCGCATCTCCCCTCTCTCCATTTGCTCGCCCCCATGCCGTAGTGCCATTCCCCGCCGTCACCAAAGCTCGCCGGCGCTGCGTCCATCATCACCGCCGGTAGCAGATCTGCCTGGCTAACCCGAGCACGCAGGCGTGCTCAGGGAGCTCCCAGGAGCCCAACGCGGCCATCAGGTCGCTCGCTAGCGCGTTGCAGTCCTCGCGCCCGTGGAGCCGTAGCTCCGGCCACCGCCTCGCTCGCCGCCGACGCTGCTTTTGGCCACCCCACAGCCTCTCGTCCGGTCCTTTAGATGCGGACGAGCAAGAGCTCCTCCCCAGTGCCCTCAGCGCACCGCACCGCTACCCCTAGCGCCACTCCGGCGAGCCACCGCCGCTCTGGTTCGTCGCCGTCGTCTAACCATTGGCGGTTCTGACGTGGCACCATCACTAAACGCTAATGACACCGCAAATTAACCCACTGACCCACTTACATATGGGCCCCACGCCCTTAATTAGCAGTAGTTTCATTTCTGATTAGTTCTAACCTAAACACAGTGGACCCCACACGTCAGTTGACCGGCTGACGTCACCGTTGACCTGGCCCCACCTGTCTGTGAGACAAACTGGCACCGGGTCACTGACCAGCGGGCCCCGCTGGTCAGGTTTGACCTGGACCGACCAGTTGACTTGCTAATGTGGTGCTGATGTCACTCTGACATCATAAATCTTTTTCTGGAATTAAAATAAATCAGAAATGATTTATAAATTTCAGAAAATACCCCAAGCTTCAAAAATTCATAGTAATTCAACCGTAACTCCAAATCAAAAAAATTATATATGAAAAATTATCAGAAAAATTCAAGGAATCCATCTATAAAATTTTCATGCATGTTTGAGCAACTTAACCTCATTGTTTAGGATGAAACATGATTAGGGAAAATTTCATAATAGGTTTGGAGTTGGAATTTGATGTAGTTTTGAATTCCACTTCAATTAAAATGACTTTCTGTTGCATTAGCCCAAACACCAGCATGTTGCCATGTCATGATCATACATCATATTGTTGCATTGCATTGATTGTGTTTCTTCCTTGTTTGCCGGTGTTTGTCCCCTCTCAGTAGACGTGGTTTCAACGAAGTGATCGATGACACCGATGAAGAGCTATACTATCTTCAGAAGTGACAGGCAAGCAAAACCCCCTTGTTCATTCCGATACAATCCCACTCTCTCACTCTTGCTCTCTTTTACTTCATTAGGAAAACACCGTTTCAACTGTTACATGCTGCGGTAGCTGAACCCCTTTCCTCTGCATGACCTGTCATTGCCACAGTAAATAGATGAAACCCACTAGCATGAGTAGGAATTGTTTGAGCCCTAATGTGCCTACTCATTCATGCTTGTTGTCATGCCTGCTACTGCTTAGAGTTGAGTCCGGTCTGATTCATCGGGAATGAATTGGAACGTGGTGAACATGTCCTACCGTTGAGAGCTAAGAAAGTGAGCACGTTTTGGTAAAGGTAGCGGTGAGAGGCCATGTAGGAGTACATGGTGGGTTGTCTCATTGCAGCCGTCCTCAGGAACTGAGTTCTGTGTTTGTGATCCATGAACAGTTACTACCACACATTGGGTTCCGGTAACTCGGCCCCTCTCGGCTTATTAATCAACTCGATCTCTGTCCAGGAGTTGCAACTAGTTTCTGGTGTTTGTAGGTAGTGTTAGTAGTCTACCAAGTGGCACCCGGTACAGGTGGGCTTGGGACAGACTAGGCACAGTGGCATGGTGTACTAAGTGGCACCCGGATGGTGGGCTTGGGAACCCTGCACACATTGTTTGGGGCCGTGAGCGACACCCCGGCCGGATCTCCTTGCGGATGGAACCCAAATAGGCGATAAACCTGGACTAGAGACTTGTTGGTTAGTCAGGTCATGGCCGACTCCCTCGCCCGGCTTCCGCTTGAAGGTTGCCGAGGTACATGACGTGTACCGGGTGATAAGTGGCAAGAGCGTGTGTGAAGAAGTACACCCCTGCAGGGTTATCATTATCTATTCGAATAGCCGGATTCCTCAGATATGGAAACTTGGACCCCTTGCATAGTTCATAGACAAGTGAAAGTGGATACTCTAAAATGCGCAAGATAAGCGTGAGTGCTATGGATGGCGTTCTCGTAGGAAGACGGGAGCGGATCCATAGTGGTGTATTGATATGGTGAATATGTGGACTCGTGTGCGCCACCTCAAAAGAGTTACTTGCAGTCGTAGTTCAGGATAGCCACCGAGTCAAAGCTGGCTTGCTGCAGTTAAACTCCGCCACCCCCTTTGTCGATACTGATGCATATGTAGCTAGTTTTGATGTAAGTCTTCCTGGGTACATTTGTACTCATGTTTGCTTATTTTATGTTTTGCAGTGAGACTTCAGTCTCGCTAGTAGTTCCCCGTGGACTTCGATGTTTAGCTTGTTACCTCAGCTACGATCTTGTGCCCTCCGCAGGATCTTGTAGATAGTCAGGCTTCTCAGCCTTTTTCATTTGTAGATGTCTGTACTTAGACATGTTAAGCTTCCGCGTGTGCTTTGACTTGTATGCTTTGAATGTTGGGTCATGAGACCTATGTTTGTAATATCTCGCTCCTCGGAGGCTAATGAATAAATACTCTGAGTCGTAGAGTCTTGTTGTGATGCCATGTTGTATTGCACATATTGAGCATATTGTGTGTATGATTGAAATGCTTGGTATGTGTGGGATCCGACAACCTAGTTGTTTATCCTTAGTAGCCTCTCTTATGCGGAAATGTAGTCTTGTGCTTCAATGAGCCATAGTAGTCCACTACAGCCCGATTCACCAGAGTCCTGCTAGCCCAGCACTACTGCTCCGGAACATTTGACTGGTCGACATGTGATTCACTTTGTTCCTGTGTCTGTCCCTTCGGGGAAATGTCACGCGGTGACATCCGGAGTCCTGCCTAGCCTGCTACAGCCCAGTTCACCGGAGTCCTGTTAGCCCAGTGCTACAGCCCGGATTCGCACGCTGCTGACCGACATGCTCGATGTTGATTCATGTATGGCTTTTCCCGCAAGTTAGTGCCACTTTGGGTTCACGACTAGTCATGTCGGCCCGGGTTCTCTGTCATATGGATGCTAGCGACACTATCATATACGTGAGCCAAAAGGCGCAAACGGTCCCGGGCCATGGTAAGTCGACACCCGTGGGAATACCGTGCGCGAGGCCGCAAAGTGATATGAGGTGTTACCGGCTAGATCGATGTGACTTGGAATCGGGGTCCTGACAGCTTTGGTATCAGAGCCTGACTGCCTGTAGGATTACCAAGCCAAACTGGTCGAAGTTGAGTCTAGAAATGCTTTAGTTATATGTAAGGGAATTGATTGTGGGAAGGGACGTAAGGCTCTTTTTACTCCTTATACCTGATGCCCTTCTGATCCGAGTCACACTATCTTTCCTACGGGGTTAAGAAACTAGGCTTTCTCTTCTTTCTATCAGGATCACATGTTACTAATCCGTAGACTTATAGGATTGATGGATTCAAGGCTTAGTTCAGTTCCTACTACTTCTGTGTGTTGACAGTTGATCTCAAAACCTTGATATTGTGATGTTAAGTGGTCATGCCACTATTTTGCAGGTTGTCTCAAATCATTTTGAGCATTTACAGCCGTTATGCTGTCCGAGTCATCCCAGGTTTCTAACTAGTCTGATGCATTTGCAAATCCCTTCTTTCCGTTCCCGATGTCCCTTTGGGCCAGTTTAACCACACGTCGATGAGTTGAGGTACTCTATTGCCTCGACATATATGTTGGAGCTATTATTATGTCCCTAGTTGTCTTAGGGAGTCACCTAGTAACCTAGCAATGTTTTGTATTCCCAGTGTGATGATTCTAGCCATCATTCTCGAAAGCATCCCATGATGCCATTTAGTTAGTAGGCATTCTATTTCTTGGTTCTTGAACCCAAGATTCACTCTACTTAATTCGTGTAGATAGTGTTGCTCGTTCCTTTAGGATATTAGTAACCCTGCGACAGTCCTCGAGGTCTGTGGTACTTCCTTCTTCCAAATACCATGAACTGATTATGGCAGAAGTTCTTTTGAACCAAAAGATCACAACCAGAGTGCTCTTGATGAGTTCTCCATTTTACATTGTGAATCCGCCAGTTCTACCTTTCTGCATGGGTTATCCGGAAGAAATGTTGACCTTTGCTCGACATACTAATCTATGCATCCACAACTCAGAAAGATATATGTTCCTTTGAGTTGTTCATCCCTAGTTGTTTTCTGATCTTCATCTATCAATTGATAGTCAGGAGTATGTGTGCATTCATGTTCATCGATGCCTAGTATTCTTGTGGTCCGTCAAGCCGTTCTATTTCAGAATGACTAGGACAAACAAAACTCCAGTACCTCATCCATATCCAGGATTGGGTCAAAGTAGTTGTATTTCATAGATCAAAATGCCAATCCAGCTTTTGCTCTGTTCTACCTTGGAGTGTTACCATCTTTATGACAGGAATGTCATGAGAATTGCACCGCCTCCTATGAACTCTTGATGCAATCATACTTCTCTCCATCATTATTCATTCCTCGGTCCCGTGTTGTTGTAACCGGAATGCCGACGAGTGAACCATGATGTGTGAAATCAATACTCCTAGCAACTGTGTTGCTTGGTAGTTATGGACATTATTATCATCCTTAGCGTGTTGGTTATCGAATCATCATCCTAAGATTGATCGTGCTACCTAGTCCATATTTCCGGGTGCACTCATCGACCAATGAGTTAGGATTGTGACAATCCCTCGCTCCTTGATCATATCGTCTTGTCCTGAAAAGCAAGATTGTTCTCGAGCTTAATAACATATCGGTGGTTTGTGATTTTCCGAATATCTTCTCAGAAGTATTACCAGGTTGTTCCCTGATCGCTATGTTGAGTTCATGATCATGTTGGTTTTTCTTTAAACCATCCATTCTCCAAGAATCTGTGTTGGATACCCCTGAGCTAGTTGGTTAAGCCGAACAACAACTCGGAGAGTTGGAAGATAAAAGCTTGCCTAACTTAGTTCGTTCCAAAGGGATACTCTTGTGTAGTGTGTGTTGAAGAAAGATGATATCTTCATCGATTGGTCCCTATGATCAGTTGTTGGACCTATTGTCTTAACAATCCTTTGACTTGAGTGTGGGCGATCGTCAAGTCAAATTAGAACCAACGATGTTCATAATGTTGTCTTACTCGTGGTTGATCCCTCAAGCATACACCATTAAATCTTTTGGTCTGACCAATACTATCACATTGTTCACATAATGGTGGAAGTCCAGTGATATGGAAATTCTGATGAGTTGCTGTTGAGCCCATTAGCAGCATTTTGTCTCCTCCCTGATTCGTGCTGAACATCCAACTAGTGTTGGAAACTTGTGTAATCATTTTCTTCGTGCCCCGTTCATGAGGTATATGTTTGGATGAAAGTAGTGACTTCCTCTAGATTCACGCGCAATCGATGCAAGTTGCCGCCGTGAATTCGAGGGAGCTTGTTTTTGCTTCCTTTGGAATCATCCCAAGTCAGTCATGCAATCGTGCGACGTATTCTATGGTTTGGTAGATTAATTACCTCCACTCCATATGTGTTCCTAGCACACCAAGCCACTGATTGATTTGTTCAAGGAAAAGAAGTTCTTAAGTGCTAATCCTTAAGGACCCAAAGGTACATGTGCAGGACTTCGCTCTCCGCAATGATGGTTCCCAATTAGAACTCGGTAGTGTTTCGTTGTAAGACTACTATGTGGTCATACTTGTCTTGGACAACATGTTCACATGTATGTAGCAGAACCAGCTCATATTTTGGAGCTTACTACCGTAGTTCATTTCCCCAAGAATCTCGCAACATCATATCATCGAATTGTGTTGCAAACTTTCATTTTCTTTCTAGACTTGATGAGTCTGGAATATCCTGACACCAACCAGATCTGAATCTCAGGCAGATATGATGGTTGGAACATTCCCAACATTTGCATTTTGTTCCCAGCTTGCACCTCAGTAGTTGTTGTTCAGGATCATCTTCAAAAGTGGACTTACCATGGGTCCCATCCATTTCCGATGATAAGCAAAATCATCCATTGCGTTGTCTTCAACAAGGGAGTCCACATCATCCTTTCTAGTCCAAGTATGTCATTCTTTTGAACTCCTTCAAATGATCGATTGTGATTGCCTTAGGCTGGTATAAAGAGTTTCAATGATCTTTGTATCAAAAGTAATTCTTTTTTCCACCTAAGGGAATAGTTCTATGAGTCACCTCTTCTAGGGTGTCCCATTATGGAATCATGGCAATTCAGTCCTTGCTATGTTGAAACGCATCCACCATTCTATTAAGCGTGGAGTTGTTTCCTACCAAATCAAACCTTTGCCATCTGTGTCTTCCATCCCTCTTGATGTATGTTTGTGTCTAAAATCGAGAGAGTTACTGTATCTCATCCTGTGAGTTGATCGTGAATTGCTTGATCTTCGAGAAGATCGTTTCCTGTAGAATCTCTTTTTGTCGTCATCGTGTTGGATCAAGATCTATTGGAGCAATGAATCAACATCTTCGAGGAGGACAGTCGGATCGTGAAGGTCGTGTTAGCTTTGTATCCCCTCTGTCTTCTTACCTCACGTCTTGAATCTCGGGACGAGATTCTTGTTTAGTGGGGGCGAGTTGTCACAGCCCTAGAATTTGATTGCAATTAGTTTCATAAGCATCCATGCATCATGTCTATATTTGTTTGAAATTTGAAATGGGGATGACAAGCCCTAGCACTAAATGAAATGCAATTAGGATCAAAATAAAAATATTTTCAATGAACCCAGAATGCCCTTTAGAAAAGTTCATTATTTTTGATAAAGGTGAAAACCTCTGCCAAATATGATGCACATATTTTTAGGCCATTCTGGATTTTTGAATAACTCATATTGTATTTGAATTGGGGCATTTAAATACTATTAATATTTTTAAATGCTCCAATAATTCTGAAAATAGTTAAGGGCCTCTGTAATAATTCATTTAATGCCCACAATTATTTTCAGGATTTATTAAAATGATTTGGGTTATAAACTAAATCAAAACAAAATAACATAAATAGAAAATAGAAACAAAAATAAAAGAGAGAGAGAGAAGGACTACCTGGCCACCTACCTGTAGCAGCAGCCCACCTGGAGGCCCAGCCCACCAAGGGCAGCGATGTCTTCTTCCTCCTGCCAGGAGGAGAAGCAGCTGCGTGCGGTGCGCACAGCCACCCGTGGCCACCTCCTGCCTCCCTGCTGGCCTCCTCGGCGCCTCAGAGACGCAACACAGCACCCTGGCTCACTCCCTCACTCCCCCCATCTCTCTGGTGCCTCTCTCACCCTCCAGCCCCTGCTCCCCGAGAGCCCCGCCGGCCACCGCTGCCGCTCGCGTGGCCATCACCATCCCCTTGTCGCGCTACCATGCCCGGGAGCTCAGCTCGACCTCGTACGTGTCCCCATCATCGACAGCAACCAGAGGAGCACAACATGGCCGCCATCGGCGCCGTCTTCGTCCTCTGCACCAACGGTCGTCCTCATCGATTCGCAGCAACCCGACCGTCCCCGACCTCATCGACGACGCCATCGGATGCGCTGTGAGCTCCGCCGCATCTCCCCTCTGTCCATTTGCTCGCCCCCATGCCGTAGTGCCATTCCCCACCGTCACCAAAGCTCGCCGGCGCTGCGTCCGTCATCACCGCCGGTAGCAGCCCTGCCTGGCTAACCTGAGCACGCAGGCGTGCTCAGGGAGCTCCCAGGAGCCCAACGCGGCCATCAGCTCGCTCGCTAGCACGCTGCAGTCCTCGCGCCCGTGGAGCCGTAGCTCTGGCCACCGTCTCGCTCGCTGCCGATGCTGCTTCTGGCCACCCCGCAGCCTTTCGTCCGGTCCTTTAGATGCGGACGAGCAAGAGCTCCTCCCCAGTGCCCTCAGCGCACCGCGCCGCTGCCCCTAGCGCCACTCCGGCGAGCCACCGCCGCTCTAGTTCGTCGCCGTCGTCTAACCGTCGGCGGTTCTGACGTGGCACCATCACTAAATGCTAATGACACTGCAAATTAACCCACTGACCCACTTACATATGGGCCCCACGCCCTTAATTAGCAGTAGTTTAGTTTTTGATTAGTTCTTACCTAAACACAGTGGACCCCACACGTCAGTTGACCGGCTGACGTCACCGTTGACCTGGCCCCACCTGTCTGTGAGACAAACTGGCACCGGGTCACTGACCAGCGGGCCCTGCTGGTCAGGTTTGACCTGGACCGACCAGTTGAGTTGCTAATGTGGTTGTGATGTCACTCTGACATCATAAATATTTTTCTGGAATTAAAATAAATCAGAAATGATTTATAAATTTCTGAAAATACCCCAAGCTTCAAAAATTCATAGTAATTCAACCGTAACTCCAAATCAAACAATTATATAGGAAAAATTATCAGAAAAATTCAAGGAATCCATCTGTACCATTTTCATGCATGTTTGAGCAAGTTAACCTCACTATTTAGGATGAAACATGATTAGGACAAATTTCATAATAGGTTTGGAGTTGGAATTTGATGTAGTTTTGAATTCCACTTCAATTAAAATGACTTTCTGTTGCATTAGCCCAAACACCAGCATGTTGCCATGTCATGATCATACATCATATTGTTGCATTACATTGATTGTGTTTCTTCCTTGTTTGCCGGTGTTTGTCCCCTCTCAGTAGACGTGGTTTCGACGATGTGATCGGTGACACCGATGAAGAGCTATACTATCTTCAGAAGTGACAGGCAAGCAAAACACCCTTGTTCATTCCGATACAATCCCACTCTCTCGCTCCTGCTCTCTTTTACTTCATTAGGACAACACCGTTTCAACTATTACATGCTGCGGTAGCTGAACCCCTTTCCTCTGCATGACCTGTCATTGCCACAGTAAATAGATGAAACCCACTAGCATGAGTAGGAATTGTTTGAGCCCTGATGTGCCTACTCATTCATGCTTGTTGTCATGCCTGCTACTGCTTAGAGTTGAGTGCAGTCTAATTCATCGGGAATGAATTGGAACATGGTGAACATGTCCTACCGTTGAGAGCTAAGTGTGTGAACACGTTTTGGTAAAGGTAGCGGTGAGAGGCCATGTAGGAGTACATGGTGGGTTGTCTCATTGCAGCCGTCCTCAGGAACTGAGTTCTGTGATTGTGATCCATGAACAGTTACTACCACACATTGGGTTCCGGTAACTCGGCCCCTCTCGGCTTATTAATCAACTCGATCTCTGTCCAGGAGTTGCAACTAGTTTCTGGTGTTTGTAGGTAGTGTTAGTAGTCTACCAAGTGGCACCCGGTACAGGTGGGCTTGGGACAGACTAGGCACAGTGGCACGGTGTACTAAGTGGCACCCGGATGGTGGGCTTGGGAATCCTGCACACATCGTTTGGGGCCGTGAGCGACACCTCAGCCGGATCTCCTTGCGAATGGAACCCGAATAGGCGATAAACCTGGACTAGAGACTTGTTGGTTAGTCAGGTCGTGGCCGACTCCCTCGCCCGACTTCCGCTTGAAGGTTGCCGAGGTACATGACGTGTACAGGGTGATAAGTGGCAAGAGCGTGTGTGAAGAAGTACACCCCTGCAGGGTTATCATTATCTATTCGAATAGCCGGATTCCTCGGATATGGAAACTTGGACCCCTTGCATAGTTCATAGACAAGTGAAAGTGGATACTCTAAAATGCGCAAGATAAGCATGAGTGCTATGGATGGCGTTCTCGTAGGAAGACGGGAGCGGATCCATAGTGGTGTATTGATATGGTGAATATGTGGACTCGTGTGCGCCACCTCAAAAGTGTTACTTGCAGTCGTAGTTCAGGATAGCCACCGAGTCAAAGCTGGCTTGCTGCAGTTAAACTCCGCCACCCCCTTTGTCGATACTGATGCATATGTAGCTAGTTTTGATGTAAGTCTTCCTGGGTACATTTGTACTCATGTTTGCTTATTTTATGTTTTGCAGAGAGACTTCAGTCTCGCTAGTAGTTCCACGTGGACTTCGACGTTTAGCTTGTTACCTCAGCTACGATCTTGTGCCCTCGGCAGGATCTTGTAGATAGTCAGGCTTCTCAGCCTTTTTCATTTGTAGATGTCTGTACTCAGACATGTTAAGCTTCCGCGTGTGCTTTGACTTGTATGCTCTGAATGTTGGGTCATGAGACCTATGTTTGTAATATCTCGCTCCTCAGAGCCTAATGAATAAATACTCTGAGTCGTAGAGTCTTATTGTGATGCCATGTTGTATTGCACATATTGAGCATATTGTGTGTATGATTGAAATGCTTGGTATGTGTGGGATCCGACAACCTAGTTGTTTATCCTTAGTAGCCTCTCTTATGGGGAAATGTAGTCTTGTGCTTCCATGAGCCATAGTAGTCCGCTACAGCCCGGTTCACCGGAGTCCTGCTAGCCCAGCACTACTGCTCTGGAACATTTGACTGGCCGGCATGTGATTCACTTCGTTCCTGTGTCTGTCCCTTCGGGGAAATGTCACGCGGTGACATTCGGAGTCCTGCCTATCCTGCTACAGCCTGGTTCACCGGAGTCCTGTTAGCCCAGTGCTACAGCTCGGATTCGCACGCTGCTGACCGACATGCTCGATGTTGATTCATGTATGCCTGTTCCCGCAAGTTAGTGCCACTTTGGGTTCACGACTAGTCATGTCGGCCCGGGTTCTCTGTCATATGGATGCTAGCGACACTATCATATACGTGAGCCAAAAGGTGCAAACGGTCCCGGGCCATGGTAAGGCGACACCCGTGGGAATACCGTGCGTGAGGCCGCAAAGTGATATGAGGTGTTACCGGCTAGATCGATGTGACATGGAATCGAGATTCTGACAGTTTTCCTCATCAGAGACCTGGGGGATGCCATCTGTTCGGGTCTCATCAATCGAGAAGTTTCTTTCCTCTAGATCCCTCAAGATAATCTTTTTCCACAGATTAACAACATATAGCTCACTGAACTAATATCCATTCAAGATAATCTTTTCAGAAAGTTCAATGATTGGCATGGCATGGACTAGAGATGTGGACCCCTCAAAATGCTAAGGACATTTATTGGCACAAGCTCAAGACTACATTTTCATTTTATTAATCCAAGATCACATTGAGTCCATAGGAAAAGCCAATACTATTAAAAGGGGATGAGGTGTTGCTTAATGGCTTGCTTGCTCAAAATGCTTAGTGATATGCTCCAAAAGCCCTCAACCACTTTCTCATATCCACATATGTCCCAAACCAAAAGTCAAACTCGGCCCCACCGATTTGATCTATCTGGCACCACCGAGTTCATTTGACATAGCCATAGCCAGAAACCCTAATCGTTTCGGTCTCACCGATAGGGATCTCGGTCTCATCGAGATGGGATTGCAAACTCTCTGTTTCCATCGTAACGTTTTGGTCTAACCGAAATGAGCGGTCGATCCCACCGAGTTCGCAATGCAAACTCTCTGTTTCCTTTTCGTAATGTTTCAGTCTGACCGAAATGAGTGATTGGTCCCATCGAGTTTGCCTGACCAACTCTCTGTTTGCCTATTACAGAAATCGATCTCACCGAGTTCATGTGATCGGTCTCATCGAGATTACGTTATGCCCTAACCCTAATACAATCGATCCCACCGAGTTGACATGTTGGTACCACCGAAAAGCCTAACGTTCATGTTTAGAACTAAATTGGTCTGACCGAGTTTCAGTATTCGGTCCCACAGAGTTTGGTAAATTGTGTGTAACAGTTAGATTTTGTGTGGAGGCTATATATACCCCTCCACCCATCCTCCATTCATGCAGAGAGCCATCATAACGTGCCTACACTTCCACTACTCATTTTCTGAGAGAGAACCACCTACTCATGTGTTGAGACCAAGACATTCCAATCCAACCACAAGAATCTTGATCTCTAGCCTTCCCCAAGTTGCTTTCCACTCAAATCATCTTTCCACCATATCCAAATCCGTGAGAGAGAGTTGAGTGTTGGGGAGACTATAATTTGAAGCACAAGAGCAAGGATTTCATCATCAACACACCATCTATTACTTTTTGGAGAGTGGTGTCTCCTAGATTGGTTATGTGTCACTTGTGAGCCTCCGTCAAGATTGTGGAGTTGAACCAAGGAGTTTGTAAGGGCAAGGAGATCGCCTACTTCGTGAAGATCTACCCAAGTGAGGCAAGTCCTTCGTGGGCGATGGCCATGGTGGGATAGACAAGGTTGCTTCTTTATGAACCCTTCGTGGGTGGAGCCGTCCATGGACTCGCACAACCTTTACCCTTCGTGGGTTGAAGTCTCCATCAATGTGGATGCACGATAGCACCACCTATTGCAACCACGCCAAAAATATCCGTGTCTACATCGCGTTTGCTCCCTCCAAACTCCTCCCTTTTACCTTCATATTCAATGATTTACATTCTGCTTCTATACTCTTAGAATTGCATGTGTAGGTTGATTGCTTGACTTGTGATAAGTTGCTAAAATCTGCCAAGACTTAAAATTGGGAAAAGGCTAGATTTTTATTTGGTCAAGTAGTCTAATCACCCCCCTCTAGACATACTTTCGATCCTACACTTATCGATTTACCACTATCATTTTGGGATTATACATTAGAGACAACCGCATTCACGTTAAATAGGGAACCATCTAAATCTGTTGAGACGACACCATATGAACTATGGGTTGGCAAGAAACCTAAGCTGCCATTTCTTAAAGTTTGGTGATGCGACACTTATGTCAAAAGGCTTCAACCTGATAAGCTCGAACCTAAATCTGAGAAGGGTGTCTTCATAGGATACCCTAAGGAAACTATTGGGTACACCTTACCACAGATCCGAAGGTAAGATCTTTGTTGCCAAGAATGGGTCCTTTCTAGAGAAGGAGTTTCTCTCGAAAGAAGTGAGTGGGAGGAAAGTAGAATTTGATGATGTAATTGTACCTTCTCTCGAATTGGAAAGTAGCACATCAGAGAAAACCGTTCCAATGATGCCTACACCAACTAGAGAGGAAGCTAATGATGATGATCATGAAACTTCATATCAAGTTACTACTAGACCTCGTAGGTCGACTAGAGCACGATCCGCACCAGAGTGGTACGATAATCCTGTCCTGGAAGTTATGTTATTAGACCATAGCGAACCTACAAACTATGAAGAAGCTATGATGAGCCCAGATTCTGATAAATGGCTTGAGGCCATGAAATCTAAGCTAGGATCCATGTATGAGAACAAAGTGTGGACTTTGGTGGACTTGCCCGACGATCGGCAAGCCATTGAGAATAAATGGATATTCAAGAAGAAGACATACGCTGATGGTAATGTGACTGTCTACAAACCTCGACTTGTCACGAAAGGTTTTTGACAAGTTCAAGGGGTTTATTATGATGAGACTTTATCACCCGTAGCGATGCTTAAGTATGTCCGAATCATGTTAGCAATTGCTGCATTTTATAATTATGAAATCTGGCAAATGGATGTCAAAACTGCATTCCTTAATGGATTTCTCAAAAAAGAGTTGTATATGATGCAACCAGAAGCTTTTGTCGATCCTAAAGTTGCTAACAAAGTGTGGAAGCTCCAATGATCCATCTATGGACTGGTGCAAGCATCTCGGAGTTGGAATATACGCTTTGATGAGGTGATGGCCTTCATGGGCGATGGCCATGGTAGGATAGACAAGGTTGCTTCTTTGTGGACCCTTCGTGGGTGGAGCCCTCCATGGACTCGCGCAGCCGTTACCCTTCGTGGGTTGAAGTCTCCATCAACGTGGATGTATGATAGCACCACCTATCGGAACCACGCCAAAAACCTCCGTGTCTACATTGTGTTTGCTCCCTCCAAACTCCTCCCCTTTACCTTCATATGCAATGATTTACATTCTACTGCTCTACTCTTAGAATTGCATGTGTAGGTTGACTTCTTGACTTGTGATAAGCTGCTCAAATCTGCCAAGACTTAAAATTGGGAAAAGGCTAGATTTTTATTTGGTCAAGTAGTCTAATCACGCCCCTCTAGATATACTTTTGATCCTACAAGTGGTATTAGAGCCTTGGTCTCCATTTGCCTTGATTTCCATAACTTTGGTGATCATAGCCTTGGTTTCACAACCTAGGAGAGTATGGCGTCTAGCGAGGGAAATTATCACCGTAGAGGTCCTTGCTACCTCTTGAGCACTGCGTTGGTTTTCCCTGGAAGAGGAAAGGGTGGTGCAGTAAAGCAGCGTAAGTATTTCCCTCAGTTTTTGAGAACCAAGGTATCAATCCAGTAGGAGACCACGCGCGAGTCACCTCATACCTACACAAACAAATAAGAACCTCACAACCAATGCAATAAAGGGGTTGTCAATCCCTTCACGGCCACTTGCAAGAGTGAGATCTAATAGAGATGATAATAATAAGATAAGTATTTTTGGTATTTTTATGATATAGATTGAAAGTAAAGATTGCAAAATAAAATAGACTAGAAACTTGTATGATGGAAAATAGACGGGGGCCATAGGTTTCACTAGTGGCTTCTCTCAAGATAGCATAAGTATTACGGTGGGTGAACAAATTACCGTCGAGCAATTGATAGAAAAGCGAATAATTATGAGAATATCTAGGTATGATCATGTATATAGGCACCATGTTTGTGACAAGTAGACCAAAACGATTCTGCATCTACTACTATTACTCCACACATCGACCACTATCCAACATGCATCTAGAGTATTAAGTTCATAAGAACAGAGTAACGCCTTAAGCAAGATGACATGATGTAGAAGGATAAACTCATGCAATATGATATAAACCCCATCTTTTTATCCTCGATGGCAACAATGCAATACGTGTCGTTTCCCTTTCTGTCACTGGGATCGAGCACCGCAAGATTGAACCCAAAGCTAAGAACTTCTCCCATTGCAAGAAAGATCAATCTAGTAGGCCAAACCAAACTTATAATTCAAAGAGACTTGCAAAGATAAACCAATAATACATAAAAGAATCCAGAGAAGATTCAGATATTGTTCATAGATAATCTGGATCATAAACCCACAATTCATCGATCTCGACAAACACACTGCAAAAGAAGATTACATCGAATAGATCTCAAAGAGAATCGAGGAGAACTTTGTATTGAAGTCCAAAGAGAGAGAAGAAGCCATCTAGCTACTAGCTACGGACCCAAAGGTCTGAGGTAAACTACTCACACATCGTCGGAGGGGCCATGGAGTTGATGTAGAGGCCCTTCGTGATCGATGCCCCCTCCGGCGGAGCTCTGGAAAAGGCCCCAAGATGGGATCTCTTGGGTACAAAAGGTTGCGGCGGTGGAAATAGGGTTTCGTGGTGCTCCTGGATGTTTGCGGGGTATATGAATATATATAGGAGGAAGAAGTAGGTCGGTGGAGCAACAAGGGGCCCACGAGGGTGGAGGGCGCGCCGGGGGGGGGGGGGGGGGGGGGGGGGGGGGGGGGGGGGTAGGCGCGCCTGTCGTTGTCAAAACCGGCAGATCTCGGGTAGGGGGTCCCGAACTGTGCGTCTAAGGCTGATGGTAACAGGAGGCGGGGGACACAATGTTTACCCAAGTTCGGGCCCTCTCGATGGAGGTAATACCCTACTTCCTACTTGATTGATCTTGATGATATGAGTATTACAAGAGTTGATCTACCACGAGATCGTAGAGGCTAAACCCTAGAAGCTAGCCTATGATTATGATTGTTGTTGTCCTACGGACTAAACCCTCCGGTTTATATAGACACCGGAGGGGGCTAGGGTTACACAGAGTCAGTTACAAGGGAGGAGATCTACATATCCGAATTGCCAAGCTTGCCTTCCACGCAATGGAGAGTCCCACCCGGACACGGGACGAAGTCTTCAATCTTGTATCTTCATAGTCCAACAGTCCAGCCAAAGTATATAGTCCGGCTGTCCGAGGACCCCCTAACCCAGGACTCCCTTAGTAGCCCCTGAACCAGGCTTCAATGACGACGAGTCCGGCGTGCAGATTGTCTTCGTCATTGCAAGGCGGGTTCCTCCTCCGAATACTCCATAGAAGATTTTGAACACAAGGATCGTGTCCAGCTCTGCAAAACAAATTCCACATACCACCATAGAGAGCATATTATTCCACAAATCTAATCTGCTGACAACTTTTCATAACGCGACGTCCTACCGCGGCCCGGTCATTGCGAACCATTTTTCCCTGCCTGCCACTTCACATGTTGTGAGGCAGTTTTATAGGCACGTCTTGTCGAAGCAGAGATCATGTTCCCCTTATCACGGGATTCTCATCAATACGGATATGGGTAACCCAACTGCGCCATCAATCGCGGCGCTTGGGGAATAAGCGGTTTTACGGGGCAAGTAGGGAGGCGCACAATTTCTACTGCCTTTATAAAGGGACAAGGACTCCTCTTTTTCACCCACGCCTTCTTCTTCCCCCTGCCCATCCATTCTCGTGCACTCGAGCTCCAGCGCCCAACTTCTCATTTTCTCCGCAAAGCCATTCCAAACATGTTCGAAGCGGGAGGCAAATGGATGGTCTCCTCCGTTACGGAGGAGAACATTACGAAGCTCCGGGAAGCCGGATACCTGGCCGCAGACATCGCGCATTGGCTCCCAGACGTGGGGCAGATCGTCCCTACTCCAGCACCCCATGAGAGGGTTGTATTCCTCACCCACTTAGTCCGCGGGCTGGGATTTCCCCTCCACCCGTTTGTCCGCGGGCTCATGTTCTACTACAGGCTGAACTTCCATGATCTGGCCCCCCAATTTCATCCTCAACATCTCGGTGTTTATCGCTGTGTGCGAGGCCTTCCTCCGCATCAAGCCCCACTTTGGCCTGTGGCTGAAGACCTTCAACGTGAAACCGAATTAAGGTGGTGGTCGGCCAGCAAGCGGAGTGCGGAGGCGCCATGGTGGGAAAAATGCCCAACGTCACCTGGCTCGAAGGCTCCTATGTGGAGACCATGAAGGGGTGGCAATTAGGGTGGTTCTACATCACCGAGCCGCGTGACACCAACTGGGTGGCGGCCCCCGAATTTTGATCTGGCATCCCCATGCGGCTCACCTCCTGGAAAGAGAAGGGTTTATCCTGGGGTTCATCAGTGGAGCTGACCGGACTCCAGAACTATGTTAAAAATATGATAAGCAAGAAAATCAAGCTTGTCAACATGGTCCAGGTCATCCTCTTCCGCCGGATCCTTCTGTGTCAAAGGCGGGCATTCAATATGAGGGAGTTCGACCTAGCCAAGCACCAGACGCTGCGAGAGCTTTTCGACACGACGCACCAAGGCTGGAAGGTGCTGTTCAAGGCCACCGAGGTACCTCCTCCCCTTACCGAGGATCGCGGACTCAGCACAAAGCGCCCTGCCAATCCGATAAGCTCTTTATATCTCGTAAGGTGTTCCTTTCCCCAGTATAATCATGTGAGGGATCTGAGCCTCCACGCCATTTTAACAGGACTGGGTTGCGACAGCGAAGCAGATCGATTGTCCGGCCCCACTGCCCGAAGATCCAGCAAGGGCTCTCTTAGCGGAGATGCTGGTTCCGGCGCCCTATGAGGCGCCGGATAAGAAGGCCAAGAAGAAGGCCGCGGGGATCAGAAAAGGTCTCTGGCGCAAGGTCGTATCGGACTCATCGTCCGAAAACATCGAGGCGCACTCCTCCCATGAAAACGAGGAGGAGGAAGAGGAAAGTTCTCCCCCCAGCCGGGGGAGATAAGAAAAGGAAGGCTGCCCCATCTGGGGAGGCTGAAGGGTCCAAGAAGGGAAGGACCCTCCTTCCGGACTACTCCACAACAGCCACTCACAACGACGAGGAGTGGTTGCCCAGGGACAAGCCCCTGGCGAAGTCGTAAGTATCCGGATACTATAATAGTTTTGGTATGTTTTGTTTTATTACTTCTTATCATGTCAAACATGATCATGCAGTCCATCCAAAGCCCATATCGACGTATCCTCCTCAGATGAGTCTTTGGGCCAGTCGGCGATGAACAGCGATTCACTCCCGACAGCCACCTCCCCCCCGGCCTATGGACGACATCGAGGTGTTGTCTCAAAGGGCACCGACTAGGCGCATGGGGAGCAAGACTCCCGTGGGCTCTACTGACGGGGGTCGGAACAAGTTTGGCCCCCAGCCGGATACTGCACCGGAACCTCCAGTGGTTCCGGATTTTGTCAGGAGACCCCTCGCTAAGGGGGGCGAGCCGTCTGTGCTGATGGCCTTTGTCCATCCAGAGGCATCGGCCAACTTGCTGGAAGCGCTTCGCGGCGCTTCCATTGACGAAGAGCACCGCACTATCATGAGTGCGGTGATCGAGAAGGTCCAGTCCGCCAAAAGCGGACTGACCGAAGCCTGTGCCAGCCTCCTAACAGGCTTTGAGGTAAGTAATCAAATTATGAGAAAATATCACAGTATAGACAGTAGCCCGTGATGCTCTATTTGGTGTTCGCAAAGAAAGGCTGAATAGAGGATCAAATAATAATCACAGGAGTCTAATCAGAATATGTCTATGTGAATAAGTAGGCTTCGCTGCTGGCCGCTGCCGCTCGTACCGCGGAGGTCTCCAGACTGAAGCGGGACCTTGAGCGGTCCGAAGAAGAGCTCGACCTTACCAAGAGGCACCTCAAAGAGAATACCCCGTCTGTGTATTGATAAAGAAAAGGTAAGTGGTTACTAGATCATGGGATAATCATGAATTTTGCTAGGGGCCACGACCGAAGTGGCGGCCCTGAAGAAGGCGCTGTCCAAGGGAGAAGACAAAGCGGCCCAGGAGTGCATCGAGCGCGAGAAGCAAGAGGCTCGAGTCGGCGAGGTTCAGCAAGAGCTCCAGGATTTCATCAAAAAATACGAGTCCTTGGAGCGTGACTCTAAGACGCAGGGGTCTGAGCTTGCGAAGGCCCTCGAGAATGCACAAAATGCCAAGGCCGAAGCTCAAAAGGCCCTCCAGGAGATTCAGACGGTCAAGAAGATAGCGGCGGGTAAGGAATCCATTATGCAAAGCAAGCATGTGAAGGAAACTTTCCTTTTACTTACCCGAATTCGAAGCTCTCCAGGAGCGTTCGCAGATCTACCCAGTAGTGTATCGGATGCTGCGGAGTTCTACCGGGCCGAAGAAGGGAGCTCGATGGAAAAGTTGTTCTGGTCTCAATATACTGGGACCGAACATTCGATGCCCTTGAGCGACCAGCTGAAGCAACTGGTCGAGCTTCACAAGGCGGCCGAACTGGCCATGAAGGGTCTAATACTCCGGATGTGGCCTGGCGAGCCCCTGCTTGGCAGCTACTTCGGCCTGGTAAAGCGGCTTGTGAATGCCTACCCATGGTTTGAAGTCATAAAGTGGTCCATCTACATTGAAGGTGTGCGCATGGCCTTTGCCCGTGCGAAAGTGCACTGGGTGAAGATGGACGCTGAAAAGCTGGTGAAGGAGGGGCCACCGGAGGGCAAGGAGCATCGCCACCCCGAAAAGTATTATGACAGTGTCCTGAAGGGTGCCCGCCTTGTGGCAGAGGAATGTGCTAAGGATGTAATATTTGAATGAATGTACTCATGTGATCCTGTAATATGAAAATGAGTTCGTGTGCGCTATATAACGCTTGTCGATTTAAAATATTACCTTCTGTGCGGCCGTTTATAAAATCCGAGAGTTGGCCAGTCGTCGGCTTCTGCCCCCATGTAACTAGTACTGAGGTGTTCGGGATAAATCTGAAACACTCTTTATCCAAATTTTTTTTTGGTCCTTTAAGGAGGTGTTTAGCGTAGCGAACAAGGCAATTGGACTATACAACTTTATTACTCTCACTTAGCCATGGAAGTCTACAATTTTAAATTTTGGCGAAGCCCCTAGTATTCAGAAGGCCGAACTTGGGGCGCTATATACGCCTAAATCGGATAAAGCCGATTCCTCGCCCGAAGCGGAAAAAATCTTTAAGGATTTGAGACCTCTCGAATAGCGACCAGCTCTCGCCGCATCATGACAGTCAGTTTTCGGCTTTCTATACTGAGGTGCTCGTCCGGAAGAACCGGGACACAATCGCAGTAGTTCTCCCAGTGCTACCTTAGCCGATATAGCGGAACGTAAGGTACCAAAACATGGGAGCCGGGCAAACCCAACTATTGACCCAAGACATGATTCAGAGCTGATGCATACAATGCTATAAGTTCGGGGTGCCGCACTGTCGAGAGTGTTCGGACTTTTCTTGCCGTGTTATGGGGTACACTGAGCCCCTGGCGCACTGGACGTACCAGAATGTACGGGTGCAATTTGTCATAAATAAGCAGACATGAAAAAGGATGAAGAAATGCAATAATAAGCTAACGTTGTGCATTGTTATTTAAATGATTTGTCAAAGCATATGTATACAAGTAGTGCAATAAGCAAAAATAGGACTATTTGACATGTCCTATCCAAGGGCAGGCTGCGTGTGGGTATGTAAAACAGGTATAGCGATCGTTATCAGAGACCACCTAGGGATTCCCTTATATGTCAAAGCTTCTTGCTTCCTTGGTGTTTCCTTCCCGTGATGGGTGCGATAATCAGGGTATCGGAGAGGGCCTTTAGAGAATAGGGTCCTGAAAGGAAGAAAATGGTAAAGATATACGGGTCCTGAAGCGGTTGAGCCGCATTGTGGGCCGTGCCATAGCCGTGCCTCCGCCTATGCCCATGGTATCTGGAGTGCGTAATTATGGACGCGCGGCGCAAATTTCGCCGCTTTACTGGGACTAGGACGGAGGCCAAATTGCTAGGCGAGCTCAGAACGTGGCGGGAGATCCTGTTGCAGAGTACCCCGGATTCGCTTGAAGGTGTCCGGGGGCTTTATCGCCGAATTGGCGGTTTGCCTCACAAGGGTGCTTTGTACTTCTGCTACGAGGGCTGCAGTGTGCTCCTCCGTACGGAGCGAGTGTTCTGTGTTTCCATTAACTGTTATAACCCCACGAGGTCCTGGAATTTTGAGCTTGAGGTATGCATAATGCGGTATCGCATTGAATCTGGCGAATGCGGTTCGTCCGAGCAGTGCATGATAGCCACTGTGGAAGGGGACGATATCGAAGATCAACTCCTCGCTTCGGAAGTTGTTCGGGGATCCGAAGACCACTTCCAGTGTGATTGAGCCCGTGCAACAGGCCTCTACACCTGGTATGACACCTTTAAAGGTGGTTTTTGTGGGTTTGATCCTTGAGGGGTCGATACCCATTTTGCGCACTGTATCCTGATAGAGCAGGTTCAGGCTGCTGCCACCGTCCATAAGGACTCGAGTGAGCTGAAATCCATCGATGATGGGGTCAAGGACCAATGCGGCAGAACCGCCATGACGGATACTGGTAGGGTGGTCCCTGCGATCGAAAGTGATCGGACAAGAAGACCATGGGTTGAACTTTGGGGCGACTGGCTCCATCGCATAGACGTCCCTTAGTGCACGCTTTCGTTCCCTCTTGGGAGTATGGGTTGCGTATATCATGTTCACTGTTTTCACTTGGGAGGAAATTTCTTCTGTCCTCCTGTGTTCGGCGGCCGGGGCTCCTCCTCGTCATTGCTATGCAGCCCCTTTTCCTTGTTTTCGGCATTCAACTTGCCGGCCTGTTTGAACACCCAGCATTCTCTGTTGGTGTGGTTGGCTGGTTTATCGGGGGTGCCATGAATTTGGCACGAGCGATCGAGTATGCGGTCCAAACTGGACGGGCCCAGATTGCTTCTTTTGAACGGCTTTTTCCGCTGACCGGATTTAGAGCCACTGAATCCGGCATTGACTGCCGTGTCTTCGGTGTTGTCACCGTTGTTGCAGCGCTTGTGTCTGTTGCGATGTGGCTTTCCATTGCTATCTCTGGCATCTGAATTGCCAAGATTTTTAGATGTGTTGTTGCTGCGAGTGAGCCAGCTGTCCTTGCTCGCACAAAAGCGGGTCATGAGTGTCGTGAGGGCTGCCATGGACTTCGGCTTCTCTTGGACGAGGTGTCGGGCGAGCCACTCGTCATGGACGTTATGCTTAAATGCCGCTAAGGCCTCGGCATTCGGACAATCGACATTTTGGTTCTTTTTAGTTAGGAACCAAGTCCAGAATTTCCTAGCTGACTCCCCGGGTTGTTGGGTTATGTGACTCAAGTCATCAGCATCCAGTGATCGCACATAAGTGCCCTGGAAGTTGTCAAGGAATGCGTCTTCCAAGTTCTCCCAACTGCCAATGGAGTTTGCCGGCAGGCTATTTAGCCAATGCCGAGTCGGTCCTTTGAGTTTTAGTGGGAGGTACTTGATGGCATGTAGATCGTCACCGCAAGCCATGTGGATGTGGAGGAGGAAATCTTCAATGCATACCGCGGGGTCTGTTGTACCATCATATGATTCAATGTTTACGGGTTTAAACCCTTCTGGGAATTCATGATGCATTACTTCGTCGGTGAAGCATAGGGGGTGTGCGGCGCCTCTGTGCCGGGCTATATCACGACGCAGTTCATACGAGTCTTGTCTGTTGTATTCGGCCTGGCTGGATTTGCTTTTAGTATATCCGGCGCGACGGTCGTCGTCACGCGTTGGGGCACGCCCCCGTGATCCGCAGATCGATCTTGTATGTCCTGCTTTGTTTTCCAATACGTTTTGCAGGTCCCGCGTGTAGCCCCGGGCCTTGGTGTTTTTGTTTGACTGGCGACGGGGTGCGGGCTGGACTTCGGGCTGATATGCCGCTTTGTCTCGGCCACGAGGTGGCCGGTCATCCACATCATACGCTGGTAGTGTAGGTTTTAATGCTTCCTCCTCGAGTTGGGGTAGCAACCTGCGCTTTGGGTAACTTTTGGTTGGGCGGTCGGGTTCGTATTCCCCGGCTGCCAGGACCTGGTCCATCTATCTGCTAGCAGATCTTGATCAGCTTGAAGTTGCTGCTGCTTTTTCTTTAGGCTTTTTACTGTGGCTATAAGACGGCGCTTGAAGCGCTCCTGCTCGACGGGATCCTCAGGCACGATGAATTCTTCGTCGCCGAGGCTCACCTCGTCTTCGGAGAGGGGCATGTAATTTTCATCCCCTGATTCTCCGTCTGTCGCCTGTTCCTTAGGGCTCGCTTGCCCATCGTCCCGCTCGAAGCCTGGCTGGAGGGGATTGTCTTCGTCTTCGGCACTGTCCGCAGCGTTATTGTCTCTTGTGCCGGTATCGCTGCTTTTGCTATGGCGGGGCTTAGAGCGGCGTCGATGACGCCGGTGCTTAGATTGCTTCTCGAGGGGGTTATCCTCCATTGCCTTATTGCCATTGCTTTCTTTGGGGGTGTCCACCATGTATATATCTTATGAGGAGGTGGCTGTCCAGTGCCCTGTGGGCGGTGGTCCTGTTCTTCTCCTGCATCGTCGTCCATACCGTCGATGTCTTCGGAGCCAAAATCAAGCACGTCGGTTAAGTCGTCGATAGTGGCTATTAAGTGGGTGGTGGGTGGGGAATGAATTTCATCGTCCGCTTCCCACTCAAGCCAGACATAGTTCGGCTAAGGGTCTCCTGACAAGGAGAGAGACCTCAATGAATTTAGCACGTCGCCCAAGGGCGAGTGCTGAAAGATATCCGTGGAGGTAAACTCCATGATTGGTGCCCAGTCAGATTCGATAGGCACGGACGCAAGCGGTTCGGAGCCTGTGGCCCGGGGCGAATCCAAGGGTCCGGTAACACAGGTCTCATAGGAGGTGAAGTCAGTATTCGACTCTATCGCCACTGAGTGTGCGGCTTCTGTGGCGGGGTCCAACCACCCGTCCTCGGATGGCACGATCTGCTCCGGATTGAGGGCCGGAGTAGCCACAGGTGTGATCTCTCGAACACCGTCCGACGGGAGAGCTAAGTCATGTTCGTCGTGATTGTGCGGCGCACCTAACATGGGCTCGAATCCGTCGAAGAACAAGTCTCCGCGGATATCGGTGGTATAGTTCAAGCTTCCAAACCTGACCTGATGGCTAGGGGCATAGCTCTCGATCTGCTCTAGATGGCCAAGCGAGTTGGCCCGCAGTACGAAGCTGCCGAATACGAAGATCTGTCCGGGGAGAAAAACCTCACCCTGGATCACATCATTGCCGATGATCGAAGGAGCCATCAAGCCTTTATCGTGATGGCACAGTGGAACTCTCAATGAAAGCACCAATGTCGGTGTCAAAACCGGCGGATCTCGGGTAGGGGGTCCCGAACTGTGCGTCTAAGGCTGATGGTAACAGGAGGCGGGGACACAATGTTTACCCAGGTTTGGTCCCTCTCGATGGAGGTAATACCCTACTTCCTACTTGATTGATCTTGATGATATGAGTATTACAAGAGTTGATCTACCACGAGATCGTAGAGGCTAAACCCTAGAAGCTAGCCTATGATTATGATTGTTGTTGTCCTACAGACTAAACCCTCCGGTTTATATAGACACTAGAGGGGGCTAGGGTTACACAGAGTCGGTTACAAGGGAGGAGATCTACATATCTGAATTTCTAAGCTTGCCTTCCACGCAAAGGAGAGTCCCACCCGGACACGGGACGAAGTCTTCAATCTTTTATCTTCATAGTCCAACAGTCCGGCCAAAGTATATAGTCCGGCTGTCCGAGGACCCCCTAACCCAGGACTCCCTCAGCGCCCCTGCCTTGTGGCCACCTCGTTGCTTGCTTGATGTCCACTCCAAGTCCTCTGGATCACGTTTGTTCCAGAATCACGTTCCCAAAGGTTTCATTCCGTTTGGACTCCGTTTGATATTCCTTTTCTGCGAAACACTAAAATAGGCAAAAAAAACTACAATTTGGGCTGGGCCTCCGGTTAATATGTTAGTCCCAAAAATAATATAAAAGTGTAAAATAAAGCCTGTTATCATCCAAAACAGATAATATAATAGTATGGAACAATAAAAAAATATAGATACGTTAGAGACGTATCAGTCCTTGATACATCCATTTTCCATCATGTTTTCTTACTGCTATTTATAATGTTTTTATCCATAATAATGCTTTATGGAGTAATTCTAATGCCCTTTCTCTCATAATATGCAAGGTTTACACAAAGAGGGAGAATTCCGGCAGCTGAAAATCTGGACCTATAAAAGCTACGCCAGGCCACCTATTCTGCACAACTCCAAATGAGCTGAAACTTCACAGAGAATTTTTATGGAATATATGAGGAATATCGGAGCCAATACGTACTAGAGGGGGCCCACCAGGTGGGCACAACCCACCTAGGCACGCTTGGGAGCCCAGGCGTGCCCTGGTGGGTTGTGCTCACCCAGACCCACCTCCGGTGCCCATCTCCTGGTATATAAGTCATTTTGACCTAGAAAAAATCAGGAGAGGACTTTCGGGACGGAGCGCCGCCGCCTCAAGGCGGAACTTGGGCAGGAGCACTTTTGCCCTCCAGCGGAGCGATTCCGCCGGGGGAACTTCCCTCCCGGAGTGAGAAATCATCATCGTCATCATCACCAACAACTCTCCCATCTTGGGGAGGGCAATCTCCCTCAACATCTTCAACAGCACCATCTCCTCTTAAACCCTAGTTCATCTCTTGTGTTCGATCTTGTTACCGAAAATATAGATTAGTGCTTGTGGATGACTAGTAGTGTTGATTACATCTTGTAGTTGATTACTATATGGTTTATTTGGTGGAAGATTATATGTTCAGATCTAATATGCCATTTAATACTCCTCTGATCATGAGCATGTTTATCATTTGTGAGTAGTTACTTTTGTTCTTGAGGTCACAGGAGAAATCATGTTGCAAGTAATCATGTGAACTTGATATGTGTTCGATATTTTGATAGTATGTATGTTGTGATTCCCTTAGTGGTGTCATGTGAACGTCGACTACATGACACTTCACCATATTTGGGCCTAAGGGAATGCATTGTGGAGTAGCAATTAGATGACGGGTTGCGAGAGTGACAGAAGCTTAAACCCCAGTTTATGCGGTATTCCATAAGGGACCGATTGGATCCAAAAGTTTAATGCTATGGTTAGAATTTATTCTTAATACTTTTCTCGTAGTTGCGGATGCTTGCGGGAGGGTTAATCATAAATAGGAGGTTTGTTCAAGTAAGAACAACACCTAAGCACCGGTCCACCCACATATCAAATTATCAAAGTAGCGAACACAAATCGAACCAACATGATGAAAGTGACTAGATGAAATTCCATGTACCCTCAAGAACGCTTTTCTTATCATAAGAGACCGTTTGTCCTGTCCTTCGCCTCAAAAGGATTGGGCTATCTTGCTGCACTTTTGTTACTACTATCGTTACTTGCTCGCTACAAATTACCTTGCTACCTAACTACTCTGCTACTTACAATTTCAGCACTTGCAGACATCACCTTGCTGAAAACTGCTACCTCTTGAGCACTCCGTTGGTTTTCCCTTGAAGAGGAAAGGGTGATGCAACAAAGTAGCATACGTATTTCCCTCAGTTTTTGAGAACCAAGGTATCAATCCAGTAGGGGATCACGCTCAAGTCCCACGGACCTACACAAACAAATAAGAACCTCGCAACCAACGTGATAAAGGGGTTGTCAAGCCCTTCACGGTCACTTACGAGAGTGAGATCTGATAGATATGATAAGATAATATTTTTGGTATTTTTATGATAAATATGCAAAGTAAAATAAACGACAAAGGAAATAACTAAGTGTTGGAAGATTAGTATGAGGGAAGATAGACCCGGGGGCCATAGGTTTCACTAGTGGCTTCTCTCAAGAGCATAAGTATTACGATGGGTAAACAAATTACTGTCGAGCAATTGATAGAATTGAGCATACTTATGAGAATATCTAGGTATGATCATGTATATAGGCATCACGTCCGAGACAAGTAGACCGAAACGATTCTGCATCTACTACTATTACTCCATACATCGACCACTATCCAGCATGCATCTAGAGTATTAAGTTCATAAGAACAGAGTAATGCTTTAAGGAAGATGACATTATGTAGAGGGATAAACTCATGAAATATGATATAAACCCCATCTTTTTATCCTCGATGGCAATAATACAATACGTGTCAGTTCCCTTTCTGTCACTGGGATCGAGCACCGCATGATTGAACCCAAAGCTAAGCACTTCTCCCATTGCAAGAAAGATCAATCTAGTAGGCCAAACCAAACTGATAATTCTAAGAGACTTGCAAAGATAAACCAATCATACATAAAAGAATTCAGAGGAGAATCAAATATTGTTCATAGATAATCTGGATCATAAACCCACAATTCATCGGATCTCGACAAACACACCGCAAAAGAAGATTACATCGAATAGATCTCCAAGAGAATCGAGGAGAACTTTGTATTGAGATCCAAAGAGAGAGAAGACGCCATCTAGCTAATAACTATGGACCCGTAGGTCTGAAGTAAACTACTCACACATCACCGGAGAGGCCATGGAGTTGATGTAGAGGCCCTCCGTGATCAATGCCCCCTCCGGCGGACCTCCGGAAAAGGCCCCAAGATGGGATCTCTCGGGTACAGAAGGTTGGGGCAGTGGAATTAGGTTTTTGTGGTGCTCCTGGATGTTTGGGGGGTATGTGAACTTATATTGGAGAAAGAAGTACATCGATGGAGCAATGGAGGGCCCACGACTGGAACATTTGGATCCTCAGGAATGGAAGAACTTTTAGAGGGGAGAGAGCTACTTTTGCTGCTTGGAGGTCTAACTTTGTACATGATCTCACACTTCTATCTCATAGGCTCAAGGAGGATAGCAGCATCAAGCTTAAAGCTTGGATAAATGCTTTAGTCTAATTAGTCCAGGTAGGTTGATGTACTCTGGTTCTTTAGCTTTCTAGACTAGTTTCTTAGCTCTTGTATATATTCCTTTTGTACTTTTGTACAGTTATCTCATTTTAATAAAGGGCTGTGGGGCTTTGCCTCATAGTAAATATTCAAAAAAAAATAGAGGGCCCACGAGGGTGGAGGGCGCACCCAGGGGGGTAGGCCCGCCCCCTGCCTCGTGGCTTCCTTCGTTGTTTCTTGACGCCCATTCCAAGTCTCCTGGATCACGTTTGTTGAGAAAATCACGTTCCCGAAGGTTTCATTCCGTTTGGACTCCATTTGATATTCCTTTTCTTCGAAACCCTAAAATAGGCAAAAAACAACAATTTGGGCTGGGCCTCCGGTTAGTAGGTTAGTCCCAAAAATGATATAAAAGTGTAAAATAAGACTCATTGACATCCAAAATAGATAATATAATAGCATGGAGCAATCAAAAATTATAGATACATTGGAGACGTATCAAGCATCCCCAAGCTTAATTCCTGCTCGTCCTCGAGTAGGTAAATGATAAAAGAAGAATTTTTGATGTGGAATGCTTTCTAACATATTTCTCAATGTAATTTTTCTTTATTGTGGCATGAATGTTCAGATCCGAAAGATTCAAGATAAAAGTTTAATATTGACATAAAAATAATAATACTTCAAGCATACTAACTAAGCAATCATGTCTTCTCAAAATAACATGGCGAAAGAAAGTTATCCCTACAAAATCATATAGTCTGGCTATGCTCTATCTTCACCACACAAAATATTTAAATCACGCACAACCCCGATGACAAGCCAAGCAATTGTTTCATACTTTTGATGTTCTCAAACTTTTTCAATCTTCACGCAATATATGAGCATGAGCCATGGATATAACACTATGGTGGAATAGAATGGTGGTTGTGGAGAAGACAAAAAAGGAGAAGATAGTCTCACATCAACTAGGCGTATCAACAGGCTATGGAGATGCCCATTAATAGATATCAATGTGAGTGAGTAGGGATTGCCATGTAACGGATGCATAGCTACAAGCATATGAAAGCTCAACAAAAGAAACTAAGTGGGTGTGCATCCAACTTGCTTGCTCATGAAGACCTAGGGCATTTTGAGGAAGCCCATCATTGGAATATACAAGCCAAGTTCTATAATGAAAAATTCCCACTAGTATATGAAAGTGATAACATAGGAGACTCTCTATCATGAAGATCATGGTGCTACTTTGAAGCACAAGTGTGGAAAAAGGATAGTAGCATTGTCCCTTCTCTCTTTTTCTCACATTTTTTATTTGGGCCTTCTTTCTTTTTTTCTTTTTGGCCTCTTTATTTTTGTCCGGAGTCTCATCCCGACTTGTGGGGGAATCATAGTCTCCATCATCCTTTCCTCACTTGGGACAATGCTCTAATAATGATGATCATCACACTTTAATTTCTTACAACTCAAGAATTACAACTCAACACTTAGAACAAAATATGACTCTATGTGAATGCCTCCGGCAGTGTACCGGTATGTGCAATGATGCATGAGTGACATGTATGAATAATTATGAATGGTGGCTTTGCCACAAATATGATGTCAACTACATGATCATGCAAGCAATATGACAATGATGAAGCGTGTCATAATAAAGGAATGGTGGAAAGTTGCATGGTAATATATCTCGGAATGGCTATGGAAATGCCATAATAGGTAGGTTTGGTGGCTGTTTTGAGGAAGGTATATGGTGGGTGTATGATACCGGCGAAAGTTGCGCGATATTAGAGAGGCTAGCAATGGTGGAAGGGTGAGAGTGCATATAATCCATGGACTCAACATTAGTCATAAAGAACTCACATACTTATTGCAAAAATCTATTAGTTATCGAAACAAAGTATTACACGCATGCTCCTAGGGGGATAGATTTGTAGGAAAAGACCATTGCTCGTCCCCGACCGCCACTCATAAGGAAGACAATCAATAAATAAATCATGCTCCGACTTCATCACATAACGGTTCACCATACGTGCATGCTATGGGAATCACAAACTTCAACACAAGTATTTCTCAAATTCATAACTACTCAACTAGCATGACTCTAATATCACCATCTCCATATCTCAAAACAATTATCAAGTATCAAACTTCTCATAGAATTCAATGCACTTCTATGAAAGTTTTTATATTAAAGCAAATTTCCATGTTGTTCTAAAGGACTCTCAAAATAATATAAGTGAAGCATGAGAGAACAATAGTTTCTATAAAACAAAACCACCACCGTGCTCTAAAAGATATAAGTGAAGCACTAGAGCAAAAACTATATAGCTCAAAAGATATAAGTGAAGCACATAGAGTATTCTAATAAATTTAAAATCATGCGAGTCTCTCTCAAAAGGTGTGTACAGCAAGGATGATTGTGGTAAACTAAAAAGCAAAGACTCAAATCATACAAGACGCTCCAAGCAAAACACATATCATGTGGTGAATAAAAATATAGCTCCAAGTAAAGTTACCGATAGACGAAGACGAAAGAGGGGATGCCTTCCAGGGCATCCCCAAGCTTAGGATTTTTGGTGTCCTTGAACTTTACCTTGGGGTGCCATGGGCATCCCCAATCTTAGGCTCTTGCCACTCTTTTTTCCATAATCCATCAAATCTTTACCCAAAACTTGAAAACTTCACAACACAAAACTCAAAATAGAAAATTTCGTGAGCTCCGTTAGCGAAAGAAAACAAAACACCACTTCAAGGTACTGTAATGAAGTCATTATTTATTTATATTGGTGTTAAAATAATGTATTCCAACTTATCTATGATTTATAAACTCTTTTACTAGCCATAGATTCATCAAAATAAGCAAATAACACATGAAAAACAGAATCTGTCAAAAACAGAACAGTCTGTAGTAATCTGTAGCTAACGCAACTTCTGGAACCTCAAAAATTCTAAAATAAATTGCTGGAAGTGAGGAATTGATCTATTAATCATCTTCAAAAATAATTAACTAAATAGCACTTTCCAAATAAAAATGGCAGCAATTCTCGTGAGCGCTAAAGTTTCTGTTTTTTTACAGCAAGATCAAAAAGACTTTCCCCAAGTCTTCCCAACGGTTCTACTTGGCACAAACACTAATTAAACACAAAAAACACAACCAAAACAGAGGATAGATAAATTATTTATTACTAAACAGGAGCAAAAAGCAAGGAATAAAAATAAAATTGGGTTGCCTTCCAACAAGCGCTATTTTTTAACGCCCCTAGCTAGGCATACAAGCGAAGATAGATCTAGGTATTGCCATCTTTGGTAGGCAATCCATAAGTGGCCCTCATAATAGATTCATATGGTAATTTAATTTTCTTTCTAGGAAAGTGTTCCATGCCTTTATTTAATGGAAATTGGAATTTAATATTCCCTTCCTTCATATCAATAATTGCACCAATCGTTCTAAGGAAAGTACTACCAAGAATAATAGGACATGAAGGATTGTAATCTATATCAATAACAATGAAATCCATGGGCACATAGTTCCTATTTGCAACAATAAGAACATCATTAATTCTTCCCATAGGTTTCTTAATAGTGGAATCCGCAAGGTGCAAGTTTAAAGAACAATCATCAAAATCACGGAAACCTAGCAAATCACACAAAGTTTTTGGAATCGTGGAAACACTAGTACCAAAATCACACAAATCATAACACTCATGATCTTTAATTTTAATTTTTCTTGTAGCGTCCCACTCATCATAAATTTTTCTAGGGATAGAAACTTCCAACTCAAGTTTTTCTTCATAATATTGCATCAAAGCATCAACGGTATGTTTAGTAAAAGCTTTATTTTGACTATAAGCATGAGGAGAATTTAGCACGGATTGCAACAAGGAAATACAATCTATCAGCAATTATAATAATTAAATTCCTTGAAATCCAAAATAGTGGGTTCGTTGCTATTTAAAGTTTTGACCTCTTCAATCGCACTTTTAACAATTTTTGCATCAAGATCTAAAAACTTCGAATTTTTGGAATGCCTTCTAGGTAAAGGTGGCTCATCTTCAGTCCCATGATTATCAAGATTCATATTGCGAAACAAATATTTAATAGGGGACACATCAATCACTTTTAGATCTTCATTTTTATTATCATGAAAACTAGAAGAACACGCCTACACAAAGCAATCTTTCTTAGCACGCATCCTAACGGTTCTTTCTTTGCACTCATCAATGTAAATTCTCATGGCTTTGAGAGACTCATTGATATAATGCTTAAGGGGAATAGATCTAAGTTTCAAATAATCAACATCAAGAGAAATTATACCAACTCATCAATCTTAAGCAATTTTTCTTCAATCAAAGCATTGAAACTCTTTTGCGAAGTAATAAATTCTTTAATATTAGATTCAAAATCAGAGGGCATCTTATTATAGTTTCCATAAGAATTATTGTAGGAATTACCATAATTATTATAGGAATTACTAGGAAACGGCCTAGGATTAAAATTACCTCTATACGCGTTGTTACCAAAATTGTTCCTACCAACAAAATTCACATCCATAGATTCATTATTATTCTCAATCAAAGTAGACAAAGGCATATCATTAGTATCAGTCGGAGCACTATTATTAGCAAACAATTTCATAAGTTCATCCATCTTTCCGCTCAAAACATTAATTTCTTCAATTGCATGCACTTTTTTACTAGTAGATCTTTCGGTGTGCCATTGAGAATAATTAACCATAATATTATCTAGGAGTTTGGTTGCTTCTCCTAAAGTGATTTCCATAAAAGTGCCTCCCGCGGCCGAATCTAAAAGATTTCTAGAAGCAAAATTCAATCCGGCATAAATTTTTTGTGTAATCATCCAAAGATTCAAACAATGTGTAGGGCAATTACATATCATTAATTTCATCCTCTCCCAAGCTTGTGCAACATGTTCGTGATCAAGTTGCTTAAAATTCATACTATCGTTTCTAAGAGAGATGATTTTAGCGGGAGGAAAATACTTAGAGATAAAAGCATCTTTGTACTTATTCCATGAATCAATACTATTTTTAGGCAAAGACAAAAACCAAGCTTTAGCACGATCTCTAAGGGAAAAAGGAAATAGCTTCAATTTAACAATATGATTGTCCAGGTCTTTCTTCTTTTGCATATCACACAAATCAACGAAGCTATTTAGATGGTAGCGGCATCTTCACTAGGAAGGCCGGCGAATTGATCTTTCATGACAAGATTCAACAAAGCAGCATTAATTTCACAAGATTCAGCATCGGTAAGACGAGCAATCGGAGTACTAAGAAAATCATTGTTGTTGGTATTGGTAAAGTCACACAATTTAGTATTATCTTGAGCCATCGTGACAAGCAAGCAATCCAACACACAAGCAAACAAGAAACAGGCAAAAAGGCAAATAAAAAAAGAGAAGGGGAAAAGAGAGAGAGGAAAAGAGGGCGAATAAAATGGCAAGGGTGAAGTGGGGGAGAGGAAAACGAGAGGCAAATGGCAAATAATGTAATGCAAGGGTTAAGAGTTTGTGATGGGTACTTGGTATGTCTTGACTTGGCAACGGCACCTGAAATGACTCGTTGTTGGGAGTCAAATCTTGACTTGACTTGGCGCGAATATCCCCGGAAACGGCGCCAGAAATCCTTCTTGCTACCTCTTGAGCACTGCGTTGGTTTTACCTTGAAGAGGAAAGGGTGATGCAGCAAAGTAGCGTAAGTATTTCCATCAGTTTTTGAGAACCAAGGTATCAATCCAGTAGGAGATCATGTTCAAGTCCCACACACCTACACAAACAAATAAGAACCTCGCAACCAACACAATAAAGGGGTTCTCAAGCCCTTCACGGTCACTTACGAGAGTGAGATCTGATAGATATGATAAGATAATATTTTTGGTATTTTTATGATAAAGATGCAAAGTAAAATAAACGACAAAGGAAATAACTAAGTGTTGGAAGATTAGTATGATGGAAGATAGACCCGGGGGCCATCGGTTTCACTAGTGGCTTCTCTCAAGAGCATAAGCATTATGGTGGGTAAACAAATTATTGTCGAGCAATTGATAGAATTGAGCATAGTTATGAGAATATCTAGGTATGATCATGTATATAGGCATCACGTCCGAGACAAGTAGACCGAAATGATTCTGCATCTACTACTATTACTCCACACATCGACCGCTATCCAACATGCATCTAGAGTATTAAGTTCATAAGAACAGAGTAATGCTTTAAGGAAGATGACATGATCTAGAGGGATAAACTCATGCAATATGATATAAACCCCATCTTTATCCTCGATGGAAACAATACAATACGTGTCGGTTCCCTTTCTGTCACTGGGATCGAGCACCGCAAGATTGAACCCAAAGCTAAGCACGTCTCCCATTGCAAGAAAGATCAATCTAGTAGGCCAAACCAAACTGATAATTCGAAGAGACTTGCAAAGATAAACCAATCATGCATAAAAGAATTTAGAGGAGAATCAAATATTGTTCAAAGATAATCTGGATCATATGTTATATACTATGTTGAAATTTATTGTCACTTGTTATGATGGAAAACAATCCTTTGAGGGGTTTGTTTGGGGTATCTTCATCTCGTCCGTAACCACAATTAGTTACCCCTCAACCTACTGCACCCGCTGAAAATATTGAATATGAAATTCCTTCGGGTATGATAGAACAACTGCTAGCTAATCCTTATGCAGGAGATGGAACCGAACATCCTGATATGCACTTGATATATGTTGAAAAAATTTGCGGATTGTTTAATCTTGTAGGTTTACCCAGGGATGAAGTTATGAAAAAGGTTTCCCCTTTATCTTTGAAGGGAAAAGCATTGACATGGTATAGGCTATGCGATGATACTGGATCTTGGAATTGGAATCGGTTGAAATTGGAGTTCCACCAAAAAATTATCATATGCATCTAATTCATCGTGATCGGAATTATATATATAATTTTTGGCCCCGTGAAGGAGAAAGTATCGCTCTAACTTGGGGGAGGCTGAAGTCAATGTTATATTCATGCCCCAATCATGAGCTCTTAAGAGAAATTATTATCCAGAACTTTTTTTCTCGGCTTTCTCGTAATGATGAAACCATCACTACAAAAAAAGACACATCCGTGAAATTTTGGGCCGAACGAAATTTTTCTGTTATACTTATGACACTTCTATGACGATAATTGTGACAAAACCCGGTATCATCATAGATGTGGTGGGGTCCTACTTCTATGACAGAAGATCATGACAAAAAATGGGCTTTTCGTCCTGGGCGGGCCAGAGACGTAGCTGCATGACATTCTTTGGGCCGTCCATGACGGAAAAACCGTGGTAGAAGCGAGGGAGAGGAAAATATCGGGGAGTTACCGGTTACGGTGGGTGGCCGGGGGCCGAGCGCGATGCGCATTTCTCTCGTACGTACGGACGTGTGTGCGAGGCATTGGGCTCTAACTGAACCCGAGCGAGGTGTTGGGCTCTAACTGAACCCGAGCGATTGCACTGTAGGCTACACGTTACTGAACCCGAGCGATCTATCGATCCCTTGCTGTTAACTGAACCCGAGTGATTCCTTCGTTACTACTGCTAACTGAAGCCGATTGATGCTGCCTCTAGATGAACAGTGAGCGTTGTTGGGGGTTTGGATGAATAGTTCCCGGTGGGGGTTGGATGAACAGGACCCTGTGGTAGTAGAGGCCATTGCTGCTGGATGAACAACACCCCGATCAATCGAGCCGGTGGATGAACAGGACCCCGTGGAGGGCTGGATGAACAGGACCCCCATGGAGGGCTGGTTGAACAGTAGCGGGTGGAGGGCTGGTTGAACAGTAGCGGGTGGAGGGCTGGATGAACAGTAGCCCGTGGAGGGGTGGTTGAATAGGACTCCGTGGAGAGGGCTGGCTGAACAGTAGCCGATGGAGGAGCGGTGGAGGCTAGATGAACAGGAGCCCGTGGATGAACAGTCGCAGGTGGTGGCTGGAGGAGGTCGACGGTGGATGAACAGGAGCCCGTGGAGGCAGTCGATGGTGGATGAAGACTAGCCCGTGGAGGCAGTCGACGGGGAGATGAACAGTATCCCGTGGAGTCCCGTTTTGCGGTACGCCACATCCCTCCCGATGAACAGGACCCCCGTTTCGACCGTATCGCTCAAACACAAGTCCGTTTCCTCCATTTTGCGGTACGCCACACCCTCCCGATCAACAGGACCCTGCTTCGACCGTAGGAGGTCCATTTCCTCCGTTTTGCGGTATGCCAGACCCCTCCCGATGAACAAGATCCCGTTTCGACCATGGCCGGTCGAACACAAGGCCGTTTCCTCCGTTTTGCGGTATGCCATGCCTTGTTTTCATCGGCTGTTCCGTCCAAGCCGGTTGGCTCCCGATGAACACGACGACGCATTCCGTTCCGACCCAGCTGGTTGCCTCCCCATGATCACGATGACGGCACAGCTTCTCCGTTCCGACCCAGCCATGTACACGAGCCCTGGCCGTACGTATGCGCGAGTAGGCGTTCGAGACCCCGCCCGTATGTACGTACGTGGCTGTATTTTATTTCTTGCACCCTGGCCGTTGTACGTACGTGTACATGCTACATGCGCACCTCTACTATGACACGTGCATGCCTCTACTACGACACGTGCGCGCCTCTACATCGACAAGTATGTACATACACGTTCGCGACCGGAATGACAATGCTACGTATGCTTTGACCAGGTGGGTCCCGACTGTCAGGCACTTCCTTGCGTGCGAAGATGTAGCTGGTGGGTCCCAGCAGTCAAGGGCGAATCATTTTTTTGCCTGTAATATGGATGCACTTCCTTGCGTGCGAAGATATAGCTGGTGGGTCCCAGCAGTCAGGGGAAACGTTTTTTCGCGAAATACAGTGGCCCGTCCAGTGGGTCCCTGCTGTCAGGTGGAGGAATCATTATTTTCCGCATAATAAGGAGGCACTTCCTTGCTGCGGCTGTGGACCCAGCTGTCAGCCTCTCCACGTACAGTACTCTTCCGATGGAAGTCGTTCATTGACCACGTTGACCACGCCGCGCCAAGAGCACCAGGGCGGTGGACGATGGCGAGGCTCAGGAAGGGGACGATGCGGAGCCGGGGAAGACGCGACAGTGGTTTCCCACACGGAGAGGAGTACGAGGGTTCACTGGTTCGGCTGCGATGTGAGGCTGCCGTCGGTGCAGAATAACAGGGGGTGTGGGTGAGTAGAGGGATGGCCAGGCCAGCGGTGGGAGTAGTAGGGGGCAGTGAGGCCTCCTCGGCATCACAGCCGGCCATGGGAGGCAGGAGCACGCTATTGGGGAACACAGTAATTTCAAAAAAAATTCCTACGCACACGCAAGATCTATTGTGGTGATGCATAGCAATGAGAGCGGAAGAGTGTTGTCTACGTACCCTCGTAGACCGTAAGCGGAAGCGTTATGACAAAGAGGTTGATATAGTCGTATGTCTTCATGATCCGACCGATCCTAGCACCGAAAGTACGGCACCTCCGCGATCTGCACACGTTCGGCTCGGTGACGTCCCACGAACTCTTGATCCAGCTGAGTGTCGAGGGAGAGCTTCGTCAGCACGATGGTGTGATGACGGTGATGATGAAGTTACCGGCGCAAGGCTTCGCCTAAGCACTACGATGATATGACCGAGGTGGATTATGGTGGAGGGGGGCACTGCACATGGCTAAGAGAGTTGTCTGTTGTGTTTTCTAGGGTGCCCCTTGTCGGTGTCAAAACCGGCGGATCTCGGGTAGGGGTCCCGAACTGTGCATCTAAGGCGGATGGTAACAGGAGGCAGGGGACACAATGTTCTACCCAGGTTCGGGCCCTCTTGATGGAGGTAAAACCCTACGTCCTGCTTGATTAATATTGATGATATGGGTAGTACAAGAGTAGATCTACCACGAGATCGGAGAGGCTAAACCCTGGAAGCTAGCCTATGGTATGATTGTATGTTGTAGTTGTTGTGTCCTACGGACTAAAACTCTTCAGTTTATATAAACACCGGAGAGGGTTAGGGTTACACAAGGTCGGTTACAAAGGAGGAGATATCCATATCCGTACTGCCTAGCTTGCCATCCACGCCAAGTAGAGTCCCATCCGGACACGAGACAAAGTCTTCAATCCTGTATCTTCATAGTCCAACAGTCCGGCCAATGGAGATAGTTCGGCTGTCTGGAGACCCCCTAATCCAGGAGTCCCACAGTAGCCCCTGAACCAAGCTTTCAATGACGATGAGTCCGGCGCGTAGTATTGTCTTCGGCATTGTAAGGAGGGTTCCTCCTATGAATATACCACGGAAGAATTTGAATATAAGGATAGTGTCCGACCCTGCAAAATAAGTTCCACATACCACCGTAGAGAGAATAATATTTCCGCAAATCTAATTTGCTGACTTGTTTTGGCAACACGACATTATGTCACGGCCCGGTGATTATTTGAACCGTTTCCTTTAACTAGCCCCGCACATAACGCGAGGCAGTTTTTTGACATGTCTTGTCAAAGCAGAGATCGTGTCCCCTTATCACGGGATTCTCATCAATACGGGTGTGGGTAACCCAACCGCGCCATTGATTACGGTGCTTGGGGGATAAGCGAGTTTTACCAGGCTAGTGGGGACGCTTAGTTTCGTCTGCCCATATAAAGGGATAAGGATTCACCTTTTCATCCACGCCTTCTTCCTCCTTTGCTCATCCGTTTTCGCACACTCGAGCTCCAACACCCAAGTCCACATCCCTTCCCTCAACCTTCTCCAAACATGTCCGGAGCGGGAGGTAAATGGATGGCTTCCTCCGTTACGGAGGGACATATCAAGAAGCTGCGTGGAGCCGGATACTTAGCCGCGAATATCGCACATCGGCTGCCCACTGCGGGGCAGATCGTCCCTACCCCAGAACCTCACGAGAGGGTAGTTTTCCTCCACCACTTGCTCCATGGACTGGGGTTTCCCCTCCATCCATTCGTCCATGGTCTCATGTTCTACTATGGGCTGGACTTTCATGATCTAGCCCCGAACTTCATTCTCAACATTTCAGCGTTCATCGTCGTGTGTGAGGCTTTCCTCCGCATCCGGTCCCACTTTGGCCTGTGGTTAAAGACCTTCAATATCAAGCCGAAGGTGGTAGGAGGCCAACAAGAAGAATGCAGCGGAGCCATGGTGGGCAAGATGCCCAACGTTATATGGCTTGAAGGCTCCTTTGTGGAGACAATAAAGGGAAGGCAATCAACGTGGTTCTACATCACCGAGCCGCGCGACGCCAAATGGGCGGCGGCCCCCGAGTTTTGATCCGGATTCCCTACACGGCTCACTTCCTGGAAAGAGAAGGGCTTGTCGTGGGGTTCATCGGTGGAGCTGGATGGAATCCAGAAATGTATCCGGAGTATGGCAAGCAAGAAGCTCAAGCTTGTCAACATAGTCCAGGTTATGCTCATCCGCCGGATCCTCCCGTGTCAACAACGGGATTTTAACTTGTGGGAGTTCGACCTGGCCCAGCACCAGACTCTGAGCGAGCTCTTCGATATGACGCACAAGGACATCTGGAAGGTGCTGTTCAAGGGCGCCGAGGTCCCTCCTTCTCTCGCCGAGGACCGCGGACTAAGCACAAAGCGCCTAGCGCGTCCGGTGAGTTCAATACGTCCCGTAGGACATTTATTTCCCCTAGCTTAATCATGTGCGGGGTCTAATCTCCATGCCTTTGACTGGACTGGGTGGCGACGTCGGGGCAGATTAACTGTCCGGCCCCTTTACCCGAAGACACTGCGGGTGCTCTCCTGATGGGGATGCTGACTCTGGCTCCTTACAAGGTGCCGGAGAAGACCAAGAAGGCCAAGGGGACCCGAAAGAGTTCCCAACGCCAGGCGTCGTCGGACTCACCGTCCGTTGACACTGCGGCGCACTCCTCCCCCGAAGACGAGGAAGAAGAAGAAGATGCTCCCCCTCCAGTTGGGGGAGATAAGAAAAGGAAGGCCGCCCCAACTGGGGGGCCGAAGGGTCCAAGAAGGGAAGGACTCACCTTCCGGACAGTTCCACCGCCGCCGACGAAGGCAAAGATGAGTGGTTGCCCAGGGCCAAGCCCCTAGGGAGATCGTAAGTATTCGGATACTAGAGTAACTCATAGTATTCCTTTGTCGCACTACTTTCCCTAACACCAAACATGATTATGCAGGCCGCCACGAGCCAGTATCAATGTATCATCGGATGGCTCCCTGGGCTCGTCGGACATGGATAGCGATCCAGTCTCGACCGCCACCTCCCCTCATCCTGCTGACGATGCCGAGGTGCTATCTCACGAGGCACCGGGTCGAGGGGAGACAGTCCCGGAGGCACCTCAAGGTGGCCTCCCGGACTCTGGGAGTCGAGGGAACAAGGCCCCTAAGAGCTCCGAGTTCGGCCCTCAGCCGAACACCGCACCGAAACCTCCAGTGGTTCCGGGCTCGGGCAGGCAGCCTCCTTCTAAGAGGGGCGAGACGCCTGTACCGGTGACCTCTGTCCATCCAGAGGTGCCGGATAATCTGCTGGAAGCGCTTCGCAGCGCTTCCATCGACAAGGAGCACCGTACTATTATGAGTGCGGTGGTCCAGAAGGTTCAGTCCGCCAAGGGCGGATTGACTGAAGCCTGTGCCAGCCTTCTAATAGGCTTTGAAGTAAGTGTTAAAATATAGGAAAAATATTACCGCATAGACAGTAGCCTCTGATGCTCTGTTCGGTGTTCACAAAGAAAAGCCGAATAGAGGATCAAACAATATCGCAGGAGTCTAATTTAAGTATGTCAATATGCGTATGCAGGCTTCGCTGCTGGCCTCAGCCGCACTGACTTTGGAGGTCGCCTCACTGAAGCAGGACCTCGAGGGGTCCAAGAAAGAGCTCGACCTTGCCAAGAGGCAGCTCGAGGAGAATAAGGGTAAGTAATACCCTGTCTATATATATATATATATATATAAGAAGACGTGATTGCAAAATGGCAGGATCATTGTATATTTGCCAGGGGCCACGACCGAGGTGGCAACCCTGAAGCAAGTGCTAACCAAGGCCGAAGATAAAGTGGGCAGGGAGCGCACCGAGCGGGAAAAGCAAGAGGCTCATGTGGGCGAGGTGCAGCAAGAGCTGCAGGCTCTCGTGACGAAGCACGAGGCGTTGGAGCTTGACTCGAAGACGCGAGAGTCAGAGCTTGCCGCTGCCCTCGAGAGTGCAAAAAGTGCCAAGGCCGAAGCCCAAAAGGCCCTCTAGGAGATTGATGCGATGAAGAAAATAGCGGCGGGTAAGGCATTCTATATGCAAAGCAAGCATGTAAAAGTAAATTACCGATTACTTACCTGAATTCGGAGCTCTCCAGGAGCATTCGTAGATTTGCCCCGCGGCGTGTCGGATGCAACACAGTTTTACCAGGCCGAGGAGGGAAGCTCAACGGAGAAGCTGTTCTGGTCTCAGTATACTGAGACCGAACACCCGATGCCTCTGAGCGACCAGCTAAAGCAGCTGGTCGAGTTGCACAAGGCGGCCGAACAGGCTATGAAGGGCCTTATAGTCCGGCTGTGGCCTGGCGACGCCCTTCCGAACAGCTACTTCAGCCTGGTGAGGCAGCTTGTGGATGCCTGCCCACGGCTGGAGGTCGTTAAGCGGTCCGTCTGCATCGAAGGTGCACGCCGGGCTTTCGCCCGTGTGAAGGTGCAGCGGGCCAAGCTAGATGCTGTGAAGCTAATCAAGGAAGGGCCGCCACAGGGCAAGGAGCATCGCACCCCCGAAATTTATTATGAGGGTGTCCTGAAGGGTGCCCATCTTGTAGCGGACGAATGTTCAAAGGATGTAATATTTGAGTAAACTTGCTCGTGTGATCCTGTATGATGAAAACTTGTTTCATATGCGCTATGCAACGCTTGTGTGAATTTAAAATATTACCTTCTGTTTGGCTGTTTATCCAATCTGAGAGATGGCTAGTCCTCGGCTTCTGCCCCCATGCCACGAGTGCTGGGGTGTTCGGGATAAACCTGAGCACTCTTGTTCCCATGTTTGGGTCCTTCGAGGGAGGTGCTCAGCACAACGAACAAGGCAACCGGACTAATAATGCTTTATCACTCTCACTTAGCCATAGAATTCTATAATTTTAAATTTCGGCGAAGCCCCTGGTATTCGGAAGGCCGAATTCGGGGTGCGATACATGCCTTTAAGCCGGACAAGGCCGGCCCCTCGCTCTAAGCGGCATAAGTCTTTAGGGACTCGAAAACCTCGCCGAACAGCGACCAGTCTCTCGCCTTATCATGACAGTCAATTTTAGCTTTCTCTACTGAGGTGCTAAGCCCAGCAAAACCGGGGCACAATCGCAGTAGTTCTCCTAGCGCTACCTTAGCCGATACAACGGAACGTAAGGTACCAAAACGTAGGAGCCGGGCAAACCCAACATTTGACCAAAGACATGATTCAGAGCTGATGCATATAATGCTATAAGTTTGGGGTGCCGCACTTGTGAAATTGTTCGGACTTTTCACACCATATTGTGGGGTACGTAAGCCCCTGGTGTATTGGCCGTACCAACGTGTACGGTTGCAAGGCGTCATTAATGAACACATATATATATATAACAAGAATGCAACAAAAGTCGTAATGTTATGCATTGTTTATTAAAAAAGGTGCCTTAAAGCAGAATGATAGAGATGGTGCGATAAGCAAAGAGTAGGACTATGTCCCTTCCAAGGGCAAGCTGAGGAACAATATTAAATCAAATATTTCGCTCGTTATTGTAATCCACCTAGGAATTCCGTGGTGTGATGTAGCTTTCTGCCTCCTTGGTTGCTGCATCATGTGTTCGGCGATAGTGCTGCCGGACAGGCTTTCCAGAGATTAAGGTCTTGAAAAAGAGAAAAATAACCAAACGGGAAGCCCCTAGTTCGGTTTAAGCCGCGTCTTGGGGCGTGCCGCAGTGTGTCCCCCTCCCCACCTGTGCCCATGGTATTTTTAATGCGTAATTATGTACGCGTGGCACGAGTTTCGCCGTTCGGCTAGGACTGGGGTGGGGGCCGCATTGCTACGCGAGCTCAGATCGCGCTAGGCGGTCTAGTTGCCGATTGCTTCGAGCGCGCTTGAAGGTGTCCTGGTCTTGAAACGCCGAACTGGTGGATTGCCTTGAGAGGATGATTTGCGCTTCTGCTGCGAGGGCCGCGGTGTGCTCCTCCGTTCGGAGAGAGCGTTCTGTGTTTCCATTGACTGTAATAACCCCGCGAGGTCCTGGCATCTTGAGCTTGAGGTATGCATAATGTGGTACCGCATTGAATCTCGCAAATGCGGTTCGCCCGAGCAGTGCATGATAACCACTGCGGAACAGGACTATATCGAAGATTAACTCCTCGCTTCGGAAGTTATTCGGGGATCCGAAGACCACTTCCAGTGTAATTGAGCCTATGCAATTGGCCTCTACGCCTGGAGTGACGCCTTTAAAGGTCGTTTTTGTGGGTTTGATCCTTGAGGGGTCTATACCCATTTTGCGCACTGTGTCCTGATAAAGCAGGTTCAGGCTGCTGCCGCCATCCATAAGGACTCGAGTGAGGTGAAATCCGTCAATGATTGGGTCTAGAACCAGTGCGGCGAATCCTCCATGATGGATACTAGTGGGATGGTCCGTGCGATCGAAAGTGATCGGATAGGAGGAGCATGGGTTGAACTTTGGGGCGACTGGCTCCAACGCATATACGTCCCTGAGTGCACGCTCCGCTCCCTCTTGGGGATGTGGGTTGCGTATATCATGTTCACCGTACGCACTTGTGGGGTAAACCTTTTATGTCATCCGGTGTGTGGCTGCCGGGGCTCCTCCTCGTGATCGCTATGTGGCCCCTTGTCCTTGTTTTCGGCAATTAACTTGCCGGCCTGCTTGAACACCCAACAATCCCTGTTGGTGTGATTGGATGGCTTTTCTGGGGTGCCGTGTATTTGACACGAGCGATCGAGTATACGGTCCAAGCTGGATGGACCCGGCGTACTTTGTTTGAATGGATTTTTCCGTTGACCGGGTTTAGAGCCTTTGAATCCGGTATTGACTGCCGTATCCTCGGTATTATCGCTGTTAATGTGGTGCTTATGTTTGTTGTGACGTGACCTGCTATTGCCGTCCTTGGTATCCGAAGTACCATGGTTCTTTGATATGTTATTACTGCGAGCCAGCCAGCTGTCTTCTCCCGCACAAAAGCGGGTCATGAGTGTCATGAGGGCTGCCATAGATTTCGGCTTTTCCCGACCAAGGTGCCGGGCTAGCCATTCGTCGCGGATGCTGTGTTTGAAAGCCGCTAGGGCCTCTGCATCCGAACAGTCGACAATTTGATTTTTCTTTGGTAGGAACTGAGTCCAGAATTGCCTGGCTGATTCTTCTGGCTGCTGAATTATGTGGCTCAAGTCATCGGCATCTGGTGGCCGCACATAAGTGCCCTGAAAGTTTTCGAGGAATGCGGCTTCCAGATCTTCCCAACAGCTGATGGACTCTGCTAGCAAGCTGTTAAGCCAATGCCGCGCTAGTCCCTTGAGCTTTAGTGGGAGGTATTTGATGGCGTGTAAGTCATCACCGTGGGCCATGTGGATGTGGAGGAGGAAATCCTCGATCCATACCGCGGGATCTGTTGTGCCGTCGTATGATTCAATATTTACAGGTTTGAAACCTTCTGGGATTTGATGATCCATTACTTCATCTGTGAAGCATAAGGGGTGTGCGGCGCCTCTGTATTGGGCTATATCGCGACGTAGCTCGAATGGGTTTTGCCCGCTGTGTTCGGCCCGGCCGGATTTTCTTTTACTGTATCTGGCGTGACGTTTATCGTCTCGCATAGTGGCGTGCCCCCGTGATCCGTAGATCGATCTTGCATGCTTTGCTTTGTCCTCCAATATGTGTCGCATGCCTGGCGTATCTCCCCATGCCTTTTTATTTGAATGGCGTCGGGGTGCGGGCTGAGTTTTTGGCTGGAATGCCTCTCTATCGCGGCCACGAGGTGGCCGATCAGCCGCGTCATACGCTTCTTCCTCCAGTCGGGGTAGCAACCTGTCCCTATAAATACACGCCACACCACAGTCATTATCTCTTCTTCCACTCTCACACGAACCCTAGCGCCACCGCTAGCCCTCGACGACGCCGGCGACGAAGCGCTTAGCTGCCGCAACCTCTCCGACGCCATCTTCACGCCGACCGCGGACATCGTCTTCTCCGCCATCGCCGTAGGTGTCCTCCGTTGCCAAGTTAGGGCACGGACGATCGAACTGCTCGGCCTCCTTTTCCACTCCGTCTAGCAGTTCCTTGTGTGGTAAATAAAAACCTCCTTTTTACGGCCCCTTTGATCCTACAGATTCGTCACTTTCTACCACAAGTGGTTTTTGTTCACACATGTTGGATCCACTTCATACTGCATCTCATAATATGCCTAGTATATTCACTTATGCTTCACAAAGTAGTTAGATTCCTCACTTGTACTGATCCGTGGATTCGTACAAATCTGGAACCAACTCCTTATCTATGAGTGAATGTCTTCGCACGATGAGGTCAATGTCTTCTAATCTGATTTATCTTCAAAATCTTCTGAGAATGCATATGACCTCTTCCCCTTCCCTCGCACCTTAATGCTGTCACAGGTACATGTCCGTGGGAGAATCCCTTGGTTCTCATAGTCTGCATTCATTTGCAGAATTCTTACAGTATCATATAAACTCTCCCGAAGCCAGTTCCTGTTTGTCCAGCAAGCGAAAGCCTTTGAAGCCTTTGAACGTGTTGAAGCCATTCAGTTTGAAGTTCATGGCTGTAGAGAAATCAGTAAGGAAGGGTGGCAGACAGCGTCGTGGGGGAACATCAAGAGATTTGCCTGATGACCTCTCAGAGCTTTACAAGACAGATCCTGAAGAGGATTACAATCAGCGCAAGACCCGAATCCAATGGATTCGAAGATATTGGGCAGAACAATGGTTCAAATACCGGTTTGTGACCTAGGAATATGCTGAGAAAAATGCCATCAAGCGACCGTGGGGAGACATCCTATACAAGAATCTTCAACCCAGGTCCAGAGAAGAAGCCATTGAACAAGGCTTCTATCCCTGCATGGTCCGTGGGCCACAGCCTGCAGATGACGCTGAATCAGATGAAGCGCCTGCAGCGCCGAAGCCAAAGAAGTTGAAGCAGCCTAAAGGTTCAAAGCCTGCCTCTGCACCAAAAATCTCACGGGCGAAGCCAATGGCTACTGCACCTCCTGAAGATAGTGTGCAGTCTGAAGATTTGTCACGCATCTCCAAGCCCCAAAAAGTCAAGATGCCTCTGCCACACACCGGCCAAGAACTGACTGCTGCTGCTATTCTGCGCAACGATGCCATTGATCTGTCCAGTGATGAAGATCTTGCAGATGACGCTCTTGAGAAACTGATCAAGAGCAAAGAAGAAGCAGAAATCTTCAATGATCTGCCTCTCTTTGACGTGGCAATCATCCACAACTTCATTGATGACTGGTTTGACACGCCCAACCTCAGCTTCGAAGATCTGCAACTTCCAATTGGCCTCAGTGTCGCCTTCCATGGCGCCATTGCTTCAGAGCTAACTCTAGCTCACCGCATCGTTGAACTGAAGCAAAAGATTGACTTTGAGAAAGCCCAGTTCAAGAAGCATATGGCCAAGCTCAGCATGCAAGAGGTGAAAAACTTCAAGATTATGCTGCACGAGCTCAAAGAAGCCTTTCTCAAGAAATGTGCAGAAGCTCAGGGCTCTCGTGAGTGCATGAAGAGCCTGGCTGACAAGTGTGTGCAAGGCTACAACGAGGCTGAGAAGCGCAAGGCCCTTGGGCGTCCGGGCATTGATCCCAGAATGGCTGCTAAGTAGAAGAAGAAGCCCACTGTGGCCGAACCCAATGCACCAAGGCAGGAAGCAGATCCCATTTTCTTCCCAACTAGCATGACTGGCTCGAAGCCAAAGGCCAGGTCAACCGCTTCAGAACTGAAGAAGACGAGGACTGCTGTGGCTGAAGCCAGAAAGAGGAAACATTCTGAAGCCTCTGATGCTGCTCCCTCCAAGAAGAAGCGAAAGACCAAGAAGGAATGGGCTGCTCCCACAGAGCCCATAATTGTTGAACCCATCTCCATGGTTCGCCCTGACGCTGAACATCAAGAGCGCCAACTGACTGTCCATGAGCCTGCTTCCACAGAGGCTCATGAAGCTGAAGACTTTCCAGCAGCTGATCCCACCGCTGCTGAAGACATTGGTCACCATGACCATGTTGAAGATGATGCACTTCTTCCTCAGATCGAGCACCAACAGGTATCATCGCTTATGCTTACGCACAGCGAACTCATCAGCATTGGTTGTCCTCTGACGCCAATTGCTCAGGATGCATCATGGGCTGATCACCCACAAGCACAAGAGGAAGATGACTTTGAGGCCCAGCCAACTCCAACTCCACAGGCGTCGCCAGCGTTACGCAGGCTTCGCAAAGGACCAAGGCCTCCAGTCTCCGAGTCTGAAGCTAAAGCTGCTGAAGACATTCCGGCTGCATCAGCCGATGAAGAAGAAACCCCAAGAATTGCTACATCCCCGTCTCACCAAGAAGCTGTTCTTGAGGAGAACGTGACTGTGACCGACCCTCCAGCTCATCAAGTGGAGGTTGAGAATCTTGAGGCTGCCACCACCAAAACAAATGAAGCCACTGACGCTGTCATGGCTGAAGCAAATGTGGAGCCTACACCAACCCAAGAACCAGAAGTCAGCGAAGCCAATGATGCTACTGCTTCTGTTCCTGCGCCTGCTGCTGGTCCTCAGTTTGACTATCATGTTGAGCATAGGCCTCAGGTACAGAAGCCAATTCCAAGGTTGCCCAGGTTTCCAGGTCCTGCATCAGCACCTGGATCCTTCAATGTCAACGGCTTCAAAGTAGACAACACTTTCTTCAATAGCTCCAAGAACCCCTACTCAAGGGAAATAATATCTTCTGATCGGTTCTGGAGCTATCCGCAATGAAGCTATTACTCCTGCATTCTGTACAATCAAGGTCGCATCTTCCCACATAAGCGTCTTGACACCGAAGCCATAGCTGATCTGCCCTGTCTGGAAGAAGCTCTGGATTGCTTCAAAGAGGTTGGATTGTTGCTGTTTGTCACTAACCAAGAGCACTGGAATGAAGAGTTGCTGCTCCAATTCTATGCCACACTTCACATCCGTGGGTACAACAGAGATCCGAAGACTTGGGTCCTGGAGTGGATGACAGGAAATGTTCATCACGAAGCCAAGGCCTTTGATATCATTGAGCTCACTGGTCTGCCCACTCCTGGCGATCTCTACGAACCTGGCCGTCAGCTTCACAGTGAAGCTATGGAGAGCATCTTTTAGAAGCCTGAACCAAACATGAGTCAGATGCTCAGTATGATGAAGCCCTTGCCACAAGATGCTGCATATCCTAAGGAGTTCTTTGTTGAAGACCTTGAGTATCTGCCAAGGACTATCTATCACATCATAAGGCGAACTCTCTGGCCCATCAAAGGACATTCTCCACATGCCAAGCTGGAAGGTGCAATGAAGACTTTGGTCTTCTATATTCTTCATGGCAAATGCTTCAATGCACAAGACTTCTTCATCCGCCAACTTGCTGCATCAGGCTCTGATCCTTTTGGCTTGAAGTTCTACGCTCCATGGATAATGCGGCTGATTAAACTCCACTCCGCTATCTCATATCAGCCATCTGCTCGCAATCATCGGATCTTTCTGCCTGATGTGGATATGTCCGTTGAAGCTATTTATCCTGAGCCTGCCAAGGAGCCTCTTAGTCTTCAGGATGCGGAGCATCAAAGTTTCTCTCAGAACATTGAAGGAGTTGAAGCAGTCACTCGTGTTTATCCTTTGGCCGGAACTACACATGCACCTCATCGTGCCCTCACTGAAGCCACTGAAAGCACTATTGCCCAACGACCAAAGAAGTGATCTCGTGTTCTCAATGACTGAGAGCTTCTGGTGGCTCTTCATCAGAAACATGATAGGCATCACGACTGGCTGAAGCACCAAATGCAAAGCCTCTTGGTGGATGTTAACCGCATTCGCAATCTTGTCACCAAGAATGCCTTTGTTGCCCATGAAACCTCTCGATGCACATGGAAAGGGCTGACGCTTATGTGCTCTGAAGATGATCTTCAAGAGGATGGCTTCTCTGAACGCTTCAAGTTTGACTCCACACCTCCTCGAAGGGCAGTGCTGCGACGAATTCCATCTCTTGAAGACTCTGAGTTCTCTTCCTCTGCGTCAACTGTGAATGCCAGAGTGATCGAGGATGAAGACGATGCTACTTCACCGTCCCCTCCTTCAGCACGCTTCGACACTGCTCCCAGTTCTTCTGCACCGCCGAACACCACCGACGACCCTGCTGCTTCACCTACTCTTCATGGGAACGAGTAGATGCTCTATGTCTTCAACCTTTTTGGTCCTTACTGACAAAAGGGGGAGAAGCATATGAGTTTGATAGTCTTCAAGCGGGTCCACATGGGCGGTTGCGTTATATTTTGCCTAGTGTTTACAACTCTCGTTTTGACACATTGGGTTCTTTGAGTTGTAACACCTAAACTCGATGGTCGTCTGCTACTTATTTGCTACTTTGTGATGCGATGATAAATTCCGCATGTGCGACGATAAATTCCACACTTAGATCATTTTGCAGACGTCCATTTTCCATTATGCATGTCATTATGTTCACATACCTTCAGATGCATAATGAACTATCATCATAAGTTGAAGAGGATCTCCACGAGTACAACCTGCCATGTGCATTTGCATTCCAAAAGCAAATTACTTATATTCACATCTTCAGGGGGAGTCTTTGCAACTGATGTAGACAATTCCTTATCCTTTACAATTTCACATATTATATTCCCCGTTGAAAACTTCAACTAGTTTGTCATCAATCACCAAAAGGGGGAGATTGTAAGTGCATCTAGTGCCACCCCTAGTTGGTTTTGGAGTATTGACGACAAACCTAGTTGAGGGACTAATGTGTTTGTGAGAATTGCAGGATAACACAGGTAGAAGTCCCTCATTGATTTGGTTTTCCTACCAGAGATGACCCCTAAAAATGTATGAAGACATTGATGTCAAAGGTGGTATGTGAAGATATTCACATTGAAGACTATGACAAGAGAAGACATCGCATGAAGCCTATGGAGCTCGAAGACTCAGATCTTTCGTAGTTCCTTTTCTTCTTTATAGAGTCATAGGAACCACCATACTGTTAAGTGGGGTCCAAGAGAAACAGTCAGAATGACTGAAGTGATGCTCAACCAAAACCTATGTCTTCGAGTGAAGACTATCAGAGCAAATCTTGTCCAGAGTCGGACAAGTCAGCTTTGCTTGTAGCCCAAGTAAAGTTGCCGTGTGTGTTTGAAATCTGACCATTGGAACACGTGTCAGTTCCTTAGTGACCCAGGGTCATTTCGGACAAATCAGGTCGGGTTGCCTAGTGGCTATAAATATCCCACCCCCTACAACCATAAACAGTTGGCTGCTCAGAGTTAGAGTACGGCTTTTGTCGTTTGAGAGCAACCCACCTCGAAGCCTTTGAGAGAGAATTCCTTGCGAGGATAAAGCCCTAACCACCCAGAGCCAAAGAGTGTTAGGCATCACTTAAGTCTTCTTGTCTGTGTGATGTGAAGACTTATTACACCTAAGGACTGTTAATCCTCCAGCCGGTTAGGCATCGCGTTCTGAGCATCCAAGAGTCATTGTGGATCGCCGGTGAACGAAGTCTGTGAAGGTTTGGGAGTCTACCTTGAAGACTTACCAGAGTGATTGGGCGAGGTCTGTGTGACCTTAGCTCAAGGGGAATACGGTGAGGACTGGGTGTCCTGAGCTGCGTGTTCAGGACTGGGTGTCCGGGACTGTGTGTCCTCAGGTTTAAATACCTAGCCGCCCTAACCAGACGTACAGTTGTCACAGCAACTGGAACTGGTCCAACAAATCATTGTCTTCAACGAGTCACTGGTTTCATCCTTCCCTTCCCTTTACTTACTGTTGGTCCTTGTGAAGTCATTGTATGATTGCACTATCTTTTGTCTTCACTGAGTGACTGCTTGTTCTGATTGGCTTCATAATATCTTCCTACCTGATCCTTACTACCTAGCTGCTATTAGTCATTGTGCTTTCACTTCATTGAATACTTGACTATGGTTTGCCTAGTGTAGTCTACCTTCCGCTACATGGTAATAGGTTTATTTCTATCGTTTGTCTTCGAAACTTCCACATTTTGAAGACTTTCATAAAAATCGCCTATTCACCCCCCTCTAGTCGATATAACGCACTTTCAGGGATCCTCTGGCACGGCGAATTCGTCGTCGCCGAGGCTTGCCTCGTCTTCGGAGGGGGGCATGTAATTATCATCCTCCATCTCTCCATCTGCCGCTCTCTCAGGAGGGCTGGCTCCTCCATCTTCCTGCTCTAAATCTTGCTGGAGGGGATTGTTGTTGTCTTCGGCACTATCCGGAGTGTTATTATCTCCTGTGTCAGTATCACCACTTTTGCTTTGGTGGGACTTAGAGCGGCGCCGCTGACGTCGGCGCTTGGGTTGCTTCTTGGAGGGGTCATCCTCCGCTATCTCGTCGCCATTGCCTTCTTTGGGTGTATCCACCATGTATATATCGTATGATAAGGTGGCTGTCCAGTGCCCTGTGGGCAGTGGTTCCTCTTTGTCTCCCGCATCGTCGTCCATACCGTCGATGTCTTTGGAGTCGAAGTCGAGCATGTCGGTTAAGTCATCGACAGTGGCTACTAAGTGGGTGGTGGGTGGGCCGTGAATTTCTTCGTCATCCGTATCCCAGTCCTGCCGGACATAGTTCGGCCAGGATCCTCCTGACAAGGAGAGAGACCTTAATGAGTTCAGTATGTTGCCAAAGGGCGAGTGCTGAAAAATATCCACGGAGGTAAACTCCATGATCGGCGCCCAATCGGATTCGATAGAAACGGGCGCAGGCGGCTCGGAGTCTATGGCCCGAGAAGGATCCGGCAGTTTAACAACATGACTCTCGTGCAAGGTAAGGTCGATGTTTGGCTCGATCGCCACTGAGGGTGAGGCCTCCGTGGTGGGGTCCATCCACCCGTCCATGGTCGGCGCAACTGGCTCCGAATTGAGGGTCGGAGCAGCTGCCTGTGCGATCTCCTGAACACTGTCCGATGGTAGAGCTAAATCGTACTCATCATGACCGCGTGACGCACAAGGCAGAGGCTCGAATCCGTCGAAGATCAAGTCTCCACGGATATCAGCCGTGTAGTTTAAGCTTCCAAGCCTGACCTGGTGGCCAGGGGCGTAACTTTCAATCTGCTCCAAATGGCCAAGCGAATTGGCCCGCAGTGCAAAGCCGCCGAACACGAAGATCTGTCCAGGGAGAAAAGTCTCACCCTGGACTGCATCGCTATCGATGATAGTAGGAGCCGTCAAGCCTAACGGCGACGACACAGAGGAACTCTCAATGAAAGCACCAATGTCGGTGTCAAAACCGGCGGATCTCGGGTAGGGGGTCCCGAACTGTGCGTCTAAGGAGGATGGTAACAGGAGACAGGGGACACAATGTTTTACCCAGGTTCGGGCCCTCTTGATGGAGGTAAAACCCTACGTACTGCTTGATTAATATTGATGATATGGGTAGTACAAGAGTAGATCTACCATGAGATCGGAGAGGCTAAACCCTAGAAGCTAGCCTATGGTATGATTGTATGTTGTAGTTGTTGTGTCCTACGGACTAAAACCCTCCGGTTTATATAGACACCAGAGAGGGTTAGGGTTACACAAGGTCGGTTACAAAGGAGGAGATATCCATATCCGTATTGCCTAGCTTGCCTTCCACGCCAAGTAGAGTCCCATCCGGACATGAGACGAAGTCTTCAATCCTGTATCTTCATAGTCCAACAGTCCGGCTAATGGAGATAGTCCGGCTGTCCGGAGACCCCCTAATCCAGTACTTCCACACCCCTGCTACCTCTTAAGCATGCGTTGGTTTTCCCTTGAAGAGGAAAGGGTCATGCAACAAAGTAGTGTAAGTATTTCCCTTAGTTTTTTAGAACCAAGGTATCAATCTAGTGGGAGACTACACGCAAGTCCCTCGTACCTGCACAAACAATGAAGAACCTTGCAACCAACGTGATAAAGGGGTTGTCAATCCCTTCACGGCCACTTGCAAAAGTGAGATCTGATAAAGATAATAAGATAAATATTTTTGGTATTTTTGTTGTATATTGAAAAGTAAAGATTGCAAAATAAACGGTGATAGAAATAGCTAGTTGACGGAAAGATAATATAATGGAGAATAGACCCGGGGGCCATAGGTTTCACTAGTGGCTTCACTCAAGATAGCATAATCTACGGTGGGTGAAGAAATTACTGTCGAGCAATTGATAGAAAAGCGAATAGTTATGAGAATATCTTGGCATGATCATGTATATAGGCATCACATCTGTGACAAGGGAAAAAGTTTAGAGATTGCTTATTCCATTTAGCTAATAACCTCTTGAGTTCGTATCTATCTTTGCAAGCTAAAATAGCTAAAGAAGCTTCTTTATCAAAAACATAACCCTCGGGAATAACAGGCAAGTCTTCATCATCAATTTCATCAGTATTATCAGATTCAATATTTTCAATCTCTCTAGCCCTAGCAAGTTGTTCATCAAGAAATTCACCAAGTGGCACAGTAGTATCAAGCATAGAAGTAGTTTCATCATAAGTGTCATGTATAGCAGAAGTGGCATCATCAATAACATGCGACATATCAGAACGAATAGCAGAAGCAGGTTTAGGTGTCGCAAGCTTACTTAAAACAGAAGGTGAATCAAGTGCAGAGCTAGATGGCAGTTCCTTACCTCCCCTCGTAGTTGAGGGATAAACCTTGGTTCTTGGATCTCTCAAGTTCTTCATAATGATAAACAGATATAAATCCCAAGTGACTCAAAGAATAGAGCTATGCTCCCCGGCAACGGCGCCAGAAAATAGTCTTGATAACCCACAAGTATAGGGGATCGCAACAGGTTCCGAGGGTAAAGTATTCAACCCAAATTTTTTGATTCGACACAAGGGGAGCCAAAGAATATTCTCAAGTATTAGCAGCTGAGTTGTCAATTCAACCACACCCGAAAACTTAGTATCTGCAGCAAAGTGTTTAGTAGAAAAGTAATATGATAGTAGTGGTAACGGTAGCAAAAGGTAACAGTAGTAAAAGTAATGTTTTTGGTATTTTGTAGTGATGATAGCAATAGCAACGGGAAAGTAAATAAGCAAAGAACAATATATGGAAAGCTCGTAGGCAATGGATCAGTGATGGAGAATTATGCCGGATGCGGTTCATCATGTAACAGTCATAACCTAGGGTGACACATAACTAGCTGCAGTTCATCAATGTAATGTAGGCATGTATTCCGAATATAGTCATACGTGCTTATGGAAAAGAACTTGCATGACATCTTTTGTCCTACCCTCCCGTGGCAGCGGGGTCCTTACGAAAACTAAGGGATATTAAGGCCTCCTTTTAATAGAGTACCGGAACAAAGCATTAACACATAGTGAATACATGAACTCCTCAAACTACGGTCATCACCAGTAAGTATCTCGATTATTGTCACTTCAGGGTTAATGGATCATAACACATAATAGGTGACTATTGACTTGCAAGATAGGATCAAGAACTCACATATATTCATGAAAACATAATAGGTTCAGATCTGAAATCATGGCACTGGGGCCCTAGTGACAAGCATTAAGCATAGCAAAGTCATAGCAACATCAATCTCAAAACATAATGGATACTAGGGATCAAACCTATGGCCCCGGGGTCTATTCTCCATTATATTAGGGATCAAACCTATGAGAAATAGCTAGTTGACGGAAAGATAATATAATGGAGAATAGACCGGGGGCATAGGTTTCACTAGTGGCTTCTAACTTGCTATGACTTTTCCAAACACTTTTGCCCTTGTTTTGGACTCTAACTTGCATGATTTGAATGGAACTAATCCGGACTAACGCTGTTTTCAGCAGAATTACCATGGTGTTATTTATGTGCAAAAACGTTCTCGGAATGACCTTACTCTTCACGGAGCAACTTTTTGGAAAATATAAAAAATACCTGCAAAAGATGAAGGCCAGGGGGCCCACCACCTGTCCACGAGGGTGGGGGCGCGTCTGCCCCCTAGGGCAGGCCCCCCTACCTCGTGGGCCCCCTGGTGCCTCTACGACTCCAACTCCAACTCTATATATTGTGTTTCAAGGAGAAAAAAATCAGAGAGAAGGATTCATCGCATTTTACGATACAGAGCCGCCGCCAAGCCCTAAAACCTCTCAGGAGGGCTGGTCTGGAGTCCGTTCGGGGCTCCGGAGAGGGGAATCCGTCGCCATCGTCATCATCAACCATCCTCCATCACCAATTACATGATGCTCACCACCGAGCATGAGTAATTCCATCGTAGGCTTGCTAGACAGTGATGGGTTGGATGGGATCTATCATGTAATCAAGTTAGTTTTGTTAGGGTTTGATCCCTAGTATCCACTATGTTCTAAGATTGATGTTGCAATGACTTTGCTATGCTTAATGCTTGTCACTAGGGCCCGAGTGCCATGCTTGTCACTCAGGAACCTTTGTATCCTGAAGGCCATCCTAAGAGAATTGAGCAAGATTTTCAGAGAAATAATATAGATGCACCTAGTCCTTCTAAACGGAAGAAAAAGAAAAATGATAGGACTTTGCATGCTTCTAGTGAACCTATTACTGAAACACCCGAGAATCCAAATGATATTTCTACCTCTGATGCTGAAACACAATCTGGTAATGATCCTGAAACTAGTGATAATGTTAATGATAATGTTCATGATGATACTCATCCTAGTATGATATAAAAATTGAACCTGCTGTTGATCTTGATAACCCACAATCAAAGAATCAACGTTATGATAAGAACGATTTGTTGCTAGGAAACACGATAAAGAAAGAGAACCATGGGTTAAGAAACCCATGCCTTTTCCTCCCAAACCATCCAAGAAAAAGGATGATGAGGATTTTGAGCGCTTTGCTGAAATGATTAGACCTATCTTTTTGTGTATGCGATTAACTGATATGCTCAAAATGAATCCTTATGCTAAGTATATGAAAGATATTGTTGCAAATAAAAGAAAGATACCAGAAGCTGAAATTTCCACCATGCTTGCTAATTATACTTTTAAAGGTGGAATACCTAAGAAACTTGGAGATCCCGGTGTACCAACTATACCATGCTCCATTAAAAGAAACTATGTTAAAACTGCTTTATGTGATCTTGGAGCCGGTGTTAGTGTTATGCCTCTCTATTTATATCGTAGACTTGATTTAAATAAGTTGACACCTACTGAAATATGTTTGCAAATGGCTGATAAATCAACTGCTATACCTGTCGGTATTTGTGAGGATGTGCCTGTTGTAGTTGCAAACGTTACTATGTTAACGGACTTTGTTATTCTTGATATTCCCGAGGACGATAGTATGTCTATTATTCTTGGAAGACCCTTTTTGAATACTTCAGGGGCTGTTATTGATTGCACTAAAGGCAATGTCACTTTTCATGTTAATGGTAATGAGCATACGGTACACTTTCCGAGGAAACAACCTCAAGTTCATAGTATCAACTCTATTGGAAAAAGTCCATCGATTATATTTGGAGGTTTTGAATTTCATCTACCTACTGTCAAGAAGAAATATGATAATCTTATTATTGGGGATGTGCATATACCCGTTGAGGTAACATAGTGTTATTCAAAATTTCTTCGGTTCCATGTTATTCAGAATGAGTTCGTTAACAAGACTTGATCAACCTTGTTAGTGGATTCCTTTTGATGATCATGAGATGGATGAAACTAGAAGGCACAACCTGCTGTACCCTCCTTTTGCTTTCTGATATTTATATTAAATAAAATAAAAATAGTATTTTTCTGTCTGTTATCTGATTATCCATGCAATATAAAAATACCCCGAAAATAAAAGTTCTCCAAATGCCCTGAAATTTAAATATGATTTTTCTAGAATATTTGAGAATATTTGGGACTGAGAACACAGCAGGGGGGTCAACCACCTGCCCACGAGGGTGGAGGGCGCGCCCTACCTCCCTGGGCGCGCCCCCTGCCTCGTGGGCCCACGGTGGCCCTCCTCCACTTATTCCTGCACCCACACACTTCTTCCTCCCACAAACACGAATATCCAGCTCAAGCACGAGTTCTAGCTCATCTTGCTGCCATTTTTAATCTCCTTGCTCAAAGCACCTCTCACAAAACTGCTTGGGGAGATTGTTCCTTGGTATGTGACTCCTCCATTGGTCAAATTAGTTTTTGTTCTAGCACTTTATTCATTGCAATTTTTTGCTGCTTAGGTGACCCTGTTCTTGAGCTTGCATGTCAAATTTATATGATCAAAAGTAGTTTTGATGCATGATATAGGTCCTAGGCACTTGTAGGAGTAGTTGCTATCAATATTATTGAGTTTGGTTTACTTTTATTTTGAAGTTACTAAAAATTTTCAGAATTTTTCAAAGAAAGAAAAATGCTTAGGAAAATGTTCCAAGGTGGTTCCTCAAGGAAGTAAGGACCGAGGCTTGCAATGTGTGATGCTGATGAAGAGCCACCAAGAGACGCTCCAGTGCGTCCTTGTGAGTGGCCTTCTGAAAACTTTATGGATCGAGCAGGAATTAAGGAAGAATTCAACGCATATTGGCGTAACGCTGATCTTGTGAGCTTCGAGGAAGAGAAGTGCAGCCAGTATCACAATCGCACTTGTACCTTCATGAGGAGGTTTGAATTTTCATCTTCACGTAATTCGCCAACTGTCCTGTTTGATCTTTATGAAAATTCTTACACTATGGACTTAGAGGATTTAACCACTACTTGCAAACTTCCACAATGGGGTAGTATAAGGGATCCTCGCAAATCTAAATTTAGGGATTTTCTTGCTAGCATAACTGTGGGAGAATCTAGAGATATAACGCAAGCTACCATAGGGAGCATTCACTTTCCTGCTATACATTATTTTGCTCTCTTCATAGGTAGATGCATTAATGGTAAAGATGAGGCATGTCAAATGTGTGTCCCTGACCTCAGTATTCTTAGGAGTGCTGTGTTAGGAGATAAATCTTATAATTTGGGAGCCATTGTTGCACGTAGGTTGCATCTTAATAGATTTAATGGAGATTTCTTTGGAGGAATTTATGCAACCCACATAGCTAATTTTCTTGGTGTAGCCATACGCAAAGATGATATTGAATTACCACCTGCTTACCTAGACTTTAATGCTATGGTTCACCACCAGTTTGTCGAGAGGAATGAATCACCTCTCCAACATCGACTAATCTTTGACAGACGCCGTGCTGTCCATATTACTCTCCCTGCTCTTGCCTTCTTTGTTCATCAGGGAAAAGGAAGATATGTTATTACCAGAGAGGAGGCAGATGAGTACAAGAGGAGAGCGGAGGCCGCTCGTCGCCACGCTGCAACTCAGGAGGCGATAGCCGCTGCATCTCAGTACGACACCAACTTTTACTATGGATATCCGCCAGGCTAACCGTGGCCATAGAACAACTTAGGCCAAAAGCCTAAGCTTGGGGGAGTACGTATTTCCCACCGACATTACATTCATGTTCACACACTCATTGCTAGATGTCGGTGCTCATACTTTTTCATTGTATCATCCATGCTAGTTTAATTTCCTTTTTATGCTCTCTTCTTGTGTGTTTAATAAACCTTAAAAAAAACCAAAAAAATTAGTTGTAGCTCTTAATTGGTTTACTTTCCATGCCTGTAGTAGTAATTAAAAAGAAAACCCAAAAAGATTTCCTGTTCTTCTTTTGCGTGTTGGGAGCTCTCCCGTGTAAATAGTTTTATTTCTTTTCTTTTCTTTGGGGGTCGATAGGAGAAGACCATAATTAAATTGTTGAAGTAGCTCTTATATGCATTATTGTTGATGTGACAAAAGAGCCCATATTACCTTGTCTTCTCCTGTTCATTGAATGCTTGCAGATTCCAGCTTAGTTCAATGCACGTGCACTATTATTATTATTCTTATTCACACTATTCGGTCGTGCAAGTGAAAGGCAATTATGATGATATATGATGGACTGACTGAGATGAGAAAAGCTGGTATGAACTCGACCTCTCTTGTTTTTGTAAATATGATTAGTTCATCATTCCTGATTCAGCCTATTATGAATAAACATGTTTGCAATGACAACTAGAGATCATAGTTTCTTATGCCATGCTTGATTAGCTATGAGTTATAATGGTTTACCTTGCGTGCCAACATGCTATTAAAATGGTTGTGATGTGGTATGATAGGGTGGTATCCTCCTCTAAATGATTTAAGTGACTTGACTTGGCACATGTTCACGCATGTAGTTGAAACAAAATCAACATAGCCTTCATGATATTTATGTTCATGGTGGATTATATCCTACTCATGCTTGCATTTGGTGTTGATTAATTTTAATGCATGTTCATGACTGTTGTCGCTCTCTAGCTGGTCGCTTCTCAGTCTTTTGCTAGCCTTCACCTGTACTAGGCGGGAATACTGCTTGTGCACCCAATCCCTTAAGCCGTAAAGTTATTCCATATGAGTCCACCATACCTACCTATATACGGTATCTACCTGCCGTTCCAAGTAAATTTGTATGTGCCAAACTCTAAACCTTCAAATAAATATCCTGTTTTGTATGCTCGAATAGCTCATGTATCAATTAGGGCTGTCCGTATCTTCCATGTTAGGCGGGTTATTCTCAAGAGGAGTGGACCCCGCTCCTCACTCACGAGATAAATGGCTGGTCACCGGGATGCCCAGTCCCATGCTTTATGCAAACTAAATCAAAATAATTGCAAACAAAACTCCCCCTGGGACTCTTGTTAGTTGGAGGCACTCATTGTTTCGAGCAAGCCATGGATTGATGCTTGTTGGTGGAAGGGGGAGTATAAACTTTACCATTCTATTTGGGAACCGCCTATAATGTGTGTAGCATGGAAGATACCGCCATCTCTTGGTTGTTATGTTGACAATGAAAGTATACCTGTCCACGAGGGTGTGGGGCGCTCCCCCTACCTCGTGGGCCCCCTGGTGCCTCTCCGACTCCAACTCCAACTCTATATATTGTGTTTCGAGGAGAAAAAAATTAGAGAGAAGGATTCATCGCGTTTTACGATACGGAGCCGCCGCCAAGCCCTAAAACCTCTCGGGAGGGTTGATCTAGAGTCCGTTCGAGGCTCCGGAGAGGGGAATCCGTCGCCATCGTCATCATCAACCATCCTCCATCACCAATTACATGATGCTCACCACCGTGCGTGAGTAATTCCATCGTAGACTTGCTGGACGGTGATGGGTTGGGTGGGATCTATCATGTAATCAAGTTAGTTTTGTTAGGGTTTGATCCCTAGTATCCAGTATGTTCTGAGATTGATGTTTCTATGACTTTGCTATGCTTAATGCTTGTCACTAGGGCCCGAGTGCCATGATTTCAGATCTGAACCTATTGTGTTTTCATCAATATATGAGTGTTCTTGATCCTATCTTGCAAGTCTATAGTCACCTATTATGTGTTATGATCCGTTAACCCCAAAGTGACAATAATCGGGATACTTACCGGCGATGACCGTAGTTTGAGGAGTTCATGTATTCACTATGTGTTAATGCTTTGTTCCGGTACTCTATTAAAAGGAGGCCTTAATATCCCTTAGTTTCCGTAAGGACCCCGCTGCCACGGGAGGGTAGGATAAAATATGTCATATAAGTTCTTTTCCATAAGCACGTATGACTATATTCGGAATACATGCATACATTACATTGATGAACTGGAGCTAGTTCTGTGTCACCCTAGGTTATGACTGTTACATGATGAACCGCATCCGGCATAATTCTCCATCACCGATCCATTGCCTATGAGCTTTCCATATATTGTTCTTCGCTTATTTACTTTCCCGTTGCTGTCGCTATCATCACTACAAAATACCAAAGACATTACTTTTACTACTGTTACCTTTTGCTACCGTTACCACTACTATCATATTACTTTGATAATAAACACTTTGCTGCAGATACTAACTTTCCAGGTGTGGTTGAATTGACAACTCAGCTGCTAATACTTGAGAATATTCTTTGGCTCCCCTTGTGTCGAATCAACAAATTTGGGTTGAATACTTTACCCTCGAAAACTGTTGTGATCCCCTATACTTGTGGGTTATCAGCTTCTCTCAAGATAGCATAATCTACGGTGGGTGAACAAATTACTGTTGAGCAATTGATAGAAAAGTGCATAGCTATGAGAATATCTAGGCATGCTCATGTATATAGGCATCACGGCCGTGACAAGTAGACCGAAACGATTCTGCATCTACTACTATTACTCCACACATCGACCGCTATCCAGCATGCATCTAGAGTATTAAGTTGATAAGAACAGAGTAACACATTAGGCAAGATGACATGATGTAGAGGGATAAACTTGTAGTGACCAGACCTCAAACGGTCCGATCTCTGTGCTTCAGTGTCATCCCTGGATCAGTAATGCTGACACGCACAGTACTTGAATGGATTTATAACAGAGTAGCAATCACACACTTAGTACATCGAATGTCTCAAAAGAGAACTTATTACAATAAATATGGCTTAAGGCCATCTAATGACGATAACAGCGGAAGGCTTGGAAGATAAGTGAGTCCATCAACTCCAATGGCATCACTGAGTATAGAACCACGACCTAAAGGCACCTTACTCGTCGTCTGAAAAGTCTGCAACATGAACAATGCAGCCCGAAACGGGTCAGCACATGGAATATGCTGGCAATGTAAAACATAGGGAGTAATGAAAGAATAAGGCGCATATTTGGCTGGTGGAAAGCTCTATGGTTACAGTTTTGTGTAAAGCCAATCTTTCCCTACTACAAAGGAATAAATTTTATTTAACTATCATGGTAGTTGTTAAACATTGAGAGTGTAGACACCCTCTCAATCCCAATTAAGCATCATCATTAAAACCAATCAATATTAATTAAAGTAACATGATGAGATTCACATGATAATCCAAGTACTAGATACTCAAGTTGTCCATAACTGGGGACACGGCTAACCATGATTAGTTTATACACTCTGCAGAGGTTTGCGCAGTTTTCCCCACAAGACTCGATCTCCTCCGTTGGATTTCTCGCACTGCATGGTGTTTGAGAAACGGATGACCGAGCCATAGTCTTTCAGAAGTTCTAGCACCTTACGAATGGGTAGACCGTTACACCTACTTTCCCCTACATCTGCTAGTCTACCACTGTAAGAGTTCGCACGACTTAATCAACTATGCTAGAGCCCATAGTAGCTTGTGGCTGCACAAGGAAGTTTCTAGTAAAGAAAAACAAACAATCGCTGGAATACCCAGGTGCCTCAATCGACCCAGATGTGTGTTTAAGTTGCCACCTTAAATAAACCATTAATTTAACAATCTCACATCTGTCATGGATACACTCACCCAATCCACGTCTACTAGCATAGCATGGCTATATAAGCAAACGTAGAAGTAACTCCCAAAGGTTTGATAATAAAACAGGTAATAGGTACTACCTCATCTACTTCCCAAAACCCCAATTTAATTAGATCCTATCATGCAATGTTTGAGGATTGATCTAATGCAATAAAAACTGGGTAGTAGGAGGTATGATCAAAGTGTTACTTTCCTTGCTGATGATCCGTGAAACCTAGCGATTCGAAGTAGCAAGCGGCGCACTCCGTGTACTCTATCACAAACAAACAAGCATACAATAAGTGCTCATCTAATGCATGGGTAAAACTCAAATAAGAGATCTAACCAGAAAGCTCAACTTAAGAACTCCGGTTTGCAAAAAGAATCAAATCGAACGAAGCAATGAAAGTCAAACGGCGAAAGAAACAGGCTTCGTTTACTAATCTGGATCTAAGTCAAATTTTATAGAGGCAAACACTTGCTTGAGTTGGTTAAACGGAAATAGGGTTTCGAGACGAAACTCCAGGCACTTGAATCGCCTGATTCCGATAAACGAGCGAAAAGTTATACTAGAACGAAAATCGGATCAGGAATCGCGATCAGAAATAATCATGGAAAATCTGAGAAAAAGAAAAACGACGAACCGATTAACGAACGAACGTTTGTTATCTGGGACTAAACGATGAATGCGTTTGTTAAAACGAACGAACGAGCGAACGCTCGCTAAATAACTAAACTGAAAAAACCGATCTAACTAAAAAAACGGATCTAAAAAAACCGATCGAAAAACCGGCGAAAACCGAACGGTTTTCTAGGAAAAATCGGCGGTGGCGGGCGGGGTCAACCTTGGCGATGGCGGCAGGGTCAGCGGGCGGCGGCGGCGGCTCCGGCGGCATCGGGCAGGGCGGCGGGGCGGCGGCACGGCGGCGGGGCGGCTCCAGGCGGCGGCGGCGACTGGCTAGGGTTAGGGTTCCGGTGCGGCGGCTGGGCTAACGGGCTCAGGGTCGGCGCTATATAAAGGCCCGGCCGGAGGAGTCCGGGCCGAAACCGGCTCTAAGCCGGTTTGCGTTTTTTTAAATAATTACGCGCAGAAAAACAAATAAAAGAAATACTAAACGGACTCCAAAAATCCCGACATAAATTTTCCCCGACTTCTAAAATCAAGCCGAACAGGATGAACATTTATTTGGGGCCTAAATGCAATTTTTAAAAACATGCATTTTTCCTAAATTCTAATAAAATAGCAAATAACTCCAAAATAAAATCTTATTTGATTTTATTATTAAATCCTCAATATTTATTTATTTTGGGAAAGTCATTTTATTCCCTCTCACATATTTTTATAATAGAAATAATTGAAGATAAAATAAATAAAGTCAAATGATCCTATTTTTCAAAATTTGAGAAAACTCAAATATGAAAATAACGAAATCCCCAACTCTCTCCGAGGGTCCTTGAGTTGCGTAGAATTTCTAGGATCAAACCAAAGCAAATAAAATATGATATGCAGTGATGATCTAATGTATAACATTCCAAATTGAAAATTTGGGATGTCACAAACCTACCCCCCTTAAGATGAATCTCGCCCTCGAGATTCGGGTTGGCTAGAAAATAGGTGAGGGTGGTCCTTTAGCAGTTCTTCCTCTCGCTCCCAGGTGGCCTCATCCTTCGTGTGGTGGCTCCACTGAACTTTGCAAAACTTGATAACCTTGCTGCGGGTGACTCGGCTGGCATACTCAAGAATCTTGACTGGTTTCTCCTCATAGGTCAAATCACTGTCCAACTTAATCGCTTCTAGCGGCACTGGATCTCTCAGCGGTATATCAGCCATCTTTGCGTGGCACTTCTTCAACTGGGAAACGTGGAATACATCATGAACTCCTGACAATCCTTCGGGCAATTCCAACTTGTAGGCTACTTCTCCCATACGCTCCAAAATGTTGTATGGTCCTACAAAACGTGGCGCTAACTTTCCCTTAACTCCAAAGCGCTTAACTCCTTGAAGTGTAGATACTCGAAGATAAACTCGGTCTCCGACTTCGTAAACCGTCTCCTTGCGTTTAGAATCTGCATAGCTCTTCTGCCTGGACTGGGCTACCTTGAGCCTATCGCGAATCAATCTCACCTTATGCTCCGACTCCTTAATCAAATCCGGTCCAAACAACTGGCGTTCTCCAACTTCATCCCACGAGAACGGGTCCTGCACCTCCTTTCGTACAAGGCTTCGAAAGGGGCCATCTTCAAACTGGATTGATAACTGTTGTTGTAAGAAAACTCTGCATATGGCAAATTATCGTCCCAACTAGATCCGTAATCTAGCGCGCAAGCTCTCAACATATCCTCCAAAATCTGATTGACTCTCTCGGTCTGTCCATCTGTCTGCGGATGAAAAGCTGTACTGAACTCTAGCCTGGTACCCAAAGTTTCGTGCAACTGATTCCAGAACTTTGAGGTAAACTGGGTTCCTCTATCTGATACAATACTCCTTGGAACTCCATGTAGACATACTATCCTGGTCATGTATATCTTTGCCAACTTAGCACTGGTGTAGGTAGTATTCACTGGGATGAAATGAGCTACCTTTGTCAAACGATCGACTACAACCCAAATCGAGTCATAGCCTGAACGAGTTCTGGGCAATCCCGTAATAAAATCCATGCCTAGCTTATCCCACTTCCATTCGGGTATTGGCAAAGGCTGTAACAATCCTGCTGGCTTCTGATGCTCTGCCTTTACTCTCTAACATACATCACAAATTGCTACATACTCCGCAATATCCTTCTTCATTCCAGTCCACCAGAAAGTATCCTTCAAATCCAAATACATCTTGGTATTTCCTGGGTGAATCGAATATGGTGAATCATGGGCCTCTTGCAGAATCAACTTCCTGATCTCCGGGTCATTGGGCACATAAACACGGTCTTCAAACCATAGGGTATCGTGATCATCCTCACGAAATCCTTTAACTTTTCCTTTGCCCATCTTCTCCTTTATAGAGGCAACCTCCTTGTCAGTCTTCTGAGCTTCTGATCTTATCCATCAAAGTAGACTGAATCTCCAATGCTGCTACATAGCCTCTCGGAACTATCTCCAAACATAGCTCATGAAGATCCTCGGCTAACTCCTTTGGTAATTCCCCCGACATTAGTGTGTTGACATGGCTTTTACGGCTCAATGCGTCAGCTACTATGTTAGCCTTTCCGGGATGATAATGCAATCTCATGTCATAATCCTTGATGAGCTCTAACCATCTTCTTTGCATGAGATTTAGCTCCTTCTGTGTGAAAATGTACTTGAAACTCTTGTGATCCGTGTACACTTCACAATGGTCTCCAATGAGAAAATGTCTCCAAGTCTTTAATGCATGCACTACGGTGCTAACTCCAAATCATGCATGGCATAATTTAACTCATGAGGCTTAAGCTGTCGTGAGGCATATGAAACAACTCTTCCCTCCTGCATAAGCACTGCTCCAAGTCCTCGACGTGAAGCATCGCAATACACCTCATAATCCTTGTTCTGATCCGGCAAAATCAACACTGGTGATGTAACCAAACGTTTCTTCAACTACTGGAAACTGGCCTCACATTCCTCAGTACATATGAACTTGGTATCCTTTTTCAACAACTCCGTCATAGGCTTCGCAATCTTCGAGAAATTTTCAATGAATCTCCGGTAGTATCCTGCAAGTCCCAGAAAACTCCGGATTTCTCCAACTGTTGTTGGGGCTTCCCAATTTGTCACAGTGTCAACCTTGGTGGGATCTACTGCTATACCTTCTTCGGATATAACGTGTCCGAGGAATCCAACTTCCTTCAACCAAAAATCACATTTGCTAAACTTGGCATATAACTGATGTTCTTTGAGCTTCCCAAGTACCAAACGCAAATGCTCCTTATGCTCCTCTTCATTCTTCGAGTAAACTAGAATATCATCAATGAACACTATGACGAACTTATCCAAAAACTCCATAAATACTTTGTTCATCATGTTCATAAGATAGGCAGGTGCGTTAGTCAGACCAAATGACATAACGGTATACTCGTACAGCCCATACCTGGTGGTAAAAGCCGTCTTAGGGATATCCTGTTCTCGAGTCTTCAACTGATGGTATCCTGATCGCAGATCGATCTTGGAAAATACCTTAGCTCCTTGCAATCGATCAAACAGATCATTGATCATTGGTAGTGGGTACTTTTCTTGATTGTTACTTCATTCAATCCTCGATAGTCAACAACCATCCTTAACGATCCATCCTTTTTCTCCACTAGAAGTACTGGCGATCCCCAAAGCGAAGAACTTGGGCGAATATAGCCTTTATCTAGTAACTCCTTAATCTGCTTCTTAATCTCCTCCAAATCCTTTGCGGGCATCCTGTATGGTCTCTTAGATATTGGCCCTGTGCCTGACAAAAGCTCAATCAAAAACTCAATGTTGGCATGCCTGGCAACTCCTCTGGAAATAAATCAGGAAAAATCCTTTACCACCGGTACTTCCTCCTGTACAACTCCTGTTAGGGAATTTACTTGAGTCCTCTTAGGCACATGTCGGGATACATACTTGATCCTTCTTCCTTCTGGGGTGGTAAGAAAAATCGACTTACTGGCGCAATCGATGTTTCCTCCATACATCGACAGCCAATCCATACCTAGAATTACATCCAAACCTTGTGATTCCAAAATGATCAAATCCGAGGGAAACACATGCCTACCTATACTCAATGGCACTTGAAAACACCCTCGGCTGGCCATATACTCCGCTCCTGGTGAGCTTACTAGCATAGGTGTTCTAAGAACCTTAGTGGGCAGGTTATACTTATCCACAAATCCCCGTGAGATGTATGAATGCGATGCACCAGTATCAAAAAGAACGTTTGCAGTAAAAGACTTAACCAAAAACTTACCGATTACTGCATCCGGCTGCTCTTCAACCTCCTCCACATTAACGTAGTTCACCTGTCCCCTATTGAAAGGGATCGGCTTCTTCCCCAAGCTTCCATTGCCATTGCCATTCTGGGATTCAGGACATTCATTGGCATAATGTCCAGTCTTCTGGCACTTAAAGCAAGTGACTTGGCTCAGGTCTCTCTTGGCTGGGGTTGATGGGTTGGTATGGTTCTGGCCGTTGCTTCCTCCATTCCCATTACCATTCTTGGGGCCATTATGATTGTGCGAGCTTCCTCCCCCATGAGTATGCTGAAAAGGTCCTCCCGGTTTAGGGGTAAAACGCGGCTTCTGCTACGCTCCAGAATTGTACTTCCCTTGTCCATACTTCCTCTTGCAGTTCTCAATCTGCTGCTGCTTCCCTTCAATCATAAGAGCACGATCTACCAACTCCTGGTAGTTGTTGAAGCTTGCTACCATAAAGTGCATGACCAACTCATCATTCAGTCCTTCCAGAAACTTCTCCTGCTTGGCTGCATCCGTAGCAACGTCATCTGGGGCATAACGTGCTAGCTTACTAAAGTCATCCACATACTGGCCAACTGTCCATCCTCCTTGGCGCAAGTTGCGAAACTCACGCTTCTTCATGGCCATAGCTCCTGCTAAAACATGGGCAGTACGGAAAGCCTGCTGAAACTGGTCCCATGTGACAGTGTCGATAGGGTAAGTGGCTGTGAAATTCTCCCACCATGATGCTGCGGGTCCATCAAGCTGATGCGCGGCAAATTTCACCTTTTCCGCTTCTGTGCATCCTGCCGTGGTCAACTCCCTTGCTTTCTTGCGAAGCCAATCGTGTGGTACTATAGGCTCAGTGCTACTGGAGAACACCGGCGAATTCAACCTAAGAAAACGGATTAAGTGATCAACAGGTGGTGGTGGTGGTGGGTTGTTGTTGTTCCCCTGATTCTGATTCTGGACTAGCAACTGCATCAACGTATTCTGCTGCTGGATCAACTGAGTGAGCTCTGGTGGGAAGGTAAATCTGGGGTCACGTCTCGGAGGCATCTGATGGGTTTAGAAAAGATGAGATTTAAGAATAGACAGTGGTCTAGAGAGAAAACACTACCCATATGCACATGAGGCAAATGCAAACAATTCACTTCATTCAATCAAACAAGGGCATACAATCGGTCTAACTATCGCAAAAGTGCTCGGACTACTCTATTTACATGGTGGAATACTACTACTGATGGGGAGGTCTACTAGAAATATTCTTCAGTTGCAGACTCCATGATATCTGCTCTAGCTTCATCAACATAGTCATCATCGCCATCGTCTGGGTCCGAGTCGGTGTTGTCGATGATGATGTAGTCTTCCGGGCGAATCTCCTTGGGTTCTTCGTCTTCTTCTACTGGTGTGGGGTCTCCCATGAATATTCCGATCTTCTTGATCAGGTCGTCATTCTTCTCCACTAATACTTCGATTTCCTCCATGTAATCTTCACGTGTGGCCTTGAGTTCTTCCTCCAGTTCCGTGATTCTTGTCCTTGCCTTCTTCAGATCTATCATGTCTGCGCACATCTGATTCTCCTGACATCGAATGTGCTGGTTTAACTCCTGGATGAAAGCTGCGATTGATCTATCCTTCCTGGTGCTGATCATCTCCCAGTGCTCATCTCGACGCCCACAAATCTGGTAGATAGCATCCTTGAGATCATTACGGTAAACTTCTCCAATACGGCCCATGGCGATGTGAGCTGCCATGCTCTTTCCTAGACCCCAGGTAGGTGCATCAATGGGAAACTCTATGGGCTCAGTGACTGGCATGAACATCCTTCCTGGAACTTGAACTTGAATCATCCAGCGCTCCTCTTCAGGTAAAGTGGCGTTGTAGGTTCCGGTGAAGCTTGGTACTTCGATGTTCAGGTATCTAGTGACTTCCTTCAAGTGACGTCCAAAGGGTGTATCTTCATCTGGTTGCATGAACTTGTTCCTTGCATCCGCCATCCTAAAAGAGTAGAAAAGATGAGAAGTCAGAAATGAGAAGAGTGAGTAGTGATCTAGGGCTTTAGCTTAGTGGTCGTGCCCTACAGTCAGCGTGTGCTATGATACCATCTTGTAGCGACCAGACCTCAAACGGTCCGATCTCTGTGCTTCAGTGTCATCCCTGGATCAGTAATGCTGACACGCACAGTACTTGAAGGATTTATAACAGAGTAGCAATCACACACTTAGTACATCGAATGTCTCAAAAGAGAACTTATTACAATAAATATGGCTTAAGGTCATCTAATGACGATAATAGAGGAAGGCTTGGAAGATAAGTGAGTCCATCAACTCCAACGGCATCACTGAGTATAGAACCACGATCTAAAGGCACCTTACTCGTTGTCTGAAAAGTCTGCAACATGAACGTTGCAGCCCGAAACGGGTCAGCACATGGAATATGCTGGCAATGTAACACATAGAGAGTAATGAAAGAATAAGGCTATACTACATGCATATTTGGCTGGTGGAAAGCTCTATGGTTACAGTTTTGCGTAAAGCCAATTTTTCCCTACTACAAAGGAATAAATTTTATTTAACTATCATGGTAGTTGTTAAACATTGAGAGTGTAGACACCCTCTCAATCCCAATTAAGCATCATCATTAAAACCCAACAATATTAATTAAAGTAACATGATGAGATTCACATGATAATCCAAGTACTAGATACTCAAGTTGTCCATAACCAGGGACACGGCTAACCATGATTAGTTTGTACACTCTGCAGAGGTTTGCGCACTTTTCCCCACAAGACTCGATCTCCTCCGTTGGATTTCTCGCACTGCATGGTGTTTGAGAAACGGATGACCGAGACATAGTCTTTCAGAAGTGCTAGCACCTTATGACTGGGTAGACCGTTACACCTACTTTCCCCTACATCTGCTAGTCTACCACTGTAAGAGTTTGCACGACTTAATCAACTATGCTAGAGCCCATAGTAGCTTGTGGCTGCACAAGGAAGTTTCTAGTAAAGAAAAACAAACAATCGCTGGAATACCCAGGTGCCTCAATCCACCCAGATGTGTGTTTAAGTTGCCACCTTAAATAAACCATTAATTTAACAATCTCACATCTGTCATGGATACACTCACCCGATCCACATCTACTAGCATAGCATGGCAATATAAGCAAACGTAGAAGTAACTCCCAAAGGTTTGATAATAAAACAGGTAATAGGTACTACCTCATCTACTTCCCAAAACCCCAATTTAATTAGATCCTATCATGCAATGTTTGAGGATTGATCTAATGCAATAAAAACTGGGTAGTAGGAGGTATGATCAAAGTGTTACTTGCCTTGCTGATGATCCGCGAAACCTAGCGATTTGAAGTAGCAAGCGGCGCACTCCGGGTACTCTATCGCAAACAAACAAGCATACAATAAGTACTCATCTAATGCACGGTAAAACTCAAATAATAGATCTAACCAGAAAGTTCAACTTAAGAACTCCGGTTTGCAAAAAGAATCAAATCGAACGAAGAAACGAAAGTCAAACGATGAAAGAAACAGGCTTCGTTTACTAATCTGGATCTAAGTCAAATTCTACAGAGGCAAAAACTTGTTTGAGTTGGTTAAACGGAAAGAGGGTTTCGAGATGAAACTCCAGGCGCTTGAATCGCCTGATTCCGATAAACGAGCGAAAAGTTATACTAGAATGAAAATCGGATCAGGAATCGCGATCAGAAATAATCGCGGAATAACCGAGAAAAAGAAAAACGACGAACAGATTAACGAATGAACGTTCGTTATCTGGGACTAAACAATGAACGCGTTCGTTAAAATGAACGAACGAGCGAACGCTTGCTAAATAACTAAACCGAAAAAACCCGATCTAACTAAAAAAACGGATCTAAAAAAACCAATCAAAAAACCGGCGAAAACCGAACAGTTTTCTAGGAAAAACCGGCGGCGGCGGGCGGGGTCAACCTCGGCGACGGCGGTGGGGTCAGCGGGCGGCGGCGGCGGGGCGGCGACAGGGCAGCGGGGCGGCGGCGACGGCTGGCTAGGGTTAGGGTTCCGGTGCGGCGGCTGGGCTAACGGGCTCGGGGTCAGCGCTGTATAAAGGCCCGGCTGGAGGAGTCCGGGCCAAAACCGGCTCTAAGTCGGTTTGCGTTTTTTTAAATAATTAGGCGCAGAAAAACAAATAAAAGAAATACTAAACGGACTCCAAAAATCCCAAAATAAATTTTCCCCGGCTTCTAAAATCAAGCCGAACATGATGAACATTTATTTGGGGCCTAAATGCAATTTTGAAAAATGCGCATTTTCCTAAATTCAAATAAAATAGCAAATAACTCCAAAATAAAATCTTATTTGATTTTATTATTAAATCCTCAATATTTCTTTATTTTGGGAAAGTCTTTTTATTCCCTCTCACATATTTTTATAATAGAAATAATTGAAGATAAAATAAATAAAATCAAATGATCCTATTTTTCAAAATTTGAGAAAACTCAAATATGAAAATAACGAAATCCCCAACTCTCTTGAAGGGTCCTTGAGTTGCGTAGAATTTCTAGGATCAAACCAAAGCAAATAAAATATGATATGCAGTGATGATCTAATGTATAACATTCCAAATTGAAAATTTGGGATGTTACAAAACTCAAGCAATATGATATAAACCCCATCTTTTTATCCTCGATGGCAACAATAAAATACGTGCCTTGCTGCCCGTGCTATCACTGGGAAAGGACACCATAAGATTGAACCCAAAGCTAAGCACTTCTCCCATTGCAAGAAAGATCAATCTAGTAGGCCAAACCAAACTGATAATTCGAAGAGACTTGCAAAGATATTTAAATCATGCATAAAAGAATTCAAAGAAGAATCAAATATTTTTCATAGATAATCTTGATCATAAACCCGCAATTCATCGGATCTCGACAAACACACCGCAAAAATAATTACATCAAATAGATCTCCAAGAGAATCGAGGAGAACTTTGTATTGAGATCCAAAGAGAGAGAAGAAGCCATCTAGCTAATAACTATGACCCGAAGGTCTGTGGTAAACTACTCACACATCATTAGAGAGGCTATGGTGTTGATGTAGAAGCCCTCTATGATCGATTCCCCCTCCGGCGGAGCGCTAGAAAAGGCCCCAAGATGGGATCTCACGGGTACAGAATATTGCAGCTATGGAAATAGGGTTTCGTGGGCTCCTAGATGTTTTCAGGGTATATGAGTATATATAGGTGAAATAAGTAGGTCGGTGGAGCTGCGAGGGGCCCACAAGGGTGGGAGGTGCGCCTGCCCCCCCTGGGCGCGCCCTCCTACCTCCTGGCCGCCTTGCTACTTTCTTGACGTCCAGTCCAAGTCTCCTGGACCACGTTTGTTCCAGAAAAGATCCTCGCGAAGGTTTCATTCCGTTTGGATTCCGTTTGATATTCCTTTTCTGCGAAACACTGAAATAGGCAAAAAAACAGAAATTTGCACCGGGCCTTCGGTTAATGGGTTAGTCCCAAAAATAGTATAAAAGTGCATAGTAAAGCCCATTAAACATCCAAAACATATAATATAATAGCATGGAACAATAAAAAATTATAGATACGTTGGAGACGTATCAGCCCCTGCCCCCGTATATAAAGGAGCAAGGGGGGAGGCCGGCCGGCCCTAGGGCGCGCAAAGGAGGGGAGGAATCCTCCTCCTAGTAGGAGTAGGATTCCTCCTTTCCTAGTCCTACTAGGATGGGGAAGGAAGGAGTGGGAGAGAGGAAGGAAGGGGGGGACCGCCACCCTCCCTTCTAGTCCAATTCGGACCCAAGGGGGAGGGGGGCGCGGCCTACCCTGGCAGCCCCTCTCTCTCTCCACTAAGGCCCATATAGGCCCACTACCCCCCCCCCCCCCGGGGGGGGGGGGGGTTCCGGTAACCCTCCGGCACTTTCGTTCTCCCCAAAATCACCCGGGACACTTCTGGTGTCCGAATATAGCCGTCCAATATATCAATCTTTATGTCTTGACCATTTCGAGACTCCTCGTCATGTCCGTGATCATATCCGGGACCCCAAACTACCTTCGGTACATCAAAACACATAAACTCACAATACCGATCGTCACTGAACGTTAAGCGTGTGGACCCTACGGGTTCGAGAACTATGTAGACATGACCTAGACACGTCTCCGGTCTATAACTGTCGTGGGTTTGTGATGGCAGATGTCCTCGTGAAAGGACTTAGTCGTGGAGCCATCGCTACGGGTTAGCTTAAAGGGGGTTAAACTGGACAAGGGACACGCGTGATTTTATACTAGTTCGGCCCCTTCGATGAAGGTAAAAGCCTACGTCTAGTTGTGATTGGTATTGCTAGGGTTTTGATGACCAGGGAGTGAATCCGCTTTGCCTAGCTCTCGAGTTGTTGTATGTCGTCCGTAAACCGCGGCCGGGTCGTCCCTTTATATACATAGGTTGACGCCCGCCGATTTACAGAGTCCCGAGGCCGGATCATAAACGTGTACGGCTCGGTCTCTATTCCTCTAACTTACAATACAAGTTACATGACAGAGTCGGTTTACATCTATAGGCTTTAACCCGCCTTTGGGCCTTGGGCCTTCGTAAAGCGCCACCATCCTCATGTCTTCATGGGCTTCTATCTTCATGGAGCTAACCCGGCCATTCCCAGCTGGTTTACCTCCAGTAATCATATCCCCAACATTAGGCCCCAGATTGATTTGAACGTGTTCATGTCAATCTTCAATACTTAGAAAAATTCTTGCCCTGGCACCTTCGCATGAATCTAGTAAAGCGCCGTGATGTCATCCTTTAGATCCATAGTAAACCGTCATGACGTCATCTATCCATTGAAACCGAAGATACCCTTCATTAATGAATATCCAACCCTCGAGGCGACATCCTTATTAACTATCCATTTTAAGCTCCTCGATTTACGCACTTATCGCTTATCGGTTCACCTTATAAATAGGCCCAAGGGCCATTTTCTTTTCCCCCTTCACCTCCTTTGCTTCTTCTTACTCCTTGCGACGTCTCTGCACCCGAGCGCCACCGCTGTCGCCGAGCTTCGCCTCCGCCTCTCCATCAGCTGCTGCATCAACCTGGTTGCACCAGAGAGCTGCGGCGTGCCTCTGTTGCTTCAACTGTCGCTGTCAGTCCTTTCCTTTCCCCCTTTCACTACAAAAAATACACTTTCGTGATGATACGTGTTTGTCATAGTAGGTCGCGTTTTCTGTCATGCATGTACATCCATGACAAATTTATGACAGAATCAAGATAGTCATACCCGTGCTGTCGTAGAAGTGTTCCATGACATTGCCAAAATTATCATCACGGAAGTGTCCACTTCCATGATGATAAATCGTGCGTCACAGAAGTGCTTTCGTCAAGGGTGACCGACACGTGGCATCCACCGTAATGGAACCCCGTTAAGCTATCGGGTCGAATTTTGGATCCGATAACCCGTTAACAGCCACAACCAATGCCGATTTTCCACGTGTAAAATTCTCATTGGCTGACGGATCCACGCGTCAGCTCCGCGTTGGCACAAGTGTCACTCATCCAACGGTCGAGATGGGCCTATGATATGTTGACACGTGGACCGGCCCAAAAGTGGCCCACAAAGATTAAATGGGCCGGCCCAACCGAAGGCACATAAGATTTAGCGGACCATAATGGGCCGGCCCAGCTAAAGGCCCACAAAATTTAGCGAACCATAATGGGTTGGCCCAGCTAAAGGCCCACAAAATTTAGCGGACCATAATGGGCCGGCCCAGCTAAAGGCCCATAAGATTTTGCGGACCACAATGGGCCGGCCCAGCTAAAGGCCCACAAGATTCTGCCGACCATAATGGGCCGGCCCAGCTAAAGGCCCAACATTCTCTGTCAAATCGGACCGTCAACGGCCTGTCCTAAACGTGTCATCAACGCGGCCCATGGTCACTTCTGGCCCGTTAATAGTCCACTAAGTAATTTGGCCGAATTACTGCCCGGTGTATTTCCGGCCTGTTAAAGGTCCGGCTTCATTTGGGCCCATTTACAGGCCATCAAAACTTTTGGCCCATAAATGACCGTGAAGGATTTGGGTCATATTCGGCCATGTCTGACATTCGGCCTGTTAGAGGCCCACTATGGCTTTGGGCCACTTTCGGCCTGTTGTCATTTTCGGCCTGTTAACGCCGGACGTAAACCATGAGCCATATGTGGCCCAACGTCATATCGGGCCCATTAACTGCCCATATAAAAATGACGATAAGCTAGCCCGACCGAAGTTCTGGCCTGTTAAAGGCCCGTGTATTAGGTCGGTGCATTTACGGCCCGTCCGAATTTCGGCCTGTTAAAGTCCAGTGGGTTATTTGGCCCAATCAAGGCCCAATCTCACTTTTGGTCTATTAAAGGCCCATGTATTTTGTGGGCTCAAGATATTTACACCTGTAAATGGCCTATTTTTACCGAGGGCCCAAATTATGTTTAGGCCTGTTAAAGGCCAACTATGGGCACAGGCCTACCAGAAAAATATGAAAGCTTATGCTGATTTAGGCCCAGATATTTTTAGTGGGCTACATGCCAATTTCGGCCCGTAATCGTTTTTAGCCCAATTGGAATGGGCCCAGCGAATGTTGGCATGTTGGGCTCCTGCGAAGGTTTCAACCGAATACATTACTAAGATAAACCTACACTATACAAAAATAGCATCGTAATTACTGCAGCCTGAGGCAGCATCATAAATGTTGTATCACAACAAAATAAATTCCAACCATACAACAAAAGGCCTGTTGGCATAAAGTTTACAGTCCTTCCAGATAAAAGCACCATCAGATGTATAAAAGCACAGATCATTTGACCCGAGTGCTAATGTTTCAGGCTGTAGAATCTGATGGAGCAGCACGATCTCCACCTTTTTTCCGCCATTGCTCTTGAACAACGAAGCGAATGTCTGATAGTCTGGTTTCAAAACCATTCATATCTTGACAACATTTCTCAACCACTATTCTTGTTTCCGAAACAACGTCCATTAGGGATTGGACTTGTGTTTGGAGCACAAATATATCACTCTGTCTAGCAGGAAGATTTTGTTCAGTAGGCGATTTGGACGAGGTTACCTTGACAACCAACCCAGAATTACACAGGAAGGTGCCTTTTGCACTGTTAGTGGAGAGATACTGACGCACTGCAGCAAGAGGTGACATTGTGCCTGTAGTAGCCTCGTCACCTTCAGGTGGTTGTGGCTGTTCAATCATTTGTTCCATAGCTTCCTGAAAGTTTGAACTTGTAGATTAGTATACCAAATAAGTTACTAATGAGACAAAAACAAACAAACTAGGTTAAACGTTTATACATAACTTATTTTGGTGAACTACTGTAATACATTAGCATGTATTGTAATTCCAACTACATAATAAAATCACTTTCGGAACATATGTCCATGTAGCATGCCTACTATATTGTCTATTGCCTCACATTCGTTGACATCTAAGGATAAAGAGACATGTTTTAAAGTAGGATGAACATAGTATGACATCATTCATATCATGGGCAAACAGATATAAAACAAACAAGCTATTTTATCATTGTGTGCGCACGTGAACATAACAACTAGATTACAGATCAAGATCAAAAGAATATCCTTCATCTCTTTTAAACCATGTAAGGTGAAATGATACGTTAAGACAACTGTGAATAAAAGTGAACAGAGTAACTGACATTGGCTGCAAACCAAGTAGTTAAATGAACACATCACAGTACCAATCAGTTCAAGGCAGGAGGAGTAAGGACTTACAACATCGGCTTGAACTGGTGTGCTCATGCCCTTCATCTTGCTGGTGTGGCAATCGTTGAAGATTTGCACTGCATTCGGTTCAGGTTCTTTTTGGTCCGCACGGGATTTCCTATGTATTTGGAACAAGTCAATATAGATACGATAATATGGCACAAAAAAGAAGGAAGTAGCAGCTATTTACAAGAGCCTCAAAGTGTGCAATATAGCTACGAGATCCTGTGGTCTGTTGGAATTTCACTTTAGAACGGTTGGTTTTGTTCTTCAAACAGTTAGCCTAGAAGAAGATACACTTGTAAGGCACATACATAAATACAAGTTCAATATGTGGTATGATCAAATACATATAGCCTACCTGATACTTTGGATCAGACCAGTGTTTAACGAGGGCTGTCTAGTCTTCATCTGTAATATATTCAACTGGAGATGTTTGGGCGATTTCATTGTTAGCCTTGCCTTCAAGGTGAGATTTTCTAAGGTGGTACCGATACTGTCGCAGAGCAGACTGAAAAACATGAGCGCATGCTTGTCTAGTTGCATCATCTTTCGGATCCAACTTGAACCTCGTCTGTTGAAAAGAGAATGTGAGTCTTATTAGGAGGAAGCTAGAAAGTATGGGACAGAGCAAGACAATATTACTAATTGCGATGAATAACATTACTTACGGATAAATGGTCAAGGAAGGTGTTAAACTGGGTATTGTCTTTCTCATTCATGTACTGGATCCACGTTGGGAGGATACGTGCATGATACCTAACGGCAACGACTGCCTCTGATACTAACTTGGCTGACTCTGTAGCATCACGTGGCCTTTTTAAACCTGCCTCAAAATGGATCTCCATTCTTCCTCCTTTAGATTTTGTTAATCTGTCAAGCATTATCCCTGATGTCTATTTCCGCTTGCGCCGTGGTGCTAGTTCAACAATGAATATGGAAAGTGTTAGTGTACATCAAACTGTGAGAGTACATATAAAGGAGCATGCAACTGCAACTTGACTCGGTCAGGTACCGTCTTGGTGTTGATGCTCATGAGGTTCATCTGATATTGCCAAGTCCTGTTGTGTCAGCAGGCTTCGGAAGTAGTGTTAGGTGTGAAGGCAGCTTGGGAACTGGCCAGTTTCGGAGCAAATGAATGAGTAACTGGTTGAGATGCTGGTACAGTTGAAGCGGATGCTGCAGCTGGTGGAGCAGGTGATACTGTGTTTGTAGATTTAGCCGGTGGACTTGGACCTTCTACTGCACTATAAGTACCAGTAGAATCTCGATGGCAGAACCTTTTTCGTTTCACCCGATGAGTAACAACACTCCCTACTGTATATTTTCCTTGCTCTTTTTTGACTTTGCCATGTCAAGCTGTACCCACAACACAAAAGAATAAAATCACTCTTCAGAACTCATTGATGCATGATATAGACAAGAAATACTTTGATGTAAGACAACCGTATGATGATGGAATATGTAAGAAAAACAGGACGGCATGAAATATTCACAGCTACGATGTGCAAACTAAGCAGAAGTATTTTCAAGAAAATAGAAGTAATGCAAGCTAGACACCATATGAAAGATGCAACCAATATTACTCTGCCAAGTTAAAAGTGTCTTGTCATAAGTGGCAATTTGAAAAATTAGAAGCAGTACAACGTAGAAATCAATGCAAGATGCAACCACTATCAAATTGCCATGTTAAAAGCGCCCAATCATGAGTGACTGATGCGGGATACACAACAACAGTACTTTGATGTAAGAACATGGTATGATAGATAGATGCAGTGTATTCTAGACACAGAAAGCCATGTCATATGCACATGTATAACGTATAAACTCAGTAGGTGCAATTTAATCAAAATAGAAGAAATACAGGCTAGACAACATATGCAACATGAAACCAATTATCACACTGTCAACTTAGAGCAAGCACCTGCGATGGTGGAGTACGGGAGATGAACTCATCATGTAGACTTGGGACTTCAACTTCATTAGGAGTAGCAGTGGCAAATCTAGAGAGTCTCTGTTTGCGTCAGTGCGGAGGACCACCAACATCCCCTAACTTAATCTTTTCCTTCCTATTTTCTGATATTGCCTTATGAAGTCAAAACCACAAGAAGATGAATAAAATTAGCTCTGCATAACTAGTTGATGCATGATACAGACGAACACTACTTTGATGTAAGGCAAGCGCATGATAGGAGGATGGAATATATACAAAAAAGACAGCGTTTCATATTCACACGTACGATAGGAGGATGGAATATGTATGAAAAAACAGTAAGCGGAAGGCATTTCAACAAAATTAGAAGAAATGAAAGCTAGGCACCATATGAACATGCAACCAATGTCACTCTATCAGGTAAAAAGTGTCTCGTCATAAGTGCCATTTCAAGAAATTAGAAGCAGTACAAGGTAGAAGACAATGCAAGATGCAACCTACATCACAGTCCCAAGTTAAATGTGTCTTATGGGTAAGTGATTGTTGCAGGTATAAGTTGTAAGCTACACATATGCAATTCAACATAATCAGAAGCAATACAAACTAGACATCATACGGAAAACGCAATCATGTATAACAGTTGCAAGTAAGAGCAAGCACCTGTGATGGTGGAGTAGGGGAGATGTGCTCATCATGTACACGTATGTTCTAGAAACAGGAACACGTGTCATATTCACAGGCATTATGTGTAAAGTAAGCAGATGCAATTCAAGTTAGAAGAAATACAAGCTAGACATCATACGCAACATGCAACCACATATAATAGTGTCAAGTTAGAGCAAGCACCTGTGATGGTGGAGTAGGGGAGATGTGCTCATCATCTACACAGCTACGTTGACTGTCCAGCCTTGTGTTGTCTTGCGAATCTTGTTGGGAGGATGGAGGAGTAGAATTTGTAGAGACCCCCTGTTTGAGTTGCTCTGAAGGACCACCATCATCCACTGCCGGACTAATTTCCTTCAGTTGTAATGATTTTGCATTGTGAAGTCAAACCGATAAGAAAAAGGAATAAAATTCACTCTTCAGAACTCATTCATGCATGATACTGACGAACACTACTCGGATGAAAGGAAAAAACATGATGCGAGGATGGAATATGTATGAAAAACAGGATGGTGTGACATATTCACACCTATGATGTGGTAACTAAGCAGAAGGCATTTCAACAAATTAGAAGCACTGCAAGCTAGACACCATATGAAACATTCAACCAATATCACTCTGCCAAGTTCAAACTGTATGGCGTTTCAACAAATTAGAAGCAGTACATGCTAGAAATCATATGCAAGACACAACCAATATCACAGTGGTGACTTAAAGGTGCCTTATCATAAGATATAGTATGTACCAAAAACAGGAAAGCGTGTCATATTCACATGTATCATGTGTAAGCTAAGCAGATACAGTTTACACTAATTAGGAGCAATACGAGCTAGACAACATATGCAACATGCAACCATATATCACACTGCCAAGTTAGAGCAAGCACCTTGGATGGTGGAGTAGGGGAGCGGAGACTTGGACCTTGTAATGCACTATCAGTACAAGGAGAATCGGTACAGATGCTCCGTTTATGTTGCTGCAGAGGACCACCATCATCACCTTCCTTACTCTTTTCCTTCCTCTTTCTTGATTTTGCCTTGTCAAGTCAAACCCACAAGAAAAAGGAATAAAATTTGCTCTTCAGAACTCATTGATGCATGATACTGACGAACACTACTTTCATGTAAGATGAACACTACATATCACACTGCCAAGTAAGAGCAAGCACCTGCGATGGTGGTGTGGGGGAATTGCGGTGATCAACTAGAGAGCTACGTTGACTATCTTCATTTAGCCTTGCTGTTTCTTGAGAATCATGTGGGGAGGATGACACTGCACTCTTTAAACGAGTATGGCGTCTCACAGAAACCCACCCGGGTGACTGTCTCATCATAAGTGATTGATGAGGGATACAAAAGAGCATTAGTTTGATGTATGAACATGGTTAATAGACATATGTAGTATGTATCAAAAACAGGAAGGCTTGTCATTATCAAAGGTATAATGTGTAAATTAAGCAGATGCAATTTAACCAAATTGGAAGCAATACAAGCTAGACACCATGTGCAACATGCAACCACATTTGACAGTGCAAAGTTAAAGCAAGCACCTGGGATGGTTGTGTGTGGCAATTGAGATCATCAACTGCAGAGCTAAGTTTACTGTCTCCAACTACTGACACTGCACCCGTTAGAGCGCTGGAATGCTTAGTGCTTATCTTCGAATTACACTGGAGCGACTTCTGTCTTTTCTTTTCTGCATTCATCAACACTGCGTCAGAGTCTGAAATACCCATGCATAAAAAAACAATAGTGTGAGTATGGGTGAAGTGTGTGCACAATTAGTACAGTGTAAAGGTAGCAGATAGCAGGTCGGTGAGAAATAAATGACGAGAGACATATGATAGCTCTACAACATGCATGGCACACTGAATTACTACAAGATTCTACGAAAATAACAGTCGACTGAAAGAAAATAGGTCAGTCCATTTTTTCTGCACCGTCCGATGTACAAAGAACGGGCAAATCGCCTTCATCTACCTCCAGTGAGTCAGTGTTGCCGATCTTCCTCGAAACGCCAGCAACCATCGGCCCAGTATTCCTCCCCTGCCTGCGCCCTCCCCTCGACCTCACCGCACCGCCCTGCTTGGCACCGCCCCCCGGCCATCCATTCAAGCCCCACCGACCTCCAGATCGGGCACAAGTAGCTCCTGCGCCCCACACTCCTATGATACACACCGATGCGCCGCTTCCCCGGGGAACATGCAGACTAGGTGCTCCGCGCGCCTAAGCGGGTGCTGCTTCTTTTAATTGCGGTTCGACTGACCCTGAATTGAAAGCCAGGCGGGCTACTGACCTCTAGCAAAGGTGAAATAGTAAAAGGGAGGACACCTTGTGCATTTAGTATCACGAAGAAGATGCAGTAAGAAGCGATCAACTATTTTCTTTCGTGGGATGAATACGGTGTGAGCGAAGACGTAAGATTTGCACGAATAAGGGAAGAGGAGTACCTCTTTCTGCTGGCAGTGCTGTGTCCTCCTTCTGTTTTTCCGACCATCTTCTTGTTGTTCACTGGAAAGCAGAAGTTGTGGAGGACGGTGCAGCCTTGGACGAACCCATGGCCAAGTTGTTGAGTGTGGTGCGGTGGCCGTCTGTCGGCGGCGGGGAAGCAGATCCGAGGCGGCGAACGACGGCGTAGCGGGAATAGCTCCGGTGCGGTGGACGGTTGCGACAGTGGAGCCGCATCAGTGAGGCGCAGGACGGCGTGGTAGGAGTGGTTCTGGTACGGTGCACGTCGGCGTCGGCATCATGGAGGCAGCTCTGCCTCGGCTTCAGCTGCTAAGTCCTTGAGGGCGTTGCGGTTGTGGTTGCGTTGGACGACGACATCGGGGTACCGGCTCCGGCGTGATGGAGGAGGGCGGCGATGGATTGGCCGCTATGGGGTGGAGGACTGAGGAGGCTGGGGTTTCGCGGCTGGTGGAGAGGGTGTTTTCACACCCACGGAGTATGAATGGGGAAACGGAGGGAGGCGGGGAACTAAGGGGGAACAATGTTTCGGTTTGAGACGTGCTTGTTTGAAATTTGGGGAAATTTACAAACTTTCGCCCCATCTAAAATTTTGGACATATTGCGGGTTGGGGGTAGGACAGTCATGTGAGGTGTCCCAAATGTGGGCGGGATAGATTTCGACCGAGCACATGGGTAGGCGCCCACGGCGTATGAATGCTTCTCTGGTGTCTTGGTGAAGTTACAAACCTACCTCGGTTTAGAACTTTGGACATCGAGCCAACAGGCTACACGGGCCAGAGTCAGGACAATAATTTCCTACCACCAAAACATTAGTCTCGTGCGGTTTCGGGTGACCAGAGGCCTATTTGGGGATTCGTTCAATATTTGGGAGCAGAAGCATTAGGCCTCCTTTGGTTTGTAGGATTTTTGTAGGAATTCTATAGGATAGGATTTGCAAAGGAAAAATTCCTTTGAAGCCCTTTGGTTTGTAGGAATGGATTCCTATTCCTATGTAGGATAGGAATCAATCCTTCACGTTTTGGAGGAAAAAAAATTAGCCTAGACTCAATGGAAAAAAAATCCTATCCTATGCACCAAATGACATCTCTTTCTCTATAGGAATTAACATGCATGTCATCTCACTTCCTATGATTTTCCTATTCCTATAAAATTCCTATCCTATGAACCAAATAAGGCCTTAACGTTTTTGGTTCTCTTGAATTGAACTTTCAGGATTTGTCAAACTTCACAAATCTTTACTCTTGAAAATCCTAAAGCTATAATTATTTTGGAATGGAGGGGGTACATTTGAATATACATTGTACACGAGTATATATTAAAAAATATGCAACTTACCTCAGTTCATGCATGGTTCCAGATATAATCTCCTTGGTTACAAAAAAAGTTAGATATGCGTATGAATATATATAGCATGTTCAAACTCACAACAAAGATTGATGCCCCCTTTTACATCTGATTTACAAATGCCATTATCTCGAGTTCAAATAGATGAATGCACTTCCTATGAATTCGAATCTTCGAAACCTCCTTTATGTTGAATTCGACATGTATTCTATTTTGTAGCTAGGAATTTGGAATGTATCCATGCAAGTGACAAATGTATAAAGTGCTTCACACTAACAACACGGAGTGCACTAATTAATGTTTATATATGAATTGCAAAAGCATCCATTGCCTGTATTTCAAACCGCTCTCACTCTATGGATCAATTATATGAAATAAACACATGCACATGCTAGAATTCAATTGCAGTTGAAGAAAGAGCCTACTCCTGGTACTGTATATTAGCGATAGGGGTGTGTACAAAGTACACGTGAATACCAGGCATTGTGTGTGTGTGTATACTATCGACGAACTAGACCCCAAGCTTGTATAACATACTAAGGGCCTAGGGTTACAAATCATATGTAGTCGGCTTATCACCAGTGGGGATAGAGTCCTCCGCGACTCTGGTAGCTTCGTGTTGTACGCCGAGTCCTCCACATGGGTCTTCATATAACACGTCTCAGTCCAACCTATATGTGGCGTAGGATGGAACTGACCCATGAGTCTTCATGTTGACCCACCACAACTAGAAATGATGTGCCCACCACACCACACACGCAATAGGCCACTAAGAAAATAAGCATATACATTAGTACAACGGTATCTAGCTCACGATACGTCTCCATATTCTGTTGATGACACTGACAGACTTTGCATTTGATGCGTGCTCCGTATTTTGTTGACGACACTTACGGTCATTGTATTTGAAGCGAAAGCACGATATGGTCACTGGACTTTAGAATAAGCTCATCACGGTTACCACATACATTTTGTTGTGCTAACCAACATGTGGTTGGATGGTTAGAGGACAGTGGTTTCTCGAGCCCACCAAGGTTAAAGTCCCGGTGCTCGCATTTATCTTGTGTTAATTTCAGTATTTTCCAGCGACGTACGTTCAGTGGGAGGAGATGTTCCACTCGACTACGAGGCACCTATGGCGACTTCGTAAAATCTCAAGATCATATATGCTGGCCCACTCTCTCGAAGGTGCTCATAGGGGTAGGGTTCGCGTGTGTGCGCTTATAGCGGTGAGTGCTTGCGCGTATATATGAGCCCTTGCGTCTGTACCGTGTTAAACAAATACATATCATGATTATACGGTCACCGGCTCACCCGTACAACTCTGTATTTTGTTGATGACACAATCAATTGACCAGTCAAACGTTCCATGCGGTGCAACTAGTGTTGCACCATCGGGGCGCGTAACCGTGTGGCCCACCTGTTAGCCCGTATATGAAAGAAAGAAATGGTAGTTTGAGTCTGTATTGTGTTAATAAAATAGGAGTACATTTAGGGTGATCATACGGTCACTGGCTCACCATTCAGCTCCGTAGTTTGTTGATAACACGATCAATTGACCAGTCAAACGGTCCACATTCAGCAACGCACATTACCATAGGGCCCACCCGTCAGCGCGTATATGAAGGACAGAAATGGTAATAAATTAGTGGTCGATGGGTATTCGAAGTCGTGAGACCTCTGGTTGGCAGTCACCGGCGGTTGGGGGGCGTTCATTGGCGGTGGGGCGGGGATCCCCGAAGAAAAAGCTCGGCGCGGGGGGGGGGGGGCTAGAGGGATGGCCGGTGCGACGGTGGACCGGCGGTGGGGAGTGGTTTCGGGGAGGGCAGGCCGGCCGCGGGCGGCGGGGGCTGGCGGTTTGGCCGGTGGTGGCTGGCGGCTCAGGAGGGTGGAGTTTGATGATAAACTGGAGGCCCTTGATTTTGTATCCAACGACTAGAAAATCTAATGACCAGAGATGAAAAAGTCAGTCGACTGACGTGTAGCCTCACCCCACACGTACACATGCACGCACGCAAGACACGCACGCAAGACACGCAAGCATGTAGGTGTGCAACACTGACACGTACACACGCACACATGCTGGCGTGCAACACTGACACGTACACATGCACTCACGAACACACGCACGTACGCACCCATGCATGCAACACTGAAACGTACCCTTGCATGCATGCAACACTCGCACGCCTGCATGCACACAGCACACGACGCAAGACACACATTCAACCTATACGTTCATGCACCCTTTGTTAAGGACATGGATTGTTATTGGTATTAATCAATCTTATCTGTGATAAGCAGAACATTGATGTTTGCAGCGGTCTTTATGAATCACAACATATCGAACGGGCTATCAACATAGTAGGCTTATCTACATGAAAAAGATGACGTCACACTCAATGAACAATCATCGGTTTATGAAATGCCTTCTTCTGACAGCCCTGGCCCACCGAAGCTTCCTCTGCTGTGCGCTGCCTGCGTTGGGTCACTGACATGCATGCCATGCACCCAAAGAGCCCACATGTCAGTGGAAGAACGGCACGGTGTCCTAGGTCAGAGTCGAGGGCGCCACTCGCGGCACGCCCGGCTGAACACGCCTCCGTGCCTCATTCAAACGCCTCCATGAAACCCGCCCGTGTGGAAGCCAAGAAACCCACTCTGGACACACGTCCGTTCATGACCAGGCCGCTCCCCTATCTCCTCCACCATTTTGTCCACTCTTACAATGGCTTACGAGGAGTAGTTATTCCGCATCCAAGCCGGCTGGGTAGCCCGCCGGATACGAGCTATGCAGCTCGCTGATCCACCTCCCTCCCCTCGCCCGACGGAGCCAGTTGCCGCCCCAAGCCGGCGCGTGGTTCAGCAACTCACCGCTCCAGGCCAGCTCGACGAGGAGCGGCGCACGGGCGTCGTTGCTGCCGTCCACGCCGCCGCCTCGTACCGCGTCTCCCGTTTCTATGGCCGAGACTCCCTTGCCGGTGGCTGCGCCATGCAAGCAGCGACAGAAGCCGGGTGCGCGGAGAGCAACGAGTCGGTGGCCAGCGCCTCCGCGTCCACCGCCATCATCGAGGAGAAGTAGAACACGGGAGGCCGCCGCCACTTGGGTCCCATGAAGGCCACCGCGGAGGCGACGCCGGCGTACACAACAGGTGTCTTGCCAGATCCCTTTTTTGCGAGGACCTTCGTCGACCCCGCATGGGCTCCATAGAAGAGGGGAATGTTAGGATGAACTCGAGCCAGTGCCGGCCATGGCGAAGTAGTGGCCGGTGATGAACTCAAACCGGTGCCGGCCACCATCATGTTTGGCACCAGCCAATGATATTAGTTGGGCAGTGGGGAAGCAAGCCGTCCTTTGCGCTGAAGCATATACCTCCGGGGCTCCCGGCAGTCCGGTGATCGTGCTGCTGGACATGAGGAACACAAAATCGATCGGCGGGCTACCATTTAGGCTAGGTATTATATACCTATGCTGTCCAGAACTAGCACCGCGTAGTTCATTTGAATGTAATGAAATCTGTCATGTTTGTATGAAAATCCGGTATTTTATATGATTTCCGTCGTTGTTTATATGAAATATCAGTTTGTCTACGTGTTTGCATGAATTTCGTCCGGTTGGTTGAGTTGCTGTCATAATGTGTGCAGCTACGGTTGGATGGCGTAATTTGCGGGTCGCCGGTCGGTCTGCGGGCGGCTCGGGCGGCGTTGTGGGACAAAAAAACACAGCTCGTGCGAGCTCGTCTCCAACGTGCGCGCTGGAGGATGCATGACAGCATGAGCACCCGAGCCATTCCTCGTTCATCGATGGCAAAGTCACCGGTGGACAAAAGGGTCGCCAATATTTTGGCTACCCCGGGCAAGATCCAAACAGCCCCTCCCAATAGATTCAAATCCGTCGTTCGCCGTGGAATTTTTCCATGTGTTGTTTTCATGGACTAGCAAGATGCCCGTGCATTGCACGGAACATCAAGATGCATTTTTTTACAAAATCCCGCATGCATGCAAGGGATAATTAATGTCCTCCTTTGCTAGTACCACGAGGCAAACACCATTAATATTGCATCGATTAGTGTTAGTGGCCTTGTATATCTGCAAATTGTAATTTTGATAGTGGCCCCTTGTATATAAAAATGGAGGGAGAAAGATGAGAGATAAGGTGAGGAGGAGTGGGGCGTGGTGGTGACTGGTGGTCGGACTGGGCGGAGGCATGGGGATGGATGGCGCATTATGTCTAGGTTTGTATCTCTCTCACACACACCCACGTAGGTGGGGGACGTGCACAAAGAGAAGAGGTGCACGCACGGCGCACGTACTCCCGTCTCTTTTCCAACCACACCCGCGCGGGTACACGGTGGAGCTCATTTCTGTACGAAAAAGGCAGCCCATGTGGTAATTTGGCACGTGTACTGGTTGTCCACTTGGTGGAGGGAGGATCGTCTACCATGGGTGAACAAACAAATTGCGACTTGATGCATTATGTTAAATTAAGAAAAGAGGCAAACCATGTGGGGCCTACCTTAGAGGCAAGGCTTTATACACTGGAGTACTTTTGATGTGTCCCGTCAACTCGCAGAACGAGGAGAAGCTTTCTTAGTACACTGTCTCCCCCGCCCACGGGCGCGATGGCTCGCAGGACGAGGTGAAGCTTGCTTATTACGCCTTACGCCCGCTCCCTCGCCCACGCACGCGGTGGCTCGCAGCACGAGGAGAAAATTTTACTACTCCCTCCATTTACTCCTCGTCCCTACTACGTACTTTGGTTAGTACTCCCTCCATTTACTTATACAAGGCCACTATAAAAAAATACATTTTGCATCTATACAAGGCCACACATAGTAATCGAGACAAAAGTTACTACTCCATCCTTTCCAGTTTATGGCTCAATTTCAAAATCTCTCCAACCAAGGTAGACGGTGAGTGGTCGAATTAATTTTGTATTTTGCACAAGTAATTACTACGCTCGTTTTTCTCAAGAAGTTATGTTTACCGAGGCATTAATTAGAACGAATGCATGAATGACCACTAAATTTCCATGAACTTGTACATGCATTGGTTAGTTTCCTCTTGACACTGCTTGCGTCGGGTGATTTAACGCACCTCGAAATCCAACATGTAATGGTACTACTACTAGTATAGTGGAACTGAGACTTATCAAATGGAAAAACGAATGTTTTTTAGATGAGCCCTATAAACCCTAGTGGGTACGTACTCCGTAAAAACAGATTTTTCCAAAACTAAGTCGCTCCCTTTCATGAATTCTGTAGTATACTCCTCCGTCGACGCTCCCTTTCATGAATTCTATACTTCTTGTCGCCGACATGTGGGACATATAGCAACCGGGTCGACGTGTCAAGCACCAAATAACAGTGCAGAACAGCAGGGGGACACACCCCACTCGTACCGGCCCAGTAGTAGTAATGAGCAATGAGACGTCCCAGACGGACGAAGCAACCATTATTTCACACTTTGGTTCGCCATCATCTCAAACCACATACTAGTATTGCTTCTGCCTCAAGAGGGACACGTGCATCGCCTTGGTACATCATGACACGTGGGACTGCATGACAGGCCATGCTCCCCTGCCGATCGCTTGGTAAAATCACCTCATTTTTACCATACTTCCTCCGTATCGGTTTACTACATGGCATGCACGTCGTTCTAGGTTGAGAATTTAACTGGCTATATATGTGATGAACAGTACTCTAGCCTTTTAAAGAATGTATACTTTTGTACAGTAGTACTATCGATGGATTGCGCCATGGAGCAAAAATTGAAATTAAAAAAAGGTGGTACATATAGAGAGCGCTCGTCGCCAAATTATGCATATAGTATTATTAAAAAGGCTAGTCACAATAATGGTGTCCATCACAACCCACCCCTCAAATAAAACTAAGAGGGTGCTTGGATACGTTTTAGTCCCATGACTAAAAGTAGTGGGAGTAAAACATGCTAGCCTCACCCATGCTTGGATCCAAATACTAAAAAGGATAAAATCAAGTTAATGAGCATTTATTATCCTCCAAACCCTCCAATCCAGAACTCGCCTGTGTTAAAGGAGAGGAGTTAAATGAGTAGAGAGAGGACTAATCCACATTTTAGTAGGGGTACCCCTGACTAAATTTTTTTAGTCTCAAGACTAGTTTTATCCCCTCTTTAGTCAGGGGTGCTTGGAACTTTAGCCTCTTAAAGAGACTATTTTTAGTCAGACTAAAATAAGTCCCTTGGATCCAAGCACCCTCTAAGCATCCTGGAATTCTTTGACAAAACTAAGCACCCTGAAATTCTTTGACAACTAAACTGCTGGCTATATGATGTTGGCCATATATATTGTACGTATATAATGTGAAGAAACGAGTGGTAGTACTATACCAACTAAAAGATGAAATGTAAGAAATACTAGTATGTACGTACTGAAGAGTTAAAGTAACAAGAAGAAACATAACATAGTTCTGCTGGGGGCTCAGCACAACACACCCCTCAAATTAAATTAAGCACACCTGAAATTAAACTTTGCAACTATTCCGGTAGACACTGCATTAGAACCACCATGAGCAACGACACTGCCACCACACTCGGAGTCCTCGTCCACGTCCTCGACTTCGTCCTTGTCCCTCTTCCTCTTGGCCGATACTTCTTTGCTAGAACCTCACACTTGGCTGTTGCTCTTCATCCAACCCTTGTAGATATTGAAGCAAAGGTAGCCATCCATTGCAGCGTAGTGGACGTGGTCTATATCTAGTACATTCTGTTGCCATGCATGATGATGAAACGTGTAATGAGGTTTCTCCAGTTTACCATACGAAGGATGAACCATGGCTCCTGCTAGGGTCAGCATTGAGGGCTGACGAGAGGACACCAACCGATTCTTCTGGAGGTCGAAGGTGTTGCCTACAATGAGGCCTATCGACGCAGGACTTCTTTGTCGTTACCAAAGTCTACAGTAACGAATTTCACTATTTTGTCCTTGAGGAAGTTCTTAAAATCCTGGCACTCAACGTCGGCATGGCATATGTGGTAGACCAAGCAAACGTTATGTACGCAAACATGGATCACGGCGGGCTTCTTCCTCTCTTCGTCCTTTAGATCCTTCTCTCGTCCCAGGACTGTTGTGTACTCGACATCTAGCGCAGCGACCCACTCATCATCTGAGTTTTCAAACATGTGGCTGAAGCGAGAAAGGCATCCTTTCACCGTCGCGGAAGAACGGGTGTAGATGACATCGAACTCATCGCCGGTGATGGTTCTAACCTTGTACTCACCGCCGATCATGGAGATTTGGGACACCATGGATTTGGGAGGAGGGTTAGGATTAGTGGAACTGCCGTAATGTGAATGGACGGGACGACTAGGAGCGAACCGCCGTAGTATTAAAGGACGTGCAGGGACGAGTAGGAGCGAACTGCCAGCATGCGAACGGCGGGGTAGTGGATTTCCATTCTCCCATGATACGGGCGTCCGAGAGCCCTTGGATCTGAGATCGAACGGTTGCATGGCGTGATTCTAGACCTATGGGTGAATATCCTATCCTGGAGGGTTATTCTGCAAATTTTCAGCAACTTAGCATGCGACCGTTTGATCTCAAATCCAAGGGCTGCCAGCAGCCCGTATCATGGTCGCGCCTACCACGACCGTCGCGACGCTCGCGCGGTCGCGCCCTTGGAGATTTAACACGGTGCGTTAGGCTATCTGATGTTGGCATGTCATACATAGTCATCACTTAGTCACTCATACTACAACAAGGTTGGCTATAAGTGTATTTTTTTACTCCTCTCTATCTCTTTCTTCGTACTCAACGAAGAAACGGTGCTAAGCGCATGTATTTATTGCATTTTCCTAGGAGTGACCTCTTCCAATGAAATGGTGTTGCTAAGTTTGCTTCATTTAATTAGCTATAGACTCAAAATTGTCTTTTCACCTAGGTACACGCGCTTAGCACCGTTTCTTCCTTGGGTCACCAAACTAGTCTCTCTCTTCTTGATTAACTTGCCACATCAGACTTTATGCCTACGTGGCAAGCTTAAGCACCTGTAGGAGCAAGTAAAAGTAAGTACAATAGTGCGCTTTACATGGCATTTTTTCATATGTGGAGGAAAGAGAGGCAAGGAAAAAGTGGAGAAGTGGGCTCTCATGCAAGAGCCATCCTCTACTACATGGTGGAGCATTGGGAGAGGCACCTGTATGGAGGTGGTCAGGAATCTGGGAGACTCACGCCGGTCGTAGAGCCGCAGTTAAAATGATAATGGCAAGTCAAATCACGGGGCCCCACCTGTCCAGCAGTAACTCGCTGTTAAATCACACAGCCCTACGTTTGCAGCAGCCTACTCCCACGTCTTCACGCATCTCTGTCGAACCGACTAGGCGGAACTGCCCTGCCGCCTACCGCGCAGGATAAGCCCCGCCCTCAACTTTTAAATACAACTACATCCGCTTAAGAATCCAATGATATACTTTTTGTGACATAGTAACTCATATTTAGTTAGTCAAATGGATGACCTAGAACTACGTGCAGGCCCTATAAACCGATACGCCTAAAAATAAAAAAACCGAGACGGAGAGGGTAGTTCAGCATGTATCTTTTTAGATCAATATAGTCGGGATTCACCAAGGAGCAAAACCAAGTGGTAGGCTGCTCCTATCGTGTTGGCGTAGCAACTCAAGCAGGGTCAGTCCGCACACGAAATGGCGACACACTTAGCAGGACCCCTTTGGCTGACATGTGGCTAATCCACCGTCTTGTTCCACGTGCGATGCATGAAATTACAGTTTGGAGCAATGGTTGGAATTGGAGGCACCCCGGTCGTAGCGCCGCAGTAGTAGAAAATGAGCGACGAGGGGTCAAATCACAATGCCCCACCTTTCCCGCATTAAGCTGTACGGATGAAGCAACCATCATTTCACTCTAGGGCGCAAGAGCATAAAGAAAAGAGAAAACAATGATGCGTGCGACAGCTACCTAGGGCACCCTAGGGTAGGGGTCTCCACTACAGATCCTTTTTTTTGAAAGCGCCTCCACTACAAATCGGCTTCTCCCTCATCCTCTTGAAGAAAACCGATGATGAGTTCGGTGGTAGGGTTTGTAGGAGTACTACGACATGTGGGGCCACGTCGTAGACGCCTTAAATATGTGTGGTCCGCTTGGTTTTACGGGAACGAGGCAACATTTTGGGTTCGGGGACCAGTGGAGATATAGTACGTACAAAATATTGTGGACATAGGTTCGACCGAAAGGCAATGATGCATGGTCCCTGCATTTTGATATACCCGGGGCCGCGTGAAATTTGCTACTCTACTCAAAACTAGTAAGGTACACATGTATTGAACGCATGAGATTTCGAAACCAAATTATGAATAAATACACACTATAGGATGTAAAGCTTTGAGTCATATATGCATGATGTAGATGTTCGTTTAGTTCTTATAGTTCATCTCATTCAAAATCAATAAGTTCTATAAAAATGTTAAGATTCATGGGGTTGTGCATTGTACTCAAAGTTAGTGCAAAGTTGGGTCATCTATTTTGGAACGGAGGGAGTAAATCATAAAGTAAAAAACAAATAATGGCAATTCATTTAGAAAAAAACAATCAATTATGATACAGAAGATTATAGAACAAAGGAGAAGTGCTTGTGTCTTGAGGTTTGTGCATTATGCTTAAGTTCAACCATGGAGTCTTCTAAATTGTACATGTGGCAGATCTGGTGGAATGTTGATGATATCCAACGGCTAGTAGTGCTCGGATTTGCCTATCTCTGCACTTTCGGGTTAGCTTCATCCAGCGACCATCTTTCAAAGTTATTGGCACACTATATAGTTCTTGTGCCATAGTTGCATGTTTTGGAAAAAAGCTACTAGTGGGTTGTACTATCTATTTAGGAATAGAAGATGTATACATGGAAGTTGTAGGGAAAGAGATGACATGGAGCATCTCAATTCCTATGAGTAGGGATTGGAAAAGAGATGTCATTTGCTTCACATCATAGGAACTTTTCTATTGAATATAGAGATGACATGTTTCTCAATTCCTATGAGGAAGGATTAGAAAAGAGATGTAATTTGGTTCATATCATAGGAACTTTTCTATTGAATATACACTAATGTTTATTTTCCTTTGAAATTAAGGGAGTATAGGAATCCATTCATATGAACCAAGTGGCTCTAAAGCTATAGAAATGATATCATGTCTATTTCCTTTGAAATGTGGAGTATATGAATCTATTCCTATGAACCAATTGACTCTAAAGGAAAAAATCCTATAAAAATCATATCATATAGAGTTCCTATGATATTCCTCGACACTAAAGGATGCTTGAAATTGCCGCGGGTGATACGATGGTCTTTCTTTGTAGACTCCTCACCCAACTTTATACTTACCTCTCGAAGATGAATGAAATGATATATACATGGTATTCTACATGTGCAATTTGGTACACGAAAACTCGGTAAAAGTTTGCGAGGTTCGAATTTTCAATAAAGCTATATGCACTGCATTTCAGAACGGAGCGAGCATACGGCAGTTGCTAACACTCACGTGGAAGATTTGTGTGTAGGAGGAGTGGCTGTTCTGTTAAATGACATGGCAAAACTGACACTGTCGGATGCTGATCTAACGGTCCTTACGGCGTTCGTCAGGAAAAGGCTTGTGGCGAATGTTTGTCGGATAATGATTTATGGACACATGCATTGCATTGATACGTGCCCCCCTCTCTCTCACGCACACGCACCCTCACGAGTCACGACTCTCCCGAGTCCTCTTGCAGACTCGCATGTCGCACCCACCGTCTATCTGCAGGTAGACGTCACGCACATATGTGCTCTTCACACCCTACCCTCAGAACTTCTAAAAAACAAAAGACGGCGCGCACATTTTATTTTAGCTCACACGTCACACACTTGTACTATTACTCTTGCGGTGAACGTTCTTTGGGCATAGTATATTGTACTCTCACGAAGAGAAGCGGTGCACGCACGCACTAGTTCTCTCACACCCACTCGCGGGTACACGTAGGAGCGCATTTTTTTGAAGCTGGTACAACAAAATCACTCCACTATATATAAAAGCAGGAGCCTTAGCGCTTGCTTTACTAGGGTTCCTCTCGTTCACTCTCTCATGCTCTCCAGATCTAAGCAACACATAGGTGGCCACACTCTCTCTTAGCTCACGGCCGGTCACAAATCCAGTCGGACAACCTCGACCGGGGCAGGGGTGCAGGTGCATCGTTCACACTATCGTCGGCGGCGAGGGAGGAGACCAACGGCTGCCCGCGCGTCTCGATCGGCGGCCGTGCCGTTCTCTTCGAGAGAGCGCCGGCTCGGGAGGGCCTCCGACCCCTTCTTCCTCCCTGCGGTATTGTGGCCAAGATGCGGCCTCCCGATGCCGTCTTTGCGACATGCCGACGACCCTCAGGTATATATTCCTTAGAAACCTGCCTTGCTCTACTGCCCCAGCTCCCTTCGTGTGGATCCTTTTCTACTTCCGTTCGCTGTTCCAAAGCCATCTAGACTTCTACTAAGGCACGTGCTTTGCACGTATGTTCTGTATGATAGATACTCATATACCTTCTTTTTAGAGAGAGAAATGGGTACTCGTATCTTGAGTAGATATCATAGTGTGTTTGTTTGCATGATCTAAGGACTATTCTCAAATAAGAAGCAAATCACTCGCACAAATCAAACTGAGTTCCAAGTAAGAATTTGTTTACAAGATAAAAGTTGTAGTTTTATTATATGTTGTTTCCTGGGTTCCACTGATGTATAGTTCCAGAGTTGTTTGACGGTTTACGTGGATGTTTATGGACTATTTTGTGCAACTAAATAAGTCATTTAGGTCTAACAGACACTCATGTCCTGTATTAGCTTGAGGTATAGCTTATGTATGACTGAAATAAAATATTACACTCTTTATGTGAATAATAAAAATATTACATTTCTCGATGAAGCAGAATAAAACTTTAGCTAGCATCAGCCATGCAATGTTATGTTATGTGAATAGTGTAAACTTTGCAGTATAGCGGCATCTAAAAAATCCATTTTTACAGTAATCTAAAAAAATAAGTTAGTAGTAGAGTGTTTATTTCCTAGGTGACAACGGGGAACCAAAATGTGCTAGCTATTTGCCAACTTGTCGTACTTGCATGTGAGGAGGTGGCAGTAGTTTCTAGACATTTCTCAACTTCAGTAGGTGCAATCCAGATTCAACGGGGACTTCTTTATTTGTTTACTTGGAGAGTAGAGTCGGGCATGTGCACAAGGAGCGGGAGCGAATCCGGCAGCTCTTAGCCGTCAGATCATGTCATCCTTTGTTTGATGGACGGCAGTGATATGCATGAGAGGGGAAATGAACGGTGGATTTTGAGCCAATGCTTGTTTGGGCGGGAGAACTGAAGATGGGGTGGTAAATCCAATTTCAAAACTGCAGCATTATAGTAGTAGTAGATTAGAAGTAAAGCTATTTCATACAGTCGACTCAAAGCGTTTGTTCAAACAAGGAAGAAAGCGGGAAAGCTGTAGCATGAATCTAGGACTTGGTTCTAAGAGGAAACGGGGGAAAGTAGTAATATCTGTCACTGTTTAAATAATCGTATATCTTATTTGTGCAAACAGGGATGTCTATCTCCATATCGTTTTGGGATGTCTGTCTCTGTATCGTTTCTATCCGCGCAATCAAAAGCACACACCTCAGTTTTAGTACAACTGTGCAAAATGAGATGGCTATCCCTCGCTGCCGTCGTCTAACCTCCTGTCTTCAAGGTATCCCTACATTGGTAGTAACTAAGGTAGAATGACCAATGCAATCTAAAAGAAGCTGATTCGTACGTTTTACTTCCTGATTGCAATGCAGGGATGAGCGAAAACAACTACATCCTAGTCCGGAATGCACTTTCTACCAGTTCATCCATGGACCAAGGACTAGCTGGCACGGCTGCACGGCAGTTTTTTGGACAAGTGCGCGGACAAGAGGCATTGTGGTCTGCTTATTTCTGCAAATAGCGGTGCTTAAATTTAGTGGAATGCACAAGCATTTCAGCTGGTCAGTACACTGCATGGTTCAGTTCAGCATTCCAGCTGATACCACAATTATAATTGGTTATTCTGGAATGAGAGAACCTAACCCTGAATGGTGGCAACAAGAAAAAACCAGAGTGAACTCCAGGAAATTTAAGCCTGCCGGGAGGCCCTTTGCTCAGAGAGAAGCCTTGCTTGTTTTTTTCCTGATTTGTAAACCTTCTCACAACTTTGTCTTTTGCTGTGAACTAGTATATGTTTGTTATGTTCTATGGATCATTGAGATGTATAAAATTGCTTAACTTATGCTTTTCAAGTTTTTTATGAAGACGAGTTTAATGTGAGTGTTCCACATGAGCGCTGGACTAGCGTGTGAACGTTTGGAATTTATCACGTTGTGGCCTCAATTAACTGCATGAACCACTGTAACAAGATACATAGTTGCTTATATGTCAGACAGCAGATTGTTGATTGTTAGCTGGTCGATAGCCTAGTGTTGAAGCGAGCTGAGCCAATGTGCTGTGTTTTGCACAACTGCTTACAAGTGGGGTAGCACCAACAGTGTTTACAAGTACTTATGTATACGTCGGCGCACGGTTCTCGAACGAGTGCTCTATTTCATCAAAACACACACTGCTCGTATGATAAACCATGACAACTTATGTCTTACCATGCCATATTCATGAAAAACTAGTGAGGACGCATCTGTTTCGGCAACATTTACGATGGTTCTCACATGATTCATGGGCACACAAAAGTAGCAGCAGCTCCCATAGACGGATTCAAACAGAGTACTAGCCCCAGAGGGGTCGATAACAGGCAAGGTTCGGATAATTAGACACAATCCAAACTACTATTAAACACTAGCTGGGGCAACTATTTCATGCCTCGATCTAATTTGGGCTGGACACAAGACGGACATTGCCATGAACATCATCGAGGACGTCCCGCAATAGCTCAATCCTGTGAACCTTCATGAAGACAACCTTGTGGCCTTGCCAGTGATAAACTTGTTTGTGGAGGCATGACATGTCATCTTCCTGCGTAAGCTTAACAAGAACAGTATTCCTCACAAACGAAGGAGTAGCTTTGAACTTCTTGTGCTTCAGTACACCCTGGACAACACGCCTGACAACAGTGAGGCTGGAATACAACTCTTCATTGGTATAACCGCAAATGGCTTCCAGGATCCAACAGCCTAAGAACTGTATTTTCCCAGTGCGTATATTCAGGTCGTCCGCCTCATAGCGAGTGACATGTACAACCACACAATCCTTGTCTGCATCAGGGCTCTAATTGAAACAGAAACAAATTCTGAATTACTTTTCAGTATAAGAAACACAAGTTATTTAAACCATTACGTATACCATGGCATCGAAGCTAATAAAATTTTGCATTATTAATCACCACATACTTCCTTTTCTAAAAAAATCACCATATACTTAGATGAAAAACCACAATCGAGATCGGCAAAGAAGGAAATCACCTTGGGCAGCTCAACGGGGGGGGGGGGGACACATCCTCGAAGGGGGAAAACTGCTCCTGCAGTGCCACGGGGGCTGTAACCTCAAACGGGGCGTTGACCATCTCAGTATCTGGGGTCACCTCGGTGGTTGCCTCCATCTTCTTGGAGCTCTCTGTCTCGTGGGGATCAGCCTCCCGCGTCTGCTCCAATATCGGCAGATCTTTGCCTGGTTCTCCTTGGTCCATCATGAAACCGACGAATACTAGGAGTCCACTAAAAGGAAAACACAATCGCAATGACAATGAAACAAAAAAGAGAGTGAGGATCGGTTACTGCTTTGCAAAAGTTATTTTTTTCCTCTGAACGAAAATATACCAACATCACGGATCCGCTTACCTTCCCTTTGTTCAGAGAGAAGAACAGTGGCGGATGCAAGTGTTGCCTTTCTTGAAGACGGTGAGGGAGAAGGGGATTCAGCGAAGAGTGAAATGATGGTTGCTTCGTCCGTCAAACTTAGACTGTGGGGAGGTGGGGTTTTGTGATATGACGGCTCGTTACTGCCGCGCTACGACCGGGGTGACTCTCCGCCTGCATACTACCTTATAATTTGATGGATGGCATTTGGTCCTACGCGCTGCATGGCCCGCATGTCGGTGAACAAAAGTATAACGACATTCAGTAGAGGGAGACGTTTCAATAACCTAGGAGGAGCCAGAAGCGGTAGAGTGTCTCCACTGTACTAGTAGTAATTGTTTTTCTGGGTAGCTGTAGAGTGTCTCCACTGTACTAGTAGTAATTGTTTTTCTGGGTAGCTGTAGAGTGTCTCCACTGTACTAGTAGTAATTGTTTCTCAGGCCCCAAGACAAAACAGCCCATCCACACTAGTAAATAGTAAAATCAATTCAAAAACCTGGGTGCTCTTCTTCCTCCTTGCTCCCACCCACCTCACGTCAGCTCGCTCCACTCGTACCCCCAAATTCCTCACCTCACTCCTACAGAAAACCCCAGCTCCCCTTCTTCCTCACTCCTACAGAAAACCCCCAGCTCCCCTTCTTCTTCGCTCGCACTACAACTAGGCTCGTCATTTGTCACTCTTCTCAAATCCGTGAGCGCAACGCGACGCCCTCGAGGAAAATGGAGTCGGCTGACCCCAGCAACAAGAAGATGAGGCTCCCACCTGAGGCGACGCCTGTTGTAGATCCCGCACCCGGCAGCGCGGGGAGAAGCGGCGACCCCGCCCCCACCGGATCCCAGGAACCTGTAGAATCTCGGGTGGACCGCTTCAGCGATCTCCCGGATGCCATCCTTGGGGAGATCATCTCGCTTCTCCCCACCAAGGATTGCTGCCACACCCAAGTCCTCTCAATTCGGTGGCGCCCTCTAAGGCGCGCCATTCCCCTTAATCTCGACTGTCGTCAGCTATCTCTCTTCAGTGATTTTGAAATCCCTAGAGCCATGATCTCCTCCCACGAGGGCTCCGTTCAAAGCCTCTGCATCCCGTCATGCTACCTGAGCAAGCATACCATGCCCTGCACGGTGGACGCCTGGCTGGAATCCCCTGAATTCACAGAACTACGGCTGCTTGAGTTCTACTATTCCCCTGGAAATCACATACCACATACCGAACGCCATGAACATGTGCCCTCAGCACCGATGTCCATCTTGGGGTTTTCGTCCTCTCTCCACACCGCCACCTTTGCGCAGTGCTACCTACCAGACAATCTGGTACTAAACCTTTGACTCCCATTTCTTAAGAAACTTTCACTTGTGCAGGTTCGTATATCGGAGGCCTCATTGCACATCATCATCCACTCCAGTTGCCCTGCGCTGGAGTGCTTGGTGCTTGTTTTCACAGTTAGAATCGGTTGTCTCCAAATAAAGTCGCCTAAGCTTGTAAGAATTGGAATTTCCTTTGACGGAAGGCAGCTCATCATCCAAGATGCCCCTTCACTTCAAAGGTTGATCCTTGATTCTAGTTATTCACCATTGCAAATAACCGTCCTCTCTGCGCCTAAACTGGAGACCTTGGGTGTAATACGTGATCTCTGTGCTCATTTCAATATGGTGTTTGGCTCCACAGTTCTTCAGGTACTTTATATTATCATCTACACTTGTAACCATAAGCTGCATTTTAAATTTCTGCGCATAATTTATATATCATCTTGGAGTACACATTTGTACTAATATTATGTTCTATGCTCAATGAAGAGTTTCTCCATGGGTGGCCTATCAATGGTGCTGGATTCTGTCAAGATCTTATATATCCAAATGAATAGTTATGATCTGAACAGGATTATTGGCTTGCTGCAATGCTTTCCATGTCGGGAGAAGTTGTATATAAAGGTGATAATTTCACGCACATTGGAAGCCCGCATATAGTGTACTAGAATTAACCGTTCAGCTGTTGCTCTTTCGACACTCTTCTTTTAGACCTTAACTGTTTTCAATCTTCATGTCTATTTAGGAAACAGGATGGGGTAAGAAAGTTATAACCAATCGGTGGATTCGTAAGCATCGGGATTTTCTCACTTCTCATGAGATTCGATTGAAGACAATAACTCTAGAACGATATGTAGCCAACTGTGCAAACACAAGATTTGTCACATTCTTCCTGCTGAATGCGAGGTTACTATTGTCCATCAGGCTTAAGTTTATCAGCAACATGGTTTTGACAGATGGGTATGTCGAAGAGCAAAAAAAGGAGTTTCAGGTGGGCAAAAGAGCTTCTGAACGTGTCGGGCATCTATTTACAACATATTGTGGTAATAATCCAGTAAATTTTACGACTCATGATGTTCATTCTATGGACCTGACCGATCCATTTGACTGCGACTGCCGAAAACAGTGCTAGAGTTAGATGTTGTTGCCATTTTCAATCTGGTTTTTTTGTAAACCTGATGAACAATTAACCCTCGTGCTTTTGTACAGTTTGTAAGCTGGAGTTAGATGTTCCTGCCCTTTTCAACTCGGCTGTGACTGTCATATTTTCTTTGAAAGAAGGCAAATGGCTTGCCATTCATTTAATTTAGAGTTAAATATTGTAACAAATCCAAACCAAGGGAAATAACATCACTCTCGCCGGCTGCTTGAGCTCACTGTGCATTACAGAAGCCAAGTGATTAGCCCCCACCAGCACCCACAAACTTATTTTGAACTAGCACATCAAATGGGCTGTAAACTTTCATAGGAAAGGCTGCTTGACTGTGACAGATTTGGATTCTGACATTTGGGACTTGCGAGGAAATAGCCTATCCAAGGTGGTGTCGACTTACTAGCCAGTCAACAAATGATTCTGCCTACCAGCCGTTGGATTGACATCCAACATCTGTCGTGTATCTTCTATCTCTTGTCTTCTTCTTCCTCCAATCGCCCAAACCAAACCACCCCGTCGGCTCTGCCTGCTCCTACCTCCCATGGCTGGCTGCGCCTCCGCCGCCCTACCGTACATACCCTCCAACGTTGGCCAGTCCCTCCCTCTATTCGCCCACACGTCATGTTATTCTCCGGCGACGTCAGCCCCAACACGCACCTGCGCCCGAACCAGTCAACCCTCGTACTCCCCTCCGCCTGCGACTGGACCGGCGCATCTTCAACGGCTCCTGTTCGTTCCGTTCGAGGCCTCGCCGTCGTCCTCCGCCTTGTGGCCTTGGTTCGCTTGCCGTGCGCGGTGCGCCGCCCTCTTGCGTTGTCAACGTCCTCAACAACCGAGAGGAACAAGGAGATGACTGTACGTGGAGAGGATGATAGTAGGGACCCACCAGCGTGATGGCAATACGCAAGCAAGTGCCTCTATAGTACAAGCCCAAAAATATGGTTCCTCCTAATGGTTGGACATCTGGGGCTCACGACATTGTCAACGTAGTCAATAAACGAGAGAATTACACTAAGAGCGGCTGACACCAGGGACCCAGCAAGTCGCGCAGTTTTTTTTGAGGAACAAGAAGTTGTTATTTATACTAGTTTTAGCGACGGATCATGGTAACAACGGGGCTGTGCGAGGGCTGTGGCCCGTCTAGCCAGGGTTTTATTTATATTTACCACATCATGAGCCCAATTGTGTTTTTTTCTTGCTGAAAATGGCTAGCCCAGTTCTATTTTTTTAAAGAAATACCCAAACGAGGCCTACTTGCTTTATCGACCCTGCTGGGCTGCAAATCTTTCAAGACGAGGAGAGTTTCATTCGGTTTGCCCAGAAATGGGCTGTACATTTTTAAAACACATCAAACCGGGAATTAGTTTTAATTTTTTTTCATTACAAGATCTTAAATTCCATTGATTTTTATGCATGGACAATTATTTGTATTTTATATTTATATAAATTATTTTTCAAAATAGTTTGAATGTGAATCGATATTTCTGGATTAAAAACAGTTGACCGCACCGAAATATGCAAAATTTCGTATACTTTTTAACCGTGGCCACAATATGGGGTGTGACGTAACAAAAAGAAGATGGGCTCCAAAAAATTCTTAAGAATTAGAAAATGGGTTGTACATTAGTAGAAATAATGGCAGATGGGCTGTATGCTGTTTTCCACAGATTGGAGGCTGACTTGTGCGCCTACTACAGGTTGACGCGTATGCTTTCATAAAAAAAGGTTGATGCACACGCAACGCCCTGTCAACTTAGTCAACACACGAGAGCAGTGAGTGTTGGATGTCCATCCAACGGCTGTCGTGCTTCTTCAATCTCTGCTCTTCATGCTCAAGCCGCTCAAACAAGCGCCAGCGGGACTGCCTGCTCCCTCCTCCCGTGGCCGGCTATGCTGCCGCGCAGGCCTCACGGCCCCACCGTACTCCCATCGCTGGCCTAGCCATCCCTCTACTCACCCACACATGCTGTTATTCTCCGGCGACGGCAGACGAACCAGTAAACCCTCGTACTCCTCCGCGTGGGAAGCAACTGCCGAGTATTCCCTGGCTCCGTGTCTTTCCCTTCCTAGGCCTCGCCGTCATCCACCGCCCTGGTGCTCTCGCTGCGGCCTGGTCAACGTGGTCAATGAACGACATCCATCGGAATTAGACTATACGTGGAGAGGCTGACAGCTGGGTCCACAGCCGCACGCAAGGAAATGCCTCCTTATTACGCGCAAAATAATGATTCCTCCACCTGACAGCTAGGACCCATAGGAAGGGCCTCTGTATTTTGCAAAAAAACGTTCCCCCCGCTGACAGGTTGGACCCACCAGCTATATCTTCGCACGCAAGGAAGTGCCTCCTTATTACGCCCAAAAAAATGAATACCCCTGCTAGCTGGGACCCACCATATTGTTGGGCTGACTTGCGGGGCTACTAAGTTGACAGGGACGGAGATCTTTGTCAACTTAGTCAATACTCCAGTGACCGTATGATGTCCATCCAACGGCCATAGTGCTTCTTCAACCTCTGGTCTTCTTGCTCCAGCCGCCCAAAGCAGCGCCGGTCGTGCCACCTGCTCCTGCCTCCCGTGGCCGGCTGTGCTACCGCGGAGGCCTCACCGCCCCCATACTACTCCCACCACTGGCCAGGCCATCGCTCCACTCACCCACACCCCCTGTTAATCTGCGGCGACGGCAGCCTCACACCGTAGCCGAACCAGTGAACGCTCGTACACCTCTCCGCGTGGGCATCCACTGCCGCGTCTTGCACGGCTCTGCGTCGTCCCCTTCCTAGGCCTCGCCGTCGTCCACCGCCGTGGTGCTCTCGGCACGGCGTGGCCAATGTGGTTAACGACCGACTTCCATCGGAAGAGTACTGTACATGGAGAGGCTGACAGCTGGGTCCACGACAGCCGCAAGGAAGTGCCTCCTTATTACACGAAAAATAATTATTCCTCCACCTGACAGCGGGGACCCACCGGACGGGCCACCAGTATTTTGCGAAAAAAATCATTTCCCCCCTGACTGCTGGGACCCACCAGACGTGCCACTGTATTTTGCGGAAAAAACATTCCCCTCGCTGTCAGCTCGGACCCACCGGAAGTGCCTCCTTATACGCACAAAAAAATGAATACTCCCCCGGCTAGCTGGGACCCACCTTGCTGGGAGGCTGACTAGTGGGCCTACTAAGTTGACGGGTACGAAGGGCTTTGTCAACTTAGTCAATATGAACGATTCTAGCTCCAGTGACCGTACGATGTCCATCCAACGGCCATAGTGCTTCTTCAACCTCTGGTCTTCTTGCTCCAGCCGCCCAAAGTAGCGCCGGTCATGCCGCATGCTCCTGCCTCCCGTGGCCGGCTGTGCTGCCGCAGAGGCCTCACCGCCCCTCTATTCCCACCGCTGGCCAGGCCTTGCGGCGATGGTAGCCTCACACCGCAGCCGAATCAGTGAACCCTCGTAGTCCTCTCCACGCGGGCTTCCACTGCCGCGTCGTCCCCTTCCTAGGCCTCACCGTCGTCCACCGCCGTGGTGCTCTCCGCGCGGCGTGGTCAACGTGGTCAAGGAATGACTTCCATCGGAAGAGTACTGTACGTGGAGAGGCTGACAGCTGGGTCCACGGCCACAGCCCAGTTTTTTGTGATTTGCCAAGTAAGTTGCTTATCAGGCCTGTTGGGCTGCAAATCTTTCAAGACGAGGAGAGCTTTCATTCGGCTGGCCGAGAAAATGGCCCATCAGTAATGAGAAATGGGTTGTACATTTTTAAAACACATGAAACCGACAATTAGTTTCAAATATCTTTTTTCATTTCAAGATTTTAAATTACATTAATTTTTATGCATGGAGAATTTGTTGGATTTTATATTGATATACATTTATTTTTAAAATCAGTTTGAATGTGAGTCGAAATTTCGGGATTAAAAACAGTTCGGACCGCACCAAAATATGAAAAATTTTGTATAATTTTTTAACCGTTGCCACAATATGGGCTATAATGCTAATAAAAAGAATATGGGCTCCAAAAAAACCTTAAGAATTAGCAAATGGGCTGTAAATTATTAGAAATAATGGCAGATGGGATGTATGTTGTTTTCCGCAGATTGGAGGCTTTCCTAAAAAGAAGGTTGATGCACAAGCACTGACTGTTGGATGTCCATCCAGCGGCCGTCGTGCTTCTTCAATCTCTGCTCTTCCTACTCCAGCCGCTCAAACAAGCGTCGGCGGGACTGCCTGCTCCCTCCTCCTCGCGGCCGGCTGTGCTGCTGCGCAGGCCTCACCGCCCGACCGTACTCCCATCGCTGGCCTAGCCATCCCTCCACTCACCCACACCTGCTGTTATTCTCCGGCGACGATAGACGAACCAGTAAACCCTTTTACAGTCTTACTCCCCTTCACATGGGAAACAACTGCCGAGTCTTCCCTGCATCCGTGTTGTCCCCTTCCTAGGCCTCGCCGTCGTCCACCGCCCTGGTGCTCTCGGCGCGGCCTGGTCAACGTGGTCAACGACCAACATGCATCTGAAGTGGACTTTACGTGGAGAGGCCGACAGCTGGGTCCACGGCCGCATGCAAAGGAATGCCTCCTTATTATGCGCAAAAATAATGATTCCTCCACCTGACATCAGGGACCCACCGAAAGGGCCTCTGTATTTCGCGAAAAAAACGTTACCACCGCTGGCAGCTCAGACCCACCAGCTATATCTTCGCACACAAGGAAGTGCATCCTTATTACGCACAAAAAAATGAATACTCCCCCTGTTAGTTGGGACCCAGTTAGTGGCAGGCTGACTTGTGGGCCTACTAAGTTGACGGGGACGGAGGGCTTTGTCAACTTAGTCAATATGCACGATTCTAGCTCCACTGACCGTACGATGTCCATCCAACGGCCGTAGTGCTTCTTCAACCTATGGTCTTCTTGCTCCAGCCGCCCAAACCAGCGCTGGTCGTGCCTCGTGCTCTTGCCTCCCGTGGCCGGCTGCGATGCGGCGGAGGCCTCACCGCCCCCTACTACTCCCATCGCTGGCCAGGCCATCCCTCTACTCACCCACACCCCCTGTTATTCTGCGGCGACGGTAGCCTCACACCGCAGCGAACCAGTGAACCCTCATACTCCTCTACGCGTGGGCATCCACTGCCGCGTCTTCCCCGGCTCCACGTAGTCCCCCTCCTAGGCGTCATCGTCGTCCACCGCCCTGGTGCTCTCGGCGCGGCGTGGTAAATGTGGTCAAGGAACGGCTTCCATCGGACGTGGACTGTACGTGGAGAGGCTGACAACTGGGTCCACGGCCATAGCAAGGAAGTGCCTCCTTATTACGTGCAAAATAATTATTCCTCCACCTGACAGCGGGACCCACCGGACGGGCCACCGTATTTTGCGAAAAAAATGTTTCCCCCTGACTGCTGGGACCCACCAGCTACATCTTCGCAGGCAAGGAAGTGCGTCCGGGCAAAAAAAAACAATTCGCCCCCTGACTGCTAGGATCCACCAGCTACATCTTTGCAGGCAAGGAAGTGCCTGATAGTCGAGACCCACCTGGTCGAAGCGTACGTAGCGTTGTCATTCTGGTCGCGAACGTGTACGTACATACTGGTCGATGTAGAGGCGCGCACGTGTCGTAGTAGAGGCGCGCATGTAGCATTTACACGTACGTACAACGGCCAGGGTGCAAGAAAGAAAACAGAATGTGTCGTGTTCATGGGGAGGCAACGGAACGCATGGGATCCAACCGGCTGGGTCGGAACGGAATGCGTGGTCGTGTTCATCGGAAGGGCTTGGACAGAACAGGCGATGGTAACGAGGCCTGGCGTACCACAAAATGGAGGAAACGGCTTGTGTTCGACCGGCCATGTTCGAAACGGGATCCTGTTCATCGGGAGGGGGCTGGCGTACCGCAAAACGGAGGAAACGGACCTCCTACGGTCGAAACAGGGGTCCTGTTGATCGGGAGGGGTGTGGCGTACCGCAAAACGGATGAAACGGACTTGTGTTGGAGCGCTACGGTTGAAACGGGGGTCCTGTTCATGGGGGGGGGGGGGGTGTGTGGCGTACCGCAAACGGGACTCCACGGGATACTGTTCATCTCCACCATCGACCCTCTCCAGCCTCCACGAGCTACTGTTCATCCACCGTCGACCTCCTCCAGCCTCCACCTGCGACTGTTCATCCACGGGCTCCTGTTCATCCAGCCTCCACGGCGCGCTACTCCACCGGCTACTGTTCAACCAGCCCTCTCCACGGGCTCCTGTTCAACCACCCCTCCACGGGCTACTGTTCATCCTGCCCTCCACCGTCTATTGTTCATCCTGCCCTCCACGGGGTGGTCCTGTTCATCCAGCCCTCCACGGGGTCCTGTTCATCCAGCCCCAACCGGCTCGATCGATCGGGGTCCTGTTCATCCAGAGGCAACACCACGGGGTCCTGTTCATCCACCCCCACCGGGAACTGTTCATCCAACCCCCCCGCAACGCTCACTGTTCATCCAGAGGCAGCATCCATCGGCTTCAGTTAGCAGCAGTAGCGAAGGAATCGCTCGATTGGGTTCAGTTAACAGCCATCGATCGATCGCTCGGGTTCAGTAACGCGTAGCCTGCAGTGCAATCGCTCGGGTTCAGTTAGAGCCCAATGCCTCGCTTGGGTTCAGTTAGAGCCAACGCCTTGCACACACGCGCGTACGTGTATGAGAAAAACGCGCATCGCTCGGCCCCCGACCTCCCAGCATAACTGGGAACTCCCCGAAATTTTCCTCGCCCTCGCTTCGACCACGGTTTTTCCCGTCATGGACGGCCCAAAGAATGTCATGCAACTGCGTCTCCGGCCCGCCCAGCACGAAAAGCCCATTTTCTGTCATGATTTTTTGTCATAGAAGTAGGAGCCCACCACATCTATGATGATACCAGGTTTTGTCACAATTATCGTCATAGAAGTGTCATATGTATGACAGAATTTTTTTTCGTTCGGCCCAAAATGTCACGGATGTGTCTTTTTTTTGTAGTGTTTGTAGATCTGTCTAGGGTTTCCTTGTTCTTCGCAGTTCATCGAAGTTCATCAGGGTTCCGGTGCTGCTCTTCCCTGTTCCTCCCTAGTCCATGAATAAAAAACCTCAAGCTTGATATATTCCGCGTAATGGTTTATCTTCCACTACCACAACAAACCCTTATGCTCATAAAAATTGATCTAAACCTTTATGTAGTGCTTCGGGTCCAACCTTTTTAGGTCAAAATATTTTGCTTTCCTGTCTTTCGGTAGATCCAAAATTTCCATGTCCCCTTGTGGAACCTGTTTTACCTTTACTTAGTCATTCTTACCTTAGATCTGTATCCTCCTTATTCCATAGGCGGTTTACTTTTGTAGAAAGCAATCTATCACATACCATTAGTCCCCTTGTAAAACGGCAATCCTGTTATCTCCGTTGTATACTCTGGCTTAACAATATGCATATACCTTTGTTCCATTTACCGCTTTGTCATTCATTATTGTATCAGCCTCCGGTTTATGAAATTTACATACTTATATATCTTTATTCCGTTGCACCTCATGCACCACCATGAATGAATTGTAAACCGGTATTTCTTTTCAGCTTTTCACTTGCAATGGCCAAACAGTTTTATGCCTGTAACTGGGCTACTTCCCGGGTTACCGAAGAGCAGCTTAATGGAATGGTCAGAATTGGCACCTTACCAAAAAAGAATGAGATCCGGTGGCGAGTTCCTGGACCAGAGAACCCTCCCACCCCTAAGCAGGGTGAGGTAGTGGTATTTGTTTATCACATAGGCCGTGGTTTCAAACCGCCCGGGTCGAAGTTTTTCCGGGACGCGCTTGCCAGTTTCCAGCTCCCACTACTAGGGAAAAGCTTATAGGCAGACACTTACTAGTAGCGAGGGTTTATACCCCTCGCTACTGCTACTTACTAGTAGCGCGGGTTTTAACCCCTCGCTACTACTAAGTTGATAGTAGTAGCACGGGTTTTTAACCCTCGCTACTACTAAGCGGTTTCTACCGTGCCCCCCGAGACGTGCCATAGTAGTAGCGAGGGGTATAAACCCACGCTACTACTAAGTTGATAGTAGTAGCGCGGTTTTATACCCCTCACCACTACTAAGTACGAGGTAGGTGAAGTCGCTATATCCTCGGCCGAATCCCCATCTCCTCCTCAAATCCCTCCTCTCTTCCGCCACTCTCTCCTCTCACTTTCCATACAATCTCACATGGACCTCTTGCCCATGTGCCCCTCCTCCTCCGTGGAGCCGAAAGAGGCCGCCGCCTCGCGCCAGTGACGTCTAGGAGCTCGCCGGTCTTCCACCGACGTATAGGAGGTGGCCGCCCCGCGCCACCACACTGGAGCACCTCACCACCGGTGACTAGCTCTACTTCTCCCTCCATCACCTTCCTCTCTCCCTCGGTTTTCCTTTTCTCTCTCTCCCTCTAGTTTGACTCACCCTCCCATGTCCATGCCCGTGCAAGTCATCGCCATGGACGACCTGGAGCTATCTGGCATGGTCGGCAAGAGGAGCCCCACACCGCGGCCTGGCTCTTCCGTAGAAACGGGCCCTCTCCAACAGCCACCGCCGGATCTGGTCTGCCGCTGTCCGTTCATGCCACCGGCGACGCCAACCGTCGCTAGATCGAATGAATGCTGCCATTGAAAACACGCACGGGATCGAGATTTTTTTGTTTTTGAAGGTACTAGCAGTAACGCAAGGTATAAGACCCGCTACAGATAATTAGCAGTAGCGCTGTCTGCAACGCACGCTACAGCTAACCATGTATAGCAGTAGCATGTGTCAACACGCGCTACTGCTACAAGTTAGCTGTGGCGCCGTATCAGTAGCGCGGGCACCCGCGCTACTGATACATCCAAAACCCGCGCTGCTGCTAGGCTTTTCCCTAGTAGTGTCCACCCTCAAGATATTGGACCCAACTCGGTTTCCAATATATGCAATTTCCAAGTCTTCTATGAAGTGTACTTACAAGAAGAACCAACTGCTGAGCTGTTCCGGGATTTTTTCCATCTGAATTGGCGCACTGAATTTGTAGACGGACCCAACACTGAACTTGGGGGCGTCTCAATTCAAAAAAGAAAAGAGGTCGAATTTCCTCATGCCAAGCTGCACAGCCACCCCAAAGAGTGGAACCAAACTTGGTTCTACTGTAAAGATACCTCCCCTGAAGACGAGAACCCTCTGCCGGGTTACCGTGCCCACTGGCTTTCCAACACTCATCCACTACTGCAACGTCTAAGCACTACGGAACGGGCCTCATATGCCCCTCAACTCGCCAAGCTTCGAGCCTTTCCGACCAACGGTTTATTAGGCATCGACTTTGTGCGCTGCTGGATATCCTAGAGCATCTTGCCGTTAAGTCGCCGCTCCGGTTTAATGTGTGAATATACTGGTGAAGTAGAAGACCCCCAACGTCACATCAACATTCAGTTAACCGATGAAGAAGCCACTGAGGGTGTCAAGAAGATTTTGAATGAATCGGAGGCGGTCTGTCGCCAAACCGGATTAAACCCCTTCTATACTAAAAGCAAACCGCCAGTTGTAAGTACCACCTTCCGCTTTACACTTGATATCCTTGTACTGTACAGGCTTGAATATCATTTGCTCCTCTTTAAAACAGGGTGATGATCTGTTCTGGAAGAAAAAACCTCAAGAAAAAGCGGCAAAGCCATCCCGTCCTAAAACAAAAACCGTCAAGAGAACCTCAAAGCGGAAGGCAGCTGAACGCATCAGCATGGAACTGGATGATGACGTGGATGAACCGGAAGTTGAGGTAGAACTTGATTCAATTGGCTCCCTTTTCATGCATCTGATTAACAATGATACTTATCAGGAGGACGTGGAGGGCAGCCAAGCTGATGATGTAGAGGTAATTACCCTTCCCTCCGGTTCAGACTCTATGCCGATGCAAAAAATCCATCAAGCGGTCCACAAAGTAAGCTTTTCTCATCCTCTTGCTTACTTGGATCGAACATTTATTCTGAAGAAGCAGCAGCACGAGGCTCGCCGCACAACCCGGCACAACGGCCAAAAGGTCACTTCGGCCGGTTTACCTGACACCCCGCTTCGAAAGCGCCGATCTGAGGTCTCACCTCCTTCTGACAATTCTTATCCCAACGCAGGTTATTTCCGATAACCTCTTAATCCGTCCGATTCAAATTATCAAGTGACACCTCCCTCATCTTCTGGCGAGTCAACAACGACCCAACTTCCTCCCCTCAAAACTGTAGCTGGGTAAGTACTTAAACCCCTTCTTTGAATGTTTCCATACTTTGTATATTATGCTTAACTTTCGCATCTTTTCTTGTTTTTAGAGCCAAAGCCAGACCCAGCAAAAAGGCTCGGGTGAACAATCCGCCCAAAGACCAAGCGGCTCATGAACTGGAGCAAACGGTTGAACCGGAACAAGCTATAGAACCGGAGGGTCCCAATCCTAAAGCTACTTTTGATGAACCACCCCCTCAAGATCACAATCTCGATGAACAACTAGAAGTTGACATTGCTGCGCCTGATGCTGAACCGGCCGATTGAATCCGAGCTGATGACAGGCATTCTAGTCCGGTGAGAGCTACTAAAACCCCATCAACTCCAGAAAAAGCTACTGGAGACAAAGAAGGCGATGTTATCATTACCGGTATGGGCCACAGCTCTCCTGGCCATCGTGTAATCTTGGCCAAACATAGTGCCAAGGAAGAGCGTGCTACCATGGAAAAAGGCAAATGGAGCACGGACTTGTCAAGCTATGCCCATCTCAGCGCTGAAGAAATCCACTCCGGCTTTTTAAACCGTCTGCACTCAAACCATGATTACGAAGCCGGTTTGGTGAACCTGATGAAAGAACTCTATGAGGTATTTTCATCCCCTTTCCTTTCTTGATTTCAATGTATAAACATTAGCCCAAGTAGCCCCCAAGGGCCGGTTTATGATGTTAATCGTAAGCCGGGACTTTGTAATATCTTAATCCTTGCATGCTGATCCTCCATATGTCAAGTCATCGTTTAGAAACAAACCGGTACTTTATCATTGTATTCATGTAGTTTTCATCGGTGTAGCCCCCAAGGGATGGTTTAGCTTTGCGAGGTAAATCAGGTCTTTAATCAATGCGTCAGTTTTGAACAGATGTACATTAGCCCCAAAGTGTTAAGGATAATGCTTGCATTGCACTTGAGACTTGTGAAAAATATGTTGATGATAGAGCAAATAGGCATTAGCCCCCAAGTACAAAGTGCATAACTTGTTATACGCTTGGTACTTAGAAAATACACATCTCATTGTTGATATATCTTCGCCTTTGCAGGCCGAGCTAAGTAAAAGGGATGCTGAAACCGCTAATCTTCAAGAGAACGTCAAATCTCAGCAAACAGAGGCTGCCAAAGCCAAAGAAGAGCTGACCAACGCCTTAGCAGCTATGGACAAGCTGAAAGCAGCTTTTGATAAAGAGCGTGCAGACTAGAAAACGGAGAAGGCCGATTTAACAAAGAAGGCCGAGGACGTAGAAGCAGCCCTGAAACCGGTGGTTGACGAACTGACCGGCTTGAAGCGGCAAATTAACGCCATGACCTCCACTGTGTTTGGTAAGTACCTCCTTGTGCAGTTTGTCTAAGTCGTAAGATCTTATCAATGACCGGTTTATTAATGCTAAACCATGACAGGGACCCGCATTGCTCATCTGGGCTCTGATATGCGGATGAAACTTAAAGCGGCCTACAGCTTGATAGAACAGCTGTTCTCTGGATCCCAACGTGCCATTTGCACTGCAGCCTATAACAAGACGGCGCCATTGTTGATAAAGGAAACAATTGAGAAGCTGGCCATGCTACCTGCCTGGATCAACGAACTGAAGAGATCATCCGCAAGATTAGGAGCACTGACCGCGCTAATCCGGGCCAAGGCATGGATTCCGGATCTTGAACCGGCAGAAATCATCAAAGGGTATCCTGGCGTGAAAGAAGATGGCTCAGACTTCAACTATGACGATCTACGAAGGCTGACAAAGGAGATGCGGCCAATAGCAAGCAAACTGGTGGAGGACATAGATTTATCTCATTTCCAACCGGTTTATGATGCTGAGGGAAAGAGACAGCCTGCAGTGATCCATGATGTTGAAGATCTTGTGCCTCCAATCCATAAGCATACTTACGCTCCTGATATTGACCCCTCCAACCTTATCCATGAAGAGGCAGTGTTTCAAGCTTTAACCGGAATCGATTGGTCGATGGTTGATTTCCAGCGTCTGGGGAGGGATGAGCAGGATGTGACCGCACAAGATGACCCTCAATCGTCAAGCCGTCCCAATGAAGAATCCTAAACCGGCAGCCGGTTTATCAGCTACAGTCTACCACTTCTTGAAAAACCATTATTCAATTTAGGCCGTGTTTAAGCGCCTTGTAATAGGATAGCAGAAACACCTTTATCTGCCATTCCATCGAGTATGTTTGTGTTGCTTGATACCGTGAAAACTTGTTGCACTTTTGGGATCTATTTATGCATAGTCCATTATTATTTGTGTTCCTGCATATAAGAACTTGAAAGTGTCCTAGTGGTGTACCACTGGACGGGTCATGATGCCCAAAAACAGATAACTTGGATGAATAACCAAGTTTTGTATTGAACCAGATAAAGTAGATGATATCTGTGAAATACCTCGTTGGCTGACCAACTGCTTTTATAATAAAGGTGAAAAACACCAATCCAGAGTGCTGATAACTCCTTGTCCTCTTGCCGGTTCATATAGAAACCATACTGGGCTATAATGGTTGTTGATTTGTTCATATAATGCTGGTGACATCTAGTCAAAACTAGACCGGAACAGTATGCTACCGGTTTAAAAACTGATCATGTACTGGCCACTAAGCATTGAAAGTCATGCCGGGTTGTAAGGAACACCGGTTTATCAGAAAAATATTCATAAATCCCTTAACAAAAGATATATAAAAAACAGCAAATCAAAAAGATAATAGACAAGGCTTTTCATGGGCTGCCAGGCCTTAAATCGAGGCTTTTCATGGGCTGCCAAGCCGATGAGTTAAACCATTTTGCAAAGCCTTTTAAGATGGACCTCAATCTTTAACCAATCACCGTTTTAACTTTGACAAGTTCAGGTTCCATGGGATTGACTTGTCAAACGTTCGATGGGTCATACCAGGTTTACCTCGACGGAGTGGCTTACTTAAAGAGGCAGGATAACCCAGGGTTTTAGGTGAATACACCTGGCTTCCAAGCCTGGCTTGATAGCCTATTACAAGGGTGCAAGCTCGTTGATCTTTGATAAGCAAAGAGCCCCTAGGTAATATTTGAGCTGTGCTTAGTGGTTACCTATGTTTGAGTTGTGCTTAATGCAACATACTCTCTTTGGTTGCACATAATTTCCTTTTGGCTTGAAGCCTATCAAGAGGTGTAGCTATGGTGTGAAGACAACCAAGCCCCCTAGTGATGTCCCTTTTTGGTTTTAAACCGATCAAGAGGTGTAGCTATGGTTCAGATACGACCAAGCCCCCTAGTGATTTTCTTTATATCTGTGTGGCCGTATAGGCCGGGTTAATAAAACGCTGCTTTGTCAGTAGAAGCTCCTGTAGGCTCACACATGATGTAAAAAGAATAGAGACCCCGCTTTATTCGAGGCTCCGGTTTATTATATAATATATACATTGTCCTAAGTATGTACATAAGAAGAGCCTGTGGCTCAAGTATAGTAAGGCCGAAGAAGAGCTATATTCCACATCCGCTTGGTATCCTCCTCCGATTTACGTGTGTCTTTGTGCTCTCAAACATCAATGAGGTAGTATGACCCGTTGTGCAGATTTTTGCTGACCACAAAAGGTCCTTCCCAAGGTGGGTGTCGGTGTCAAAACCGGCGGATCTCGGGTAGGGGGTCCCGAACTGTGCGTCTAGGCCGGATGGTAATAGGAGGCAGGGGACACAAAGTTTTACCTAGGTTCAGGCCCTCTCAATGGAGGTAAAACCCTACATCCTGCTTGATTAATATTGATGATAGGGGTATTACAAGAGTTGATCTACCACGAGATCAGAGAGGCTAAACCCTAGAAGCTAGCCCATGGTATGATTGTTGATGTGTATGTTGTCCTACGGACTAAAACCCTCCGGTTTATATAGACATCGGAGAGGGTTAGGGTTACATAGAGTTGGTTACAATGGTAGGAGATCTAAACATCCGTATCTTCAAGCTTGCCTTCGACGCCAAGAAAACTCCCTTCCGGACACGGGACGGAGTCTTCAATCTTGTATCTTCATAGTCCAGGAGCCCGGCTGAAAGGTATAGTTCGGCTATCCGAACACCCCCTAATCCAGGACTCCCTCAGTAGCCCCTGAACCAGGCTTCAATGACGATGAGTCCGGCGCGTAGATTGTCTTCGGCATTGCAAGGCGGGTTCCTCCTCCAAGTATTTCATAGAAGATTTTGAACACAAAGATAGTGTCCGGCTCTGCAAAATAAGTTTCCACATATTGCCATAGAGAGAATAATAATATTAACACAAATCTAATCTGCTGACGTATTCCGTGGTGCGACACGCCACGGCCAAGCCTTTATCCATTTAATTATCCCACCTCAGCGCATTGTGCAAAGCGGTTTCCTTGGCATGTCTTGTTGAAGCAGAGATCGTGTCCCCTCATTTCGGGATTCTCATCAATACGGGCGTGGGTAACCCAAGCGCGCCTTTGATTACGGCGCTTGGAGATAAGAAAGTTTTACCAGGCTGGTGGGGACATGTAATCGCGTCCACCCATATAAGGGGATAAGGATCCACCTTTTCACCCATGCCTTCTTCCTCCTCTGCCTATCCATTCTTGCGCACTCGAGCTCCAGCGCCCAAGTCCGCACTAGCACCTCAACCTTCTCCAGTCATGTCCGGAGCGGGAGGCAAGTGGATGGTTTCCCCCGTCACGGAGGGGCACATAAAAAAGCTGAGGAAGGCCGGATATCTAGCCAGCGACATCGTGCACCGGCTCCCTGAAAAGGGGCAGCTCATCCCCACTCCCAGGCCCCATGAGAGGGTGGTATTTCTCCCCCATTTCCTCCGCGGACTGGGCTTCCCTCTGCATCCATTTGTCCAGGGGCTCATGTTCTACTACGGCTTGGATTTCCACGATCTGTCCCCGAACTTCGTCCTCAACATCTCGGCGTTTATCTTCGTGTGCGAGGCTTTCCTCCGCATCCGCCCCCATTTCGGCTTATGGCTAAAGACCTTCAACGTCAAGCCGAAGGTGGTGCGCGGCAGCCAGGCGGAGTGCCGCGGCGCCATGGTTGGCAAGATGGCCAACGTCCTGTGGCTCGAGGGCTCCTTTGTGGAGACCCTGAAGGGGTGGCAATCAGGGTGGTTTTACATCACCGAGCCGCGCGACACCGAATGGGTCGCACCCCCTGAGTTCCGATCCGGCCCCCCCACGCGGCTCACCTCCTGGAAGGAGACAGGCCTATCTTGGGGTAAAAAAGGAGAGCTGACCAGACTCCAAACATGCATCCAAATCCTGGTGGACAAGAAGCTCAAGCTTGTCAACGAGTCCAGGTTATGCTCGTCCGCCTGATCCTCCCGTGTCAACGACGGGCCTTCAACCTTTGGGAGTTCGACCCGGCGCAACATCAAACTCTTAACAGGCTCTTCGACACGATGTACGGATGCCTGGAGGATGCTTTTCAAGGGCGCCGAGGCTCCCGCATCCGCTGCCGAGGATAGCGGATTCAGTACTCAGCATCACCCTCATGTGGTAAGCTGTTTTTGTCCTTTTACAGGGTATCAGTTTTTCATAGTTTGACTCTATGCGGGATCTGAGTTCCCTTATCTTTGATAGGATTGGGAGGTGACATACAGACAGATCAACTGTCCGGCTCCTTTGCCCGAAGGCCCAGCGGACACCCATTTGGCGAAGCTGCTGGTTCCGGCACCCTACATGTTGCCGGAGAAGAAGGCCAAGAAGGCCGCGGGGACTCGAAGGAGTGCCTGGCGCCAGGATGTGTCAGATATGTCATCCGATGGTCCCGAAGCGCCTTCCTCTCGTGAGAACGAGGAGGAAGAAGAAGAGACCTCTCCCCCCCACCCCGGCGGGAGGAGAGAAGAAAAGGAAGGCCGCCCTCTCTGAGGAGGCCGGAGGGTCCAAGAAGGGGAAAACCCTTCCTCTGGACTACTCCACCGACGCCGCCAACGACGAAGAGGAGTGGTAGCCCAGGGCCAAGCCCCTGGCGAAATCGTAAGTATCCAGATACCGGAGTGACTCATAGTATTTGTTTATTGCACAGCTTTCCCTTATGTCGAATGTGTTTATGCAGCCCACCCAAAGACCGGCTCGACGCGTCGTCGAGCGGCTCACTGGACTCGTCGGAGGTGATCTCGCTTCCGACGGCTTCCTCCCCCCGTCCTACGGGCGACACCGAAGTGTTGTCCCAACAGGTTCCAAGCAGGGAGGAGGTGGTCCTGGAGGCGCCGCAAGGCGACCTCCTAGACTCCAGGAGTGAAGGGGAGGAAACCCCCAAGGCTCCAAGTCCGGCTTAAGGCCAGACACAGCTCCGGATTCTTCAAAGGTTCCAGAGTCCGGCGGGTGACCTCCTTCCAAGAGGAGCAAGCCTACCGTGCCGGTGACCTCCTTCCAACCGGAGGCGCCGGACAATATGTTGGAGGCGCTCCAAGGTGCACCGCACTATTATGAGTGCGGTGATCCAGAAGGTTCAGTCCGCCAAAAGCGGACTGACCGAAGCTTGTACAAGCCTTTTAACAGGCTTTGAGGTAAGTAAAGAATGTGTAAGTAATAGTACCGCATAGATAGTAGCCCCTGATGCTCTGTTTGGCGTTCGGGAAGAAAAGCCGAATAGACGATCAAAGAATTCGCAGGAGTCTAACAAAAGGAGTCAATGTGCGTATGCAGGCTTCTCTGCTAGCGTCCGCCGCACTGACTGCGGAAGTGGACGTGCTGAAGCAGAGCCTCGAGAAGTCCGAGCAAGAGCTCGGGCGTGCCAAGAAGCAGCTCGAGGAGAAGGAAGGTAAGAAATACCCTGTTTGAATATGTATATAAAAAGGCGCAATTGCAAAAAATGACAGGATTGACATGGCTATTGTAGGGGCCACGTCCGAGGTGGCGACCCTTAAGCAAGCGCTGCTCGAGGCCGAGAAGAGTGCGGCCGTTGAGTGCACCGAGCGGGAGAGGTATGAGGCTGAGGTTGGCAAGGTGCGGCAAGAGCTCCAGGTTCTCATGAAGAAACATGAGAGTTTGGAGCTTGACTCGAAGACGCAAGCGTCCGAGCTCGCGGCAACTATAGAAAATGCCAAGTCTGCCAAGACCGAGTCCCGGAAGACCCTCCAGGAGTTGGATGAGGTGAAGAAGATAGCTGCGGGTAAGGCATTTTTTATGCAAAGTAAACATATAAACGTGAGTTACTTGATACTTACCCGAATCCGGAGCTCTCCAGGGGCATTTGCAGATCTTCCCCGGAGTGTATCCGATGCCGCCGCATTCTATCGAGCCGAGGAGGGCAGCTCGATGGAGAAGGTTTTCTGGTCTCAGTACGCTGAGGCCGGACACCCTGTGCCCCTGAGCGACCAGCTGAAGCAACTGGTCGAGCTCCACAAGGCGGCCGAACAGGCCATGAAGGGCGTCCTAGTTCGGCTGTGGCCTGGAGAGGCTCTGCCTGGGAGCTATTTCGGGCTGGTGCGGCGGCTGGTGGAGGCCTATCCGAGGCTTGAAGACATCAAGCGCTCCGTCTGCATTGAAGGTGCCCGTAGGGCCCTTGCCCGTGCTAAGGTGCACTGGGGCAAGCTGGATGCGGAGAAGCTTGTGAAGGATGGGCCACCGCCGAGGAAAGAGCATCGCAAGCCCGAGAATTATTATAAGGATGTTCTGAAGGGTGCCCGCCTTGTTGCGGATGAATGTACCAAGGATGTATTTTTTGAGTAAAACCCGCTCGTGTTATCCTGTGCGCTGAAAACTTGTTCATATGCGCTAAGCAATGCTGCTTAAATTTAAAATATTACCTTCTGTGCGGCTGTTTATCAATACTGAGAGATGGCGAGTCGTCGGCTTCTGCCCCCTTGCCGCTAGTGCTGGGGTGTTCAGGGATAAACCTGGGCGCTCTTTTTCCCATATTTGGGTCCTTCGAGGGAGGCGCTCAGCCCAACGAACGAGGCAATCGGACTATAATGCGTGAACACTCTCACTTAGCCATAGAATTCTATAATTTTAAATTTCGGCGAAGCCCCTAGTATTCGGAAGACCGAGTTCGGGGCGCTATCCACGCCTTGGCCGGAAAGAGCCGACTCCTCGCCCTAAGCGGCATAAGTCTTTAAGGACTCGAAAAGACCTCTCGAACAGCGACCAGCTCTCGCCTCATCATGACGGTCAGTTTTAGCTTTCTCCATTGAGGTGCTCGACCCAGCTCAACCGGGGCACAATCGCAGTGGTTCTCCTAGTGCTACCTTAGCCGATATAGCAGAACGTAAGGCACCAAAACATAGGAGCCGAGCAAACCCAACTATTGACCCAAGACATGATTCGGAGCCGATGCATATAATGCTATAAGTTAGGGGTGCCGCACTTGTTAAAGTGTTCGGACTTCTCACACCATATTGAGGGGTACTGAAGCCCCTGGCGTATTTTGGCCGTACCAAAGTGTACGGGTGCAACATGTCATTAAGGAACATATATATAAAAAAAGGGTAATGCAAAAAATAGACAAAATCTATGCATTGTTCATTAAAATAGCTGCGATCAAAGCAGAACGATACAAGTAATGCGATAAACAAAAAGTTGGACTATTTAACATGTCTGCTCTAGGGGCAAGCGGCGGAATAGTATGCGAAACAGGTATACTGCTCGTGATAGAGACCACCTGGGATTTCCGTGATGCGGCATGGCTTGTCTGCTTCCCTGGTCCTTGCATCATTTGTGCGGCAATTGAACTGCCGAACAAGCCTTCCGAAGAGTAAAGTCCTGCAAGTAAGAGAAAAGTAAAAAAAATCGGCAGCCCTTGTGTGGTTTAAGCAGTGTTTTGGGCATGCCGTGATGGTGCCCCTCCCCCTATGCCCATGGTATTTCTAGAACGTAGTTATGTACGTGAAGTACTGGCGTCGCCTTTTTGCGGGGGTTGGGGTTGGGCCTGCATTGCTACGCCTGCTCGAAATGTGCCAGGCAGTCTTGTTATAGGTTATTCCGGGTGCGCTTGACGGTGTCTGGATGTTTAATGGCCGGGCTGGAGAACTGCCTGGAGAGGCTGCTTTGTACTTCCGCTGCAAGGGCCGCCGTGTTCTCCTCCGTTCGGAGGGAGCGTTCGGTGTTTCCATTGACCGTAATTACTCCTCGAGGGCCTGGCATCTTGAGCTTAAGGTATGCGTAGTGCGGGACCGTGTTGAACTTGGCGAATGCGGTTCGCTCGAGCAGTGCATGATAACCACTGCGGAACGGGACTATGTCAAAGGTTAACTCCTCGCTTCGGAAATTATTCGGAGATCCGAAGACCACTTCAAGTTTGACTGAGCCTGTACAGCTGGCCTCTACACCTCGTATTACGCCTTTAAAGGTCATTCTGGTGGGCTTAATCCTCGAGGGATCTATGCCCATTTTCCGCATTGTATCCTGGTAAAGCAGGTTCAGGCTACTGCCGCCGTCCATAAGGACTCTAGTGAGATGAAATCCGTCAATAATTGGGTCGAGAACCAATGCGGCGAACCCGCCATGACGGATGCTAGTGGGATGGTCTCTTCGATCAAAGGTGATCAGGCAGGAGGACCATGGGTTGAACTTTGGGGCGACTGGCTCTACCGCGTATACGTCCCTTAACGCGCGCTTCCGCTCCCTTTTGGGGACGTGGGTGGCGTATATCATGTTTACCGTCTGCACTTGTGGGGGAAAACCCTTCTTTCCATTGTTGTTCGGCGGCCGGGGCTCCTCGTCGTCATCGCTATGCAACCCCTTGTCTTCATTGTCGGCGCTTAATCTGCCTGCCTGCTTGAGCACCCAACAGTCCCTGTTGGTGTGATTGGCTGGCTTTTCGGGGGTGCCATGTATTTGGCACAAGCGGTCGAGTATTCGGTCCAAGCTGGACGGGCCCCTAGGATTCCTTTTGAATGACTTTTTCCGCTGACCGGATTTAGAGCTTCTGAATCTGGCATTAACTGCCGTATCCTTAGCGTTGTCGCCGTTGATGCGGCGCTTCTATTGGTTGCGACACGACCTGCCACTAATGTCCCTGGTGTCCGAACGACCAGGGTTCTTGGTCATATTGTTGCTACGAGCAAGCCAGCTGTCTTCTCCCGCGCAAAAGCGGGTCATGAGTGCCATGAGTGCTGCCATAGATTTCGGCTTCTCCTGTCCTAGGTGCCGGGCAAGCCACTCATCACGGATATTATGCTTGAAGGCTGCTAAGGCCTCTGCGTCCGGACAGTCGAGTGTTTGATTTTTCTTTGTTAGGAACTGTGTCCAGAATTGCATGGCCGATTCGTCTAGCTGCTGAATTACGTGGCTTAGGTCGTCAGCGTCTGGGGGTCGCACATAAGTGCCCTGGAAATTGTCGAGGAATGCGGCTTCCAGGTCCTCCCAACAGCTGATTGACCCTGTTGGTAGGCTGTTAAGCCACTGCCGGCTGGTCCTTTAAGCTTGAGTGGGAGGTATTTGATGGCGTGGAAATCATCGCCGCGGGCCATGTGGATATGAAGGAGATAATCCTCGATCCATACCGCGGGATCTGTTGAGCCATCATATGATTCGATGTTTACGGGTTTGAAACCCTCGGGGATTTGATGATCCATTATTTCGTATGTGAAGCACAACGGGTGTGCGGCGCCTCTGTACTGGGCGATATCATGACGTAGCTCCAATGAGCTTTGTCTACTGTGTTCGGCCCTACCGAATGTGTGGCCGGCGTGACGGTTATCGTCTTGAGCCGTGGGGCGCCTACACGATCCGTAGATCGATCTTGTTTGCTTTGCCTTGTCCTCCAACATGTCTCGTAAGTTTGGCGCATATTCCCGTGCCTTGGTGCGGGGTGCGGCTTGGGTGGAGGGCCATGATGCGTCTGTATCGCGGCCACGAGGTGGCCTATCGGCCGCGTCGAGTGCTTCCTCCTCTAATCGGCGTAGCAACCTGCGCTTCGGGTAGCACTTGGAGGGGTGTTCGGGTTTATGCTCTTCGGCCGCAAGGACTTCAGTCCATCTATCGACTAGCCGATCTTGATCAGCTTTAAGATGTTGCTGTTTTTTCTTGAGGCGTCTTGCCATGGCCATAATCCTGCATTGAAAACGCTCTTGTTCGACGGGATCCTCCAGCACGGCGAATTCGTCGTCGTCGAGGCTTGCCTCGTCTTTGGAGGGAGGCATACAATTATCGTCCTCGACCTCTTTGTCGGCCGCTCTCTCATGAGGGCTGGTTTCTCCATCCTCCTATGCTAAATCTTGCTCGGGGGGATGTTCTTCGGCACTTTCCAGGGTATTATTATCTCCCATGCTGGAATCGCCGTTTTTGTGTTGGCAGGATTTTGAGCGGCGCCGCTGACGCTTTTGCTGTTTCTTGGAGGGGTCATCCTCCCCTGTTCCATCGCCCTCTCCCTCTTTTGGGGTGTCCACCATGTATATGTCATATGACGAGGTGGCTTTCCAGGGCCTAGTAGGCACTGGTTCTTCATCATCTCCTTCATCGGTGTCCATACCGTTGATGTCTTTGGAGTCGAAGTCGAGCATGTCGGTTAAGTTGTCGACAGTGGCTACAAAGTGGGTGGTGGGTGGGTTTTGAATTTCTTCATCGTCCGTACCCCAACCTTGCTGACCATAGTCCGGACAAGGCTCTCCTGACAAAGAGAGAGACTTTACTGATTTCAAGATATCGCTGAAAGGCGAGTGCTGAAAGACGTCCGCGGCTGTGAACTCCATGATCGGCGCCCAATCAGATTCGCTCGGCAGGGGCGCGGAGAGTTTGGAGTCCGGAGAAGAATCCGGCTCCATGGAGTCACGAGTCTTGCAGAGTACGGGGCTAGTGTTCGGCTCAACCGCCGTTGGGATCGCAGCCCCCGAGGTGGCGTCCAACTGCCCATCCTCGATCGACGCGGTTGGCTCCGAACTAGGGGTCGGAGCCGATGCGGGTGCGGCCTCCAGGGCTCTATTCGTCGGTAGAGCTAGATCATGCTCGTCGTGACAGTGCGGCGCGCTCGAAAGTGGTTCGAATCTGTCAAAGACCAAGTCCCCGCGGATGTCGGCCGTGTAGTTTAAACTTCCGAATCTAACCTGACGGCCAGGGGCATAGCTTTCGATCTGCTCTAGATGGCCAAGTGAATCGGCCCGCAATGCAAAGCCACCAAAGACGAAGATCTGTTCGGGGAGGAAGGTCTCACCCTGGACTGTATTGCCATCAATGATCGTAGGAGCCATCGGGCCTGACGGCGACGGCACAGAGGAACTCTCAATGAAAGCACCAATGTCGGTGTCAAAACCGGCGGATCTCGGGTAGGGGGTCCCGAACTGTGCGTCTAGGCCGGATGGTAATAGGAGGCAGGGGACACAAAGTTTTACCCAGGTTCGGGCCCTCTCGATGGAGGTAAAACCCTACGTCTTGCTTGATTAATATTGATGATAGGGGTATTACAAGAGTTGATCTACCACGAGATCAGAGAGGCTAAACCCTAGAAGCTAGCCTATGGTATGATTGTTGATGTGTATGTTGTCCTACGGACTAAAACCCTCCGGTTTATATAGACATCAGAGAGGGTTAGGGTTATATAGAGTTGGTTACAATGGTAGGAGATCTGAACATCCGTATCTTCAAGCTTGCCTTCCACGCCAAGGAAAGTCCCTTCCGTACACGGGACGGAGTCTTCAATCTTGTATGAGTCCGGCTGAAAGGTATAGTTCAGCTATCCGAACACCCCCTAATCCAGGACTCCCTCAGTGGGGATAACTTGTGCATATCAGTCTGATCCTGGATGAGCTGGAGCACCAGATCGCCCTCTTGAAAAGTTCTGGTCTTAACCCGGCGGCTGTGATAATGTCGGAGATCTTGTTGATAAATCGCCGAACGTGCTGCTGCAAGATCACGCTCCTCATCTAACAGGTCTAGTGAGTCCTGACGTGCCTTCTCATTATCAGCTTCAACATAAGCCGCCACATGGGGCGAGTCGCGACGGATGTCACTTGGAAGAACCGCCTCTGCTCCATAAACCATGAAGAAAGGCGTGTAACCCGTAGATCTGTTAGGTGTGGTGTTGATGCTCCATAACACAGAAGGTAACTCCTCCACCCAACAACCCGGTGTTCGCTTTAAAGGAACCATAAGCCGGGGTTTAATATCTCTCAAAATTTCTTTATTTGCCCTCTCTACTTGACCATTAGACTGGGGGTGAGCCACTGATGCTACATCAAGCCAGATGTGCTCACATTGACATATTAGTACCATTGTCAGTTATAATACTGTGTGGGAAACCAAACCGGAATATCACCTTTTTGATGAATTGAACCGCCATGGCTGCATCACACTTACTGATTGGCTCTGCTTCCACCCACTTGGTGAACTTATCCACTGCCACTAACATGTGGGTCTTTTTGTCCTTGGATCTCTTAAAGGGTCCAACCATATCAAGCCCCCAAGTTGCAAACGGCCAAGTTATTGGAATCATCCTCAATTCCTGAGCCGGAACATGAGCGCGGCGTGCAAATTTTTGACAACCATCACACCTGTTGACTAAATCCTCTGCATTAGCATGAGCTGTCAACCAATAGAAACCGTGACGAAAAGCCTTAGCCACCAAGGATTTTGAACCGGCGTGGTGACCACAATCTCCTTTGTGGATTTCTCGCAAAATCTCACAACCCTCTTGAGGAGACACACAACGCTGAATTGCCCTGTGACGCTATAACGATGTAACTCCCCATTGATTATGGTCATTGACTTGGAATGCCGGATTATCTTCTGGGCTAAGGTTTCGTCCTCAGGTAACTCGCCCCAGTTCATGTAAACCAAGTACGGGACTGTCCAATCCGGTATAACATGCAAAGCTGCCACCAATTGGGCCTCTGAGTCAGGAATAGCCAACTCCTCCTCTATTGGTATCTTGACCGACGGATTATGTAGTACGTCGAGGAAGACATTAGGTGGGAGCGGTTTACGCTGAGAGCCAAGGCGACTTAAAGCGTCTTCCGCTTCATTATTTCACCGGTCTATATGGTAAACTTGATAACCCTTCAAATGACCAACCACTATGTAAACCTCTTGTTGATATGCAGCCATGAGTGGGTCCTTAGAATCCCAAGTGCCAGATACCTGTTGAGCCACCAGGTCCGAGTCACCGAAGTACTTAACCCGTCTTAAGTTCATCTCCTTAGCCATCCGAAGACCGTGGAGCAAGGCCTCATACTCAGCTACATTTTTAGTACAAGGGAACATTAAGCGAAGAACATAACAAAACTTGTCTCCTCGTGGGGAAGTTAATATGACTCCAGCCCCCAAGCCCTCCAATTGCCTGGACCCATCAAAGTGAATAGTCAAGTAAGTGTTATCTGGCTTTTCCTCTGGTGCCTACAACTCTGTCCAATGATTGATGAAATCCACGAGTGCTTGTGATTTGATTGCTGTGCGAGGTGCATACTTGAGACCGTGAGGTCGAAGCTCAATAGCCCACTTGGCAATCCAGCCAGTTGCTTCTCTGTTTTGAATGATATCACCCAAAGGGGCTGAACTGACCACTGTGATAGGATGACTCTGAAAGTAATGTTTGAGCTTCCGGCTTGCCATAAACACCCCATACACCAGCTTCTGCCAATGTGGATACCTCTGCTTTGATTCGATAAGCACCTCACTGATATAATAAACCGGCCATTGAACCGGATATTCCTTTCCAGCCTCCTTGCACTCGACAACAATAGCCACACTAACAGCCCGGGCATTAGCAATCACATATAGCAGTAAAGGCTCTTTATCGATCGGAGCCGCAAGGACAGGCGGTTCAGCTAACTGCGTCTTCAACTCCTCAAACGCTTTATCAGCCGCATCACTCCAGACAAAGTCATCCGTTTTCTTTAGCATCTGATATAAAGGGATAGCTTTCTCCCCGAGACGACTGATAAACCGGCTCAACGCTGCAATCCGGCCGGCTAAACGTTGAACGTCATTGATACACGTCGGTTTAGCCAAGGACGTGATTGCTGAAATTTTTTCCGGATTAGCCACAATGCCCCTGTTTGACACCAGAAAACCCAGGAGCTTGCCTGCTGGAACACCAAAGACACATTTGTCAGGATTAAGCATCATCTTATAAACCCGAAGGTTGTCAAAAGTCTCCCTTAAGTCATCTATCAATGTTTCCTCCTTCCTGGACTTCACCACAATATCATCCACATATGCATGAACATTGCGCCCGATCTGTTTATGAAGACAATTCTAAACACAACGCTGATAAGTTGCCTGGGCACTCTTGAGCCCAAAGGGCATGGAGACATAGCAGAAGGCTCCAAAGGGAGTTATAAAAACTGTCTTCTCCTGGTGCTTAACTGCCATTTTGATCTGATGATAACCAGAATAAGCATCTAGAAAACACAAACAGTCACAACCCGCCGTAGCATCAATAATCTGATCAATACGAGGGAGGGCAAAGGGATCTGCTGGGAAGGCCTTGTTCAAGTCTGTATAGTCCACATACATATGCCAAGTGCCGTTTTTCTTAAGAACCAGCACCGGATTAGCCAACCACTCAGGGTGAAAAACCTCCATGATAAACCCTGCGGCCAACAGCTGGGCTACCTCCTCACCAATAGCCTTATGCCTTTCTTCATTGAAGCGGCGGAGAAACTGCCTGACCGGTTTAAACTTGGGATCTATATTAAGTGTTTGCTCAGCGAGTTCCCTCGGTACACCTGGCATGTTAGAAGGCTTCCATGCAAAGATGTCCCAGTTCTCATGGATGAACTCGATGAGCGTGCTTTCCTATTTGGGATCCAGGTTAGCGCTGATGCTGAACTGCTTGGATGAATCGATAGGAACAAAATCAACCATCTTAGTGTCTGTGGCCGATTTAAACTTCAACGTCGTATCGTGCTCCGTAGTTGGCTTTTTCAAAGAAGTCATGTCTGCCGGATCAACCTTGTCTTTGTAAAACTTCAGCTCTTCCGTGGTACAAACTGACTCAGCGTAAGCCGCATCACCTTCCTCACATTCCAAAGCAATCTTCCTGCTCCCATGTACTGTGATGGTCCCCTTCTGACCTGGCATCTTAAGCTACAGATAAACATAACACGGCCTCGCCATGAACTTGGCATAAGCCGGTCGCCCAAACAGAGCGTGATACGGACTCTTGATTTTCACCACCTCAAAAGTCAATGTTTCTGACCTTGAGTCATGATCATCTCCAAAGGCCACCTCTAGGGCTATCTTGCCCACTGGATATGCAGATTTACCGGGCACCACATCATGAAAAACGGTGTTCGACGGTTTAAGATTCTTATCTGTCAACCCCATACGACAGAAGGTGTCATAGTAGAGAATATTGATACTACTTCCCCCATCCATGAGCACCTTGGTGAACTTATACCCCCCAACTTGAGGAGCCACCACTAAAGCCAGATGACCCGGATTATCAACCCGAGGTGGGTGATCCTCTCTACTCCATAAAATGGGTTGCTCAGACCAGCGCAATTACTGAGGCACTACCGGCTCAACAGAGTTCACGGCCCTCTTGTGAAGCTTCTGATCACGCTTACACAAGCTAGTGGTGAAGACATGATACTGCCCACTATTCAACTGCTTCGGATTGCTCTGATAACCCGACTGCTGCTGCTGCTGATTCCCCTGATGGTTATAACCTCCCTGGTTGCCCTGGTTCCCTTGATTGCTATGTCCGGTTTGATTGCCTTGAAATCCTTAATCGGAGCTACCGCCTCCATAACCCGGCCCATGAAAACCACCTCCTGAACCGCCGAGCGGGCCATTGTCATAGTGAAACATATTGGAGTTCTTGAACTCTCGCATGATATAACAATCCTTCCAAAGATGTGAAGCTGGCCTCTCCTTCGATCCATGCTTTGGACAAGGTTGATTTAACAGGCACTCCAGATTGGGGCCTGAACCTCCACCCCTCTGAGGTTGTTTGCCCTTACGACGCTGACCGTTATCCTGAGCATTGATGTTAGCCACAAAGTCCAAACTATTGTCTGCCTTGCACTTGCCATTGTTCCCATGACCCGCCGGGTTATGCTGCTGTCCCTTGGTGTTGCCGTTCTTCTTCCCTTTCCCCGGTTTGTCCTCCTCTGAGTCAGGGTCTTTGGTGTTATTTGAATCGGCATATTTAACCAAAGTGGCAATAAGCATTGCCATATCATTGAAGTGACACTTGAGCCTTCCTAACTTCTGTTTTAGTGGTAGAAACCGGCAATTGCCCTCCAATGTTAACACTACTGTATCCGCATTGATGTGATCCGACGAATGCAGAATATCTGAGACCCGCTTCACCCAATGGGTTGTGGACTCTCCATCCTCTTGAACACAAGTGGCTAGGTCCACAATCGACATAGGCTGCTTACAAGTATCTTTAAAATTCTAGATAAACCGGTGTTTCAATTCGGCCCATGATCCGACAGAGTTAGCTGGTAAGCTCTTTAACTACGTACGAGTTGTCCCCTCCAACATCATGGTGAAGTATTTAGCACACACCGCTTCATCCACATCCAACATCTCCATTGCCATCTCATAACTTTGAACCCATGACTCTGGTTGCAAATCGGCGGTGTAGTTGGGTACTTTACGAGGGCCCTTAAAATCCTTGGGCAGTCGCACATTGCGCAAAGCGGGGGTAAGACATGGCACCCCTAAAGAGCTGAAGACCACGTTTGGCTCCACTGAAGCGGTAGGTCGACCCAGAGTAGGTTGACGAGCTGCATGCAGAGTGGCTAACTCAGCCTCTCGACGTGCACGGCCATGATCCACCACATCCTACGCATTAGCACCTCCACCCGCTGGGTTGTGCCCTCGCGGTGAGTTACGGCGACGTGCACTGCTTGATTCAACCGGTTCATCCTCAACGTGCCTGCTGTAGCTCCGGCTCGGATGGGGTGTGGAATGAATCCTCTCGCGACTATGCGAATAAGCCTGCTGCTAGTTCAAAGCCGTTTGTAGGAGCTCTTTGGCCCATCATGTCTCAACCGCAACTGGCAACTCGCCATCCGCTGGGAGTGCTGCTAATCGTGAAGCGGCGGCCACAATGTTGTCTAACGGGTTGGAGTAATGCCCCGGGGGCGTCGGTACATACTATGGTACAATATTGTTCTGACAAGGCGGGTCCATCGTGCGCGGCTGAACCGGCGCTCCTATTCCCGGTGCCTCCGTGCGGTTTACCACTGGCTGGTTACTAGTTCTGGCTCCTGGCGTGCTGAAGAGATTTCTTGCCTCATAACCCGGCGGGAGGTGCGACCGGTATCTTCTTCTCATGACCTCCTCTGAGGCATTCTGCTCCAACCTAAGCCAGTAGGCCTGAGCTTTCAACTCGGCCCGTTCTGTAGCCATCCTAGCGTTCTCTGCTGGCAGTTCCGCTTTAGCCTGAGTTATCTGATCTTTCACTTTTGCAATCTCCGCATTGTAATGGTCTCGGGCTGCTGCGTCCACCTCCGCGGCCATCAATGCTGCCAAAGCGTCGAATAAATCAGACAAAACTTGAGCGGGAGGCGGCGCTGAGCCCCTGCTCCCGTTGGCATTGCTGTTGCTGAACCGGAAAGCATTGCCGCGACGGTGGATGAGTGATGTGCTAGTTGTGTATCGGCCATGAAAATAGCGACCCGGTTTGGCAGATCGAGGGGGTCCGGAATACAGTTGCCATCGGAACCTCCACTAATTTGGCCATCCTGCAACTGATACAGCGATTCGGTCTCTCCGATTGAAGACTCGTCATCAGAGCAGACAACGGTTTCGCCATCAGACGCCGATCTGTCCTCATATTCTGCCCCATGGATGACACCTATGAAAACATGCCTTGCTGCGGGCTGAACCAGGGAATGGCTTGCACACTGAGCCGTCTCGATGATGTCAGTGCAGGTGTCCGGCTCAGGGCCGGCTCGCCGATCTTGTCGATGAAGACGTGGATCCCACCAAAGGGGACCCGGTACCCGTATTCGATTGAACTGGCCTCGGGACCCCATCCTGCGTCGTCGATGTAGAGCTTGCCACGACGACTCTTCATCATCCGACCCACAGCGTATCCCTTGAGTCCATAAAAGCTGCCCTTCAAGAACTCAAAACCATCGTGCGATAGCCCCACGGTGGGCACCAACTGTCATGGGTTTGTCACGACAGATGTCCTCGAGAAAGGACTTAGCCGTGGAGCCATCGCTATGGGTTAGCTTAAAGGGGTTAAACCGGACAAGGGACACAAGGGATTTTATACTAGTTCGGCCCCTTCGATGAAGGTAAAATCCTACGTCTAGTTGTGATTGGTATTGCTAGGGTTTTGATGACCAGGGAGCGAATCTGCTTTGCCTGGCTCTTGAGTTGTTGTCTGTCGTCCGTAAACCGTGGCCGGGTCGTCCCTTTATATACATAGGTTGATGCCCGCCGATTTACAGAGTCCTGAGGCCGGGTCATAAACGTGTCTGGCTCGGTCTCTATTCCTCTAACTCACAATACAAGTTACATGACAGAGTCGGTTTACATCTACAGGCTTTAACCCGCCTTTAGGCCTTGGGCCTTCGTAAAGCGCCACCATCCTCACGTCTTCATGGGCTTCTATCTTCATGGAGCTAACCCGGCCATTCCTAGCCGGTTTACCTCCAGTAATCATATCCCCAACAATAACAAATAGCGGAACCTGGATGTTCATATTGGCTCCCACATATTCTAAGAAGATCTTTATCGGTCAAACCGCATAACGATATACGTTGTTCCCTTTCTCATCGGTATGTTACTGGCCCGAGAGTAGAACGTCGGTATCCTCATACCTAGTTCAATCTCGTTACTGGAAAGTCTCTTTACTCGTTCCGTAATGCAACATCCCGTAACTAACTCATTAGTCACATTGCTTGCAAGGCTTATAGTGATGTGCATTACCGAGAGGGCCCAGAGATACCTCTTCGATACACGGAGTGACAAATTCTAATCTCGATTTATGCCAACTCAACAAACACCATCGGAGACACCTGTAGAGCATCTTTATAATCACCCAGTTATGTTGTGACGTTTGATATCACACAAGGTGTTCCTCCGATATTCGGGAGTTACATAATCTCATAGTCAGAGGAACATGTATAAGTCATGATGAAAGCAATAGCAATAAACTAAACGATCATAGTGCCAAGCTAACGGATGGGTCTTGTCCATCACATCATTCTCTAATGATGTGATCCCGTTCATCAAATGACAACACATGTCCATGGTTAGGAAACTTAACCATCTTTGATTAGCGAGCTTGTCAAGTAGAGGCATACTAGGGACACTCTGTTTGTCTATGTATTCACACATGTACTAAGTTTCCAGTTAATACAATTCTAGCATGAATAATAAACATTTATCATGATATAAGGAAATATAAATAACAACTTTATTATTTCCTCTAGGGCATATTTCCTTCAGTCTCCCACTGGCACTATCGTCAATAATCTAGTTCACATCGCCATGTGATTTAACACCAATAGTTCACATCACCATGTGACCAACACCCAAAGGGTTTACTAGAGTCAATAATCTAGTTCACATCACCATGTGATTAACACCCAAAGAGTACTAAGGTGTGATCATGTTTTTCTTGTGAGAGAAGTTGAGTCAATGGGTCTTTCACATCCAGAGCCGTATGTATTTTACAAATTTTCTATGTCTACAATGCTCTGCATGGAGCTACTCTAGCTAATTGCTCCCACTTTCAATATGCATCTATATCGAGCCTTAGAGTCATCTAGATCAGTGTAAAAAAGCTTGCATCAACATAACTCTTTACGACGAACTCTTTTATCACTTCCATAATCAAGAAATCTTTCCTTAGTCCTCTAAGGATAATTTTGACCACTGTCTAGTGATCTACTGCTAGATCACTATTGTACTCCCTTGCCAAAATCATGCAAAGGTATACAATAGGACTGGTACACAACATAACATACTTTATAGAACCTATGACTGAGGCATAGGGAATGACTTTTCATTCTCTTTCTATTTTCTGCCGTGGTTGGGTTTTGAGTCTTTACTCAACTTCACACCTTGCAACATAGGCAAGAACTCCTTCTTTGACTGTTCCATTTTGAACTACTTCAAAATCTTGTCAAGGTATGTACTCATTGAAAAATCTTATGAAGCGTCTTGATCTCTCTCTATAGATCTTGATGCTCAGTGTGTAAGCAGCTTCACCGAGGTCTTTCTTTGAAAAACTCCTTTCAAACACTTCTTTATGCTTTCCAAAAAATTCTACATCATTTCCGATCAACAATATGTCACTCACATATACTTATCAGAAAGGCTATAGTGCTCCCACTCACTTTCTTTTAAATACAGGCTTCACCGCAAGTCTGTATAAAACTATATGCTTTGATCGACTCATCAAAGCATATATTCCAACTCCGAGATGCTTGCACCAGTCCATAGATGGATCGCTGGAGCTTGCACACTTTGTCAGCATCTTTAGGATTGACAAAACCTTCTGGTTGCATCATATACAACTCTTCTTTAATAAATCCATTAAGGAATGTAGTTTTGATATCCATTTGCCAGATTTCATAAAATGCGGCAACTGCTAACATGATCCGGACAGACTTTTAAGCATCGATACAAGTGAGAAAATCTCATCGTAGTCAACAGCTTGAACTTGTCGAAAACCTTTTGTGACAATTTGAGCTTTGTAGATAGTAACACTACTATCAATGTCCGTCTTCCTCTTGAAGATCCATTTATTCAGAATGGCTCACCGATCATCGGGCAAGTCAATCAAAGTCCATACTTTGTTCTCATACATGGACCCCATCTCAGTTTTCATGGCCTTAAGCCATTTCACGGAATCTGGGCGCATCATCGCTTCCTCATAGTTCGTAGGTTCGTCATGGTCTAGTAACATGACTTCCAGAACAGGATTACTGTACCACTCTGGTGCGGAACATACTCTGGTTGACCTACGAGGTTTGGTAGTAACTTGATCTGAAGTTTCGTGATCATCATCATTAACTTCCTCACTAATTGGTGTAGGCATCACTAGAACTGATTTCTGTGATGAACTACTTTCCAATTCGGGAGAAGCTACAATTACCTCATCAAGTTCTACTTTCCTCCCACTCATTTCTTTCGAGAGAAACTCCTTCTCTAGAAAGGATCCATTTTTAGCAACAAAGATCTTGCCTTCGGATCTGTGATAGAAGCTGTTCCCAACAGTTTCTTTTGGGTATCCTATGAAGACGCACTTCTCCGATTTGGGTTTGAGCTTATCAGGCTAAAACTTTTTCACATATGCATCGCAACCCCAAACTTTAAGAAATGATAGCTTAGGTTTCTTGCTAAACCGCCGTTCATACGGTGTCATGTCAATGGATTTTTAGACGATGCCTTATTTAATGTGAATGCAGCTGTCTCTAATGCATAACCCAAAAATGATACTGGTAAATCGGTAGGAGACATCATAGATCGCACCATATCTAATAAAGTATAGTTATGACGTTCAGACACACCATTACACTGTGGTGTTCCAGGTGCCGTGAGTTGCGAAACTATTCGACATTGTTTCAACTGAAGGCCAAAATCGTAATTCAAATATTTTATCTCCGCGATCAGATCGTAGAAACTTTATTTTCTTGTTACGATGATTCTCCACTTCACTCTGAAATTCTTTGAACTTTTCAAACGTTTCAGACTTGTGTTTCATTAAGTAGATATACTCACATATGCTCAAATCATCTGTGAAGGTCAGAAAATAACGATACCCGCCACGAGCCTCAACACTCACCGGACCGCATACATCGGTATGTATTATTTCTAATAAGTCAGTGGCTCGCTCTATTGTTCCAGAGAACGGAGTCTTAGTCATCTTTCCCATGAGGCATGGTTCGCAAGCATCAAATGATTCATAATGAAGTGATTCCAAAAGTCCATCCACATGGAGTTTCTTCATGTGCTTTACACCAATATGACCTAAACGGTAGTGCCACAAGTATGTTGCACTATCATTATCAACTTTGCATCTTTTAGCATCAATATTATGAATATGTGTATCACTACGATCAGATTCAATAAACCATTTATATTTCTATGACCATAGAAGGTTTTATTCATGTAAATAGAACAACAATTATTCTTTGACTTAAATGAATAACCATATTGCAATAAACATGATCCAATCATATTTATGCTCAACGCAATCACCAAATAACATTTATTTTTAGGTTCAACACTAATCCCGGAGGTAAAGGGAGTGTGCGATGGTGATCTTATCAACCTTGGAATCACTTCCAACTCACATCATCACCTCGTCGTTAACTAGTCTCTGTTTATTTTGCAACTCCCATTTCGAGTTACTACTCTTTAGCAACTGAACCAGTATCAAATACTGAGGAGTTGCTATAAACACTAGTGAAGTACACATCAATAACATGTATATAAAATATACTTTTATTCACTTTGCCATCCTTCTTATTTGCCAAGTATCTAGGGCAGTTCCACTTCCAGTGACCATTTCCTTTGTAGTAGAAGCACTCAGTTCCAGGATTGGGTCTAGCTTTGGGCTTCTTCATGGGAGTGGAAACTTACTTGCCATTCTTCTTGAAGTTCCCTATCTTTCCCTTGCCCTTTTACTTGAAACTAGTGGTCTTGTCAACCATCAACATTTGATGCTTTTCTTGATTTCTACCTTCATCGATTTCAGCATCACGAAGAGCTCGGGAATCGTTTTCGTCATCCCTTGCATATTATAGTTCATCACGAAGTTCCAGTAACTTGGCGATAGTGACTAGAGAACTCTTTCAATCACTATTTTATCTGGAAGATTAACTCCCAATTGATTCAAGTGATTGTAGTACTCAGACAACTTGAGTACATGCTCACCGGTTGAGCTATTCTCCTCCATCTTGTAGGCAAAGTACTTGTCAGAGGTCTCATACCTCTTGACTCGGGCATGAGTCTGAAATTCCAATTTCAGCTCTTAGAACATCTTATATGCTCTGTGGCGTTCAAAACGTTTTTGAAGTCCCGGTTCTAAGCCGTAAAGCATGGCACACTAAACTATCAAGTAATTATCATACCAAGCTTGCCAAACGTTCATAATGTCTGCATCTGCTCCTGCAATAGGTCCATCACCTAGCGGTGCATCCAGGACATAATTCTTCTGTGCAGCAATGAGGATAATCCTCAGATCACGGACCCAGACCGCATCATTATTACTATCATCTTTCAACATAGTTTTTCTCTAGGAACATATCAAAAATATAATGGGGAAGCTATATGCGAGCAATTGATCTACAACAAAGATATGCAAATACTATCAGGATTACATTCATGATAAATTTAAGTTCAATTAATCATATTACTTAAGAACTCCCACTTAGATAGACATCCCTCTAATCATCTAAGTGATCACGTGATCCATATCAACTAAACCATGCCCGATCATCACATGAGATGGAGTAGTTTTCAATGGTGAACATCACTATGTTGATCATATCTACTATATGATTCACGCTCGACCTTTCGGTCTTAGTGTTTCGAGGCCATATCTGCATATGCTAGGCTCATCAAGTTTAATCCGAGTATTCCGCCTGTGCAAAACTGGCTTGCACCCGTTTTATGTGAACGTAGAGCTTATCACACCCGATCATCACGTGGTGTCTCGACACGACAAACTGTAGCAACGGTGCATACTCAGGGAGAACACTTATACCTTGAAATTTAGCAAGAGATCATCTTATAATGCTACCACCGTAAGAAGCAAAATAAGAATCATAAAAGATAAACATCACTTGTAATCAAAATATGTGACATGATACGACCATCATCATTTTGTGCATTTGATCTCCATCTCCAAAGTACTGTCATGATCTCCATCGTCACCGGCATGACACCATGATCTCCATCATCTTGATCTTTATCAATGTGTCATCACATGGTCGTCTCGCCAACTATTGCTTTTGCAACTATTGCTATCGCATAGCGATAAAGTAAAGCAATTACATGGCTCTTGCATCTTATGCAATAATGAGACAACCATAAGGCTCCTGCCAGTTGCCGATAACTTCAATAAAACATGATCATCTCATACAACAATTTATATCTCATCATGTCTTCACCATATCACATCTCAACATGCCCTACGCATCAAAAACCACAACGCGCTATAGTGATTGCTTTTTGATCGTCAGAAAGAACCCTGTTCATTGAATCCGATTCAACTAAAGTTGGAGAAACTGACACCCACTAGCCACATGTGTGCGAAGCACGTTGGTAGAACCAGTCTCACGTAACCGTACGCATAATGTCTGTCTGAGCCGCTTCATCTAACAATAATGCTGAATCAAGAATCAACTAGTGACGGCAAGCAATAAGTGTAGTAGTCACAAGAACAGATTTCTGTGATGAACTACTTTCCAATAAGGGAGCAGGTACAGTTACCTCATCAAGTTCTACTTTCCTCCGACTCACTTCTTTTGAGAGAAACTCCTTCTCTAGAAAGGATCCATTCTCAGCAATGAATATCTTGCCTTCGGATCTGTGATAGAAGGTGTACCCAACATTTTCTTTTGGGTATCCTATGAAGACGCACTTCTCCGATTTGGGTTTGAGCTTATCAGGTTGAAACTTTTTCACATAAGCATTGCAACCTCAAACTTTAAGAAACGACAGCTTAGGTTTCTTGCCAAACCATAGTTCATACGGTGTCGTCTCAACGGATTTAGATGGTGCCCTATTTAACGTGAATGTAATTGTCTCTAATGCATAACCTCAAAACTATAGTGGTTAATCGGTAAGAAAAATCATAGATTGCACTATATCCAATAATAGTACGGTTGTGACGTTCGGACACACCATTATGTTGTGGTGTTCCAGGTGGCACGATTTTGTGAAACTATTCCACATTGTTTTAATTGAAGACCAAACTCGTAACTCAAATATTTGTCTCTGCGATCAGATCGTAGAAACTTTATTTTCTTGTCATGATGATTTTCCACTTCACTCTGAAGTTTTTTTGAACTTTTCAAATGTTTCAGACTTATGTTTCATCAAGTAGATATACCCATATCTGCTCAAATCATCTGTGAAGGTCAGAAAATAACGATACCCGCCACGAGCCTCAACATTCATTGGACTGCATACATCATTATGTATTATTTCCAATAAGTCAGTTTCTTGCTCCATTGTTCCGGAGAACGGAGTCTTAGTCATCTTGCCCATGAGGCACGGTTCGCAAGCATCAACTGATTCATAATCAAGTGATTCCAAAAGCCCATCAGCATGGATTTTCTTCATGCGCTTTACACCAATATGACCTAAACGAGACTGCCAAAAATAAGTTGCACTATCATTATTAACTTTGCATCTTTTGGCTTCAATATTATGAGAATGTGTATCACCACGATCGAGATCCAACAAACCATTTTCATTTGGTGTATGACCATAGAAGGTTTCATTCATGTAAATAGAACAACAATTTATTCTCTTACTTAAATGAATAACCATATTGCAATAAACATGATCAAATCATATTCATGCTCAACGCAAACACCAAATAACACTTATTTAGGTTCAACACTAATCCCGAAAGTATAGGGAGTGTGCGATGATGATCATATCAATCTTGGAACCACTTCCAACACACATCGTCACTTCACCCTTAACTAGTCTCTGTTCATTCTGCAACTCCCGTTTCGAGTTACTACTCTTAGCAACTGAACCAGTATCAAATACCGAGGGGTTGCTACGAACACTAGTAAAATACACATCAATAATCTGTATATCAAATATACCTTTGTTCACTTTGCCATCCTTCTTATCCACCAAATACTTGGGGCAGTTCCGCTTCCAGTGACCAGTCCCTTTGCAGTAGAAGCACTTAGTCTCAGGCTTAGGACCAGACTTGGGCTTCTTCACTTAAGCAGCAACTTGCTTGCCGTTCTTCTTGAAGTATCCTTTCTTTCCCTTTTCCCTTTTTGCGAAACTAGTGGTCTTGTTAATCATCAACACTTGATGCTCTTTCTTGATTTCTACCTTCATCGATTTCATCATCATGAAAAGCTCGGGAATCGTTTTCATCATCCCTTGCATACTATAGTTCATCACGAAGTTCTACTAACTTGGTGATGGTGACTAGAGAATTCTGTCAATCACTATTTTATCTGGAAGATTAACTCCCACTTGATTCAAGCGATTGTAGTACCCAGACAATCTGAACACATGCTCACTGCTTGAGCTATTCTCCTCCGTCTTTTAGCTATAAAACTTGTTGGAGACTTCATATCTCTCAACTCGGGTATTTGCTTGAAATATTAACTTCAACTCCTGGAACATCCATATGATCCATGACGTTCAAAACGTCTTTGAAGTCCCGATTCTAAGCTGTTAAGCATGGTGCACTAAACTATCAAGTAGTCATCATATTGAGCTAGCCAAACGTTCATGACATCTGCATCTCCTCCTACAATAGGTTTGTCACCTAGCGGTGCATTAAGGACATAATTCTTCTATGCAGCAATGAGGATAAACCTCAGATCACGGATCTGATCCGCATCATTGCTACTAACATCTTTCAACTGAGTTTTCTTCTAGGAACATATCAAAAATAAAACAGGGGAGCTAAACGCGAGCTATTGATCTACAACATAGATATGCTTATACTACCAGGACTAAGTTCATGATAAATTTAAGTTCAATTAATCATATTACTTAAGAACTCCCACTTAGAAAGACATCCCTCTAATCTTCTAAGTGATCACGTGATCCAAATCAACTAAACCATAACCGACGTGAAATGGAGTAGTTTTCAATGGTGAACATCACTATGTTGATCATATCTACTATATGATTCATGCTCGACCTTTCAGTTTCAGTGTTCCGAGGCCATATCTGCATATGCTAGGCTAGTCAAGTTTAACCTGAGTATTCTGCGTGTGCAAAACTGGCTTGCACCCGTTGTAGATGGACGTAGAGCTTATCACACCCAATCATCACGTGGTGTCTGGGCACGACGAACTTTGGCAACGGTGCATACTCAGGGAGAACACTTTTATCTTGAAATTTAGTGAGAGATCATCTTATAATGCTACCGTCGAACTAAGCAAAATAAGATGCATAAAAGATAAACATCACATGCAATCAAAATATGTGACATGATATGGCCATCATCATCTTGTGCCTTTGATCTCCATCTCCAAAACATCGTCGTGATTTCCATTGTCACCGGCATGACACCATGATCTCCATCATCTCGATCTATATCAATGTGTCGTCACATGGTCATCACGCCAACTATTTCTCTTACAACTATTGCTATCGCATAGCGATAATTGTAAAGCAATTATTTGGCGCTTGCATCTTATGCAATAAAGAGACAACCATAAGGCTTCTGCCAGTTGCCGATAACTTCAACAAAACATGATCATCTTATACAACAACTTATATCTCATCACGTCTTGACCATATCATATCACAACATGCCCTGCAAAAACAAGTTAGACGTCCTCTACTTTGTTGTTGCAAGTTTTACGTGGCTGCTATGGGCTTAGCAAGAACCGTTCTTACCTACGCATCAAAACCACAATGATAGTTTGTAAAGTTGGTGCCGTTTTAACCTTCTCAAGGACCGGGCGTAGCCACACTCGGTTCAACTAAAGTTGGAGAAACTGACACCCCGCTAGCCACCTGTGTGCAAGCACGGACGGTAAAACCAGTCTCGCGTAAGCGTACAGCGTAATGTCCGGTCCGGGCCGCTCATCCACAATACCGCCGAACCAAAGTTTGACATGCTGGGTAAGCAGTATGACTTATATCGCCACAACTCACTTGTGTTCTACTCGTGCATATTACAATCAAACGCATAAAACCAGGCTCTGGATGCACTGTTGGGAACGTAGTAATTTAAAAAAAATTCCTACGCACACGCAAGATCATGGTGATGCATAGCAACGAGAGGGGATAGTGTTGTCTACGTACCCTCGTAGACCGAAAGAGGAAGCGTTAGTACAACGCGGTTGATGTAGTCGTACGTCTTCATGATCCGACCGATCCAAGTACCGAACGCACGGCACCTCCGAGTTCTGCACACGTTCAAACTCGATGATGTCCCTCGAACTCCGATCGAGCCGAGCTTTGAGGGAGAGTTCCATTAGCACGATGGCGTGGTCGTGATGATGATGTTCTACCGACGCAGGGCTTCGCCTGAGCACCGCTATGATATGATCGAGGTGGATTATGGTGGAAGGGGGCACCGCACACGGCTAAGATGTCTTTGGGGTGCCCCCTGCCCCCGTATATAAAGGATTGGAGGAGGGGGAGGGCCGGCCCTCTCTATGGCGCGCCCTAGGGGAGTCCTACTCCCACCGGGAGTAGGATTCCCCCTTTCCTAGTAGAACTAGGAGCCCTTCCAAGTATTGGGAGTAGGAGGGAAGGAAAGGGAAGGGAAAAGGAGAAGGAAGGAAGGGGGCGCCCCCCCTCCCTAGTCCAATTCGGACCAGCCCATGGGGAGGGGTGCGGCCACCCTTTGAGGCGTTTCTCTTCTTTCCCGTATGGCCCATTAAGGCCCAATACGAATTCCCGTAACTCCCCGGTACTCCCGAAAATACCCGAATCACTCGGAAACTTTCGGATGTTCGAATATAGTCGTCCAATATATCGATCTTTACGTCTCGTCCATTTCGAGACTCCTCGTCAAGTCCCCGATCTCATCCGGGAGTCCGAACTCCTTCAGTACACCAAAACACATAAACTCATAATATAACCGTCATCGAACTTTAAGCGTGCGGACCCTACGGGTTCGAGAACTATGTAGACATGACCGAGACACGTCTCCGGTCAATAACCAATAGCGGAACCTGGATGCTCATATTGGCCCCTACATATTCTACGAAGATCTTTATCGGTTAAACCGCATAAAAACATACGTTGTTCCCTTTGTCATCGGTATGTTACTTGCCCGAGATTCGATCATCGGTATCTCAATACCTAGTTCAATCTCGTTAACGGCAAGTCTCTTTACTCGTTCCATAATACATCATCCCGCAACCAACTCATTAGTTGCAATGCTTGCAAGGCTTATAATGATGTGCATTACCGAGTGGGCCCAGAGATACCTCTCCGACAATCGGAGTGACAAATCCTAATCTCCATATACACCAACCCAACAAGTACCCTCGGAGACACCTGTAGAGCACCTTAATAATCACCCAGTTACGTTGTGACGTTTCGTGGCACACAAAGTGTTCCTCCGGTAAACGGGAGTTGCATAATCTCATAGTCATAGGAACATGTATAAGTCATGAAGAAAGCAATAGCAACAAACTAAACGATCAAGTGCTAAGCTAACGGAATGGGTTAAGTCAATCACATCATTCTCCTAATGATGTGATCCCGTTAATCAAATGACAACTCATGTATATGGTTAGGAAACATAACCATCTTTGATCAACGAGCTAGTCAAGTAGAGGCATACTAGTGACACTCTGTTTGTATATGTATTCACACATATATTATGTTTCTGGTTAATACAATTCTAGCATCAATAATAAACATTTATCATGATATAAGGAAATAAATAATAACTTTATTATTGCCTCTAGGGCATATTTCCTTCAAATTATATCATGACATCATTTTTTATTACGTGTTAAATTTGTCAAGAATTTTAGTACATTCAATTACTCTTCCTGTGCATCAGCCATTCGTCACGGTCATGGAAAAATCTGGAGTGGAAACAAGGTCTTCAGAGCAGACAATCCTATCTGACAAAGCACGTGTCTTGCTGGTTACAGATAGCTCCTTAGAGGAGGATTCTGAGACAGATGACCAGTCCTATCCCCCCTGAGGTGCATGCTCTAACTTGGCAGGGTTATGTTGCTCATATCGTGCGTATGGTATCTTGCATTGCTATGTCATTTGCTTAGTTTAGACATGCTTTGTGTGAATGCCACATGTTTAGTTTCTAATTACCATATATATGAATTATGCAATGCCATCTTGTTGCAAGACATTATATCTATGAATTATGCAATGCTATCTTGTTGCAAGGCATTATATATGTGAATTATGCAATGCCATGTTGTTTAGCCAAGCATCATATGTGTGAATTATATCATGTCATCCTTTTTTGTATTTCTCATTGCTTTTGTCGATAATGTTTATATATTCAACTGCTATTCCTGTGCATCAGCCATTTGAATTGGTGATGGAGAAATCTGGAGTGAAAACAAGGTCTTCAGAGCAGACAATGCTACCTGCTGAAGCAGATATCTTGCAGGTTACAGATAGCTCTTCAGAGGAGGATTCAGAGGCAGATGACCAGTCCTATTATCCCCCTGAGATGTATGCTCAAACTTGGCAGGGTTATATTACTCATATCATGCATATGTTGTATTGCAATGCCTAGTTTTTACATCATATACACGATATTGAATGCCATCACCTTAGTTGACACATCATACGATTGCCGTCTGCTCACTTTCTTAGTATATAAATCATATATTTGAATTATATCATGCCATGATGTTTACATAGACATCATGTATCTAAATTATGGCATGCCAACCCATTTTCTAAAGACATAATATAGTTATATCATCTCATCCTGTTTACATAGTCATCATATTTTAAATTATGTCATTCTATCCGTGAATTATATCATGCCATCATGTTTCCATCGACGGCATGTTTGTGATTTATGGCATGCCAACCACTTTAATAGACACATCGTATAGTTATATCATGTCATCCTGTTTACATAGTCATCATATTTTGAAGTATGTCATTCTATCCTGTTTAGTTAGCCATCATACATGTGAAATTGTGTCATGCTATCCTGTTTAATTAGCCATCATATATGTGAAATTATGTCCTGCTATTCTGTTTGGTTAGACAACATAAATGTGAATTATTTCATGCCCTGTTTTCTTCCCTACTATCCATTGCACCTGTCTATCTTACAATGTCTGTACATTCAATTACTTTTCTTGTTTATCAGCCATTTCAATTGGAGGGGGTGATGGCAGTATCTGTGGGAGTAAAAACACGGTCTTCAGAAAAGATCGTGCTACCTGTCGATGGAGATAGAACCACGGTTGTACTTGCCCAAGAACCAGCCCCACCACACATAACCCAGACTCACGCAGATTGTACCCCTACCCAGTTGGACAGAGAACCAGCTACACCCCTTCTAACCCCAACCCCAGCAGATAGTAACCCAGTTCCCATTGACACAGCACCGTCTCCACCACAGAGCACCCAAACACGAGCAGTTAGTAAGGCAACTGCAGTGCCCAAAGCACGAGGACCACCACTCCGAACCCCAAGTCAACGCTTAAAGTAGAAGAAGAATTGTTCTCAGGTCAGGTTCCGTAGCTATGGTTCATACTACTTTGCTCTTGCATCACTGTATTTACTCATACCAACTAATTTCAAATTTGAAGGATGCAATTGAAACTCCAATGGCGCAACAGGTATGTTTTAAACCTGTTTCTTTAACGTGTTTGCTTTTGTAACTTGCTCTATGTTGATTTCAGTTTCAATTGAATAAACAGTTATGTTCTCATGCCATGCACATTACAAGTGTTGTTATTGCTGTGTAGTTTCCCACACTTATATTCTGTCTATGCTGCTTTGTCTTAAATAGATATGATTCGAACTGTATCTATCTTGATTTGGCAACATAAACTAGAATGATATAGACCATACAGTGACCATACTACATAGATATATGTTTGTTTCATGCTGTTATCCTGTCCACCTTACTACTGAACTGGTTTACCAAAATGAGTTTCATATACTACATTGTAAACCTGTGATGTGTTTGTGTTTCTTCTTTTAGAACGCGGATAAAATATTGGAGAAGAGTACCCCCGTTATGCAATGTAAAGGAAGTAATGCAGATAAGGTTCAAGATAGTGAGACATCCTGTTGGTCTCCCAAGAAAGATGAAAGATATTGAAGACACTGAGACAACCCCAAAAGTCCTGTCTGAGATGTAAGTGTTCGAGTTACTGCTACTACTGCTGGCACCAGCTCTTCAACTCGCTGCCTGAATCAGTTCGGCTTCTTTTGAGTCTCAACAAGTTGAAAGACATCGATCAGATGTATGACAGAAGCCTGAAGGACTGAGGAAGTCCCTGCAGAATTTCAGATGCATTACTTTCTGTGCAACAGCAAAGTGCTGGAGATTAAGCGCCAAACAAGACAAAGTTAATAAGCTTGCTAAGCACATGCCAAGCATTATGGGTACCCAGATATTGTTTCTTGAGCTCTTCTGAAGTGTTTCATTCTGGACTTTGTTTTGCTGCGCGTTTACATGCTGCTTTGTTCCCTATATTTGCACTGGTGGTGAACTTTGATGCCCATGGATGTAATATGTGTAATAGCCTGTGATATCCTAGCATAAGTTGCTGCTAATTTATTTCCTTATTGTCTTGTTTATTTGTTTCCTCTTGTAGTCAGTGCAGTTATTTTTCCGCGGTTTGCTAAGTGGCCACAATAACCTATTTTTTAAAACTAGGCCACAATAACCATGGGCTTCATATTTACTGTAGTTCACATCACTGGTAGAAAAAGGGCATGTTGTCCCGGTTCGTAAGGGCCTTTAGTCCCGGTTTCCTGAACCGGGACTAAAGGGTCGGTACTAATGCCCTGACCCTTTAGTCCCGGTTCAAACAGAACCGGGACTAAAGGCCCTCCACGTGGCCGGTCCACCTTTAGTCCCGGTTGGTAACACCAACCGGTACTAAAGGAAATTTTCTGATTTTTTTTGAAAAAAAAATTGGAAGTTTTTTTTTTGAATTTTTTTTTTTAAAATTGAATTTTTTTATTTTCAAATTTCTGAATTATTTTAACCTCTAATCTCTAATCACCCCTCATCACTACTCAATTTAATCTCTAATCACCCCTCATCATTCCAAATCATCTAACTTCCCGGACGGTCACCTATCCTCCCACTCCCCCAGCCTGAGCACGCTTAACTTCCTTTTGGAATTTGAGGATTCTACAAATTTGCAAACAGGCCGTAGGGCCGTCTCCATCGGATGTAACTTTTCGAGTAGATGATTTTTCATATAAAAAACTTTTTAATCCGAGTTCGTATGCAAAAGTTATGCCCATTTTACAAATTCGAGAGAGATTTTGTAAATAAAGTCGAAATTCATATTTGTAAATTTTCCCAACAACTAGACCACATATCACATGGGAAACTTATTTTTTTATTTTTTTTACATTTCCATCATTTTCTTTTGTTTTTTCTAAAACTGAAAAGGCGGTCCACAGGGGGGGAGAGTTTGAAAATGGGACCTTTAGTACCGGTTTGTGCCATGAACCGGTACTAATGCCTCAAAGCCCATTAGTTCCGGTTGGTGGCACCAACCGGGACTAAAGGTCTAACCTTTAGTACCGGTTGGTGCCACCAACCGGGACTAATGGGCATCGCACCCTTTAGTCCCGGTTCGTGGCACGAACCGGGACTAAAGGGCCCAGGTGAACCGGGACTAATGCCTTAGCCGCACGAACCGGGATAAATGCACCCATTGGTCCCGGTTCTGGACTGAACCGGGACTAATGGGCTTACCCGGCCTGGACCAAAGCCCCCTTTTCTACTAGATATGGGCCTCCTACAGGCCATTGAAACAATGGGCCTTCTACGGGGCGTAGAAACAATGGGCCTTATATGGGCCGTAGACACAATGGGCCTTCTACGGGCCGTATCATCAATGGGCCTTCTCCGGGCCATATGATCGGTTGGCCAAGCATGGGCCAATAACAGACCACATTATGGTCATAAATGGGCTAGAGTTGAAATCGTCAGTTCATGGGCCAACCATAACGGGCCATCGTTAATCGGCCGTATTTGATGACGCTATGAAAACGGCCCAACATATTAACGGGCCACAAACGGGTCGACTGTAACCACGGGCTGAATTTGGCCCACAAGCAGAAAATGATAGTAACGGGTCGTAAGTAAACGAATGTTGGAAATGAGCCCAAGAATAAATGGGCCCTAAGAAGGCCGAAAGATAACATGGGCTGGAAACGGCCCAACGAAATAATGGGCCGTTAATGGGTATAAAGTGATACACTGTTCATTACGGGCCAGTTTCACCACATGCCGTTAATGGGTATAAAGTGATACACTGTTCATTACGGGCCAGTTTTACCACGGGTCATTAATGGGCCAAGAGTTACTAAGGGCCTCATATGGGTGGAAAGACGTCATGGGCCATACATGGGCCGGAAGTTTAAATGGGTTGGAATTATATTGGATGGCCCAGATGACGCTACTGGGCCTATTTCGGATAGGTCGTAAACGGGGCCTCGGTTAGCGGGCTATAAATGGGATATATGCGAATAGGCCGTTAATAGGCTTGCCGTGGGCTGGCCCGCCACCTTTTGACCAAGTCAAATGGGCCGGCCTTTTCACAGGAATGGGCCTCTGTTGGGCCGTGCCACGTGTCGACGTATCATAGGCGCTTTTGGTCCAATGAGTGGATGACATCTGTCCCAACGTTGAGCCGACACGTGTTTCCTCCAGCCAATAATGATTTTACATGTGGAAAATCCCCATTGGTCGGGGCTGTTAACGGGTTATCGGATCCAAAACCGGACCCGATAGCTTAACAGTGTTTCGTTACAGTGGATGCCACGTGTCAGTCACCCTTGACGAAATCACTTCTGTGACGCGCGATTTATCATCATGGAAGTGGACACTTCCGTGATGATAATGTTGGTAATGTCATGGAACACTTCTACGACAGCACAAGCATGACTATCTTGATTCTGTCATAAAATTGTCATGGATGTACATGCATGACAGAAAACGTGACCTATTGTGACAAACACGTATCATCACGGAAGTGTATTTTTTTGTAGTGTCATTAGCCTCCACATCGCTTCGACGAATCTCTGATGGATTTATGTGTCTTGCTAGCCCCGCAACAAGACATCAATTGGGAAGAGATCACTCCAGCTATTCCACATTATGATCATTGAGAATGTGCCTTTCCTTGAGAGATTGCATGTATCTGATCTAGAAGGTCCAACAAAAATTAGGGTCATTGACGCGCCAAAATTGACAGCGTTGGTGTACTCCTCTGCCAAATTCTCCGAACTCTTTATTGGATCCGTAATCGTTCAGGTACAACACTAATCTTCTTCTCCGTATTCTTGAAATTCACATTTTAAAAATTTCTTATTAATGTATTTACGGCCGTCTTCTAGAAAATAATTCCCACAAGCTTGACCTAGTCTATGCGCATAGTGAAGATCTTGGCAATAAAATCTATCGGCCCCAATCTGGATCAAGTTGTTGGATTCCTTACATGCTTTCCGTGCACGGAGAAGCTACTCATTGAGGTGAAACTTATTTCCTATTAGTAAACAGTAATCACAACGTAGCTCAATTTTTTCGTAATTTTCCCAAATTACGATGACAAGAGTAGTGCTCAAAATGGCATCTACGCACTGCACCGAAAGAAATGTTTTTAGTATTTTTTCTCACATGATCACCTGCATCGTTTTTGTTATTGTACTAATATAGTAGCCTAGGCTAGTCATAGTGGAAAGTAACTTAGGCTAGTAACTCTATGGTTACCCTAAGAGTAAGTACTACCTCCGTCTTGGTTTACTCTTCCTATTTTGTAGTATCAAAATTAGACCATAGATTTAACTGACAAAATGTTAATGCATGTCACTAAAAATTATATTGTTGGATTCGTATTTGAACATAATTTCAAATGGTATAATTTTTGGTGACATGCATCGACATTTACTTAGGTAAATCTATGGTCAAAATTTTACACTAAATACGAGGTAGTACAAAAGTGGGCTATAACGGCCCTCCACTATGTACGCCAAAACACGTGCCAAATTCACTTGTGATGCATTTGGCATCGATGCCCCTCCATTTCTCACCTGGTGCCCCAATCTAGATCACCTACTTTGCTCCGGTGCCAGAAAAAACACTTGCGTGGGAGAGAGAGAGAGGCTGGTGTAGTTGGTTTTATTGATTTGTTTATACATGTGGGTCTGTGTGCACAGCGGTGCCAACTCTCTCACATCGCGAGAGCGGTGGCAAAATCTTTTGATTTGACATCGATGCATATTATGTGGCATACTTTTGAGAAATATGGCATCGGCCACATAGTGGAAGGCAGAAAATGCCCAAGCTCTTCACGTGCTCCTAGGTCAATGAGAGGAAAGAGAGAGAGAGAGTGAGTAAAAAAATATCACTAGCCAGCCAACCCTATTGTATGAGCGAATGATATTGGTACCTCTTGATGACACACGGCAATCTTATACAGCCAGCTGCTCTAATATGTTCTCTTCTTTTGCAGATAAAAAAGAACCGAAAGTGAAAATGTGTTGCACTATAACAATCTCATCGAATGCCTTGATCTCCATCTTACAGAAATTGATTTGATCGACTACCGAGGCAGCACATCTGAGATTAAATTGGCCAGGTTCTTTGTTTTGGAGGAAAGTGTGCTCAAGGTAATGAGGTTTGGCGTTCTCTGGCGCAACAATGAATGGCATGCTAATCACCGCAAGCGTCTAAGCCTAAATGACAAAGTCTCCGCAGAAGCTGAATTTGTTTTTGAAACATAAAGTGTCGAGAGACTCAAACATTTATTTTCCCATTAGTGACTTGTTAGGGTGGTGGATTTTAGTTTCTATGATAATGCTGCATCCACCTAAAGTAACGAAAGTTCTTACATAAACTTCCTAGATTCCCTCTTCGTAGGTGCAGCATTACTCATAAATTTGTAATATCAATTTGAAACTTGTAATATTGCCATGTCCTATTCCTGCGTTTTCAAAATCCTGCGAATCAAAGAGGTCCTAAGTTGGTGATGATGTTGTGCCTGCCATCTTTCACCAATAGCCGTCGGATCTAGATCAGACGCATACAAACCAAACTTCTCCAGTTTTGAAAAAAGATGCCCGCATTTGTTCCCTATTTACAAACAACTCGTTGTCTCTCACAATCGGCCTTATCTCCTCCCACCACATCTAGAAGGCCATGGGAAAATCTGGCGCGATGGCCGCTGCCGGCGTCGTCCACCCCCAATCTTGGTGTTCCGTGCAATGCGCGGGCATCTACGCATGGGAAATTATGTCAAACACAGCTAGTTGTAAGCAGGCTAGCTCTATCGCCATGATGATAGTGACTGCAGACAGTGAGGCTGACTTATGTGTTATGCTGAACACGGCGCCTATAATCAAGTGTCATCCCCGGCACAGGGTTTTTTCACTTCACTGCAACGAGCAACACGTAATAATTTGACAAACGGGTAGTACAGTGCTACTACATTGGTAGTACTACTACTAGTACTAGCACCACCATTTGGATTTAGTAGTACTACCACGTCCATCTGGCTTTAGTATTTGACTAGTAGTCTAGTAATGCATGTCACAAAAAATGTACTACTCCCTCTGTAAATAAATACATGGTGTATTGTTTTATACCTTCCGGTAGATGGCTCAAATCTGAAGTCTCATCAATCAGACTACTATTGTACTCACCAAGCGCTCAGCTTTGTAAGCTACCAAGAAAAAATTGCAATCAAAGACTACTATTGTACTCCCTCCATACTGGTGCATTAGTCACGTTATGAAAACCAAATAGTAATCCCAAAACTTTTAGGCGCGGTGCATTAACTACCCACTCATTCCCTGTTTCTTGCCACGAAAAAAGAAATCACCCAATACAAATACGAGACATGGGGTGCGTATGCATCCAATGGCTTGAGACTACTCCCTCTGTCTAGGTGTATGACTAGCCACAATGAAGAGTAACATACACTAGTACTACCTTTCATAGTGGGTAGTAACATAAGTATGGTAACATGCAAAGCCTCATTTATTAGGTTATAGACTCATATTGCATTGGGACATGTGATGTTATAGTAATAATTAGCTAAGTTACTCAACCTAGCTCTCTCCTCATTAAATCATTGCCACATAAGCAAATTTATTGAGTTGGACTCGATGTTACTACAGAAGTTACTCCCACTGTGGCTAGTCTAAGTCATCTTAGAGCAAGTGAAAAAGAGGAGTGGGATCTCATGCAAGAGCCAAGCTATATGCGGATTCCTAGGCCGATATACAATAAATATTGAGAAAGAGAGAGAGAAAAGATGAGAAAAGGTAGTACTCTTATAGCCAGCCTTATAGCTAACCTTATTGTATGAGTGGCTACAAGTGATGGCTCTACTATGACATGGCAACATCATATAGCCAGCAGCTGGCTATACTATTAATTATTAACCATGCTCTTAGGTTGTGCACCATGACCAAGACGAAGGGGAAAGCGAGAGAACTTAATGTCTTTTTGCTAATTAATAGGATTACATGCAATGAACTAACCATTGCATGTCATGTTTGGTAGTCTCAAGTCATTAAAAGCATGCACGACCCACATCTCTCATTGGTTGATATGTCACGAAATAAGAAACGAGGAGGGAGTTAATGTACCGTGACTAAGTGTTTTGGGACGGAGGGGGGCACAACTTCATTGACTTACTGCACCTACATTTGGGTGAATGACTCGTGGGCCCAACAGGTGGCTGGCCCACCTGTCATACAGCCAAAGGCAGGTGTAGTAGCTGGCCAACACACATGTGAATGCAACGCAGTCTGCACTTGTCCCCACCAGTCCAATCTATGAAATCCTACGCACCTATGCACCCTAACCAAGGGCAAGAATGATCACTCCAATCGCAAGATCAGTTGACTAGAAGCTAGACCCATGGAGGCGATGAGCGCGAGCATCAGCCGGCTGTGCTAGATGGTCGACGACGCCGGCCTGCGGCCTAGCACCGAGGAATGTCTCTAGGTCGTGCTTGAGGTCGCCAGGGCAAGAGGCCGCTTGGACGACAGATTCGTCTCCTTGTTCGACAAGGTCCTCGTCGGCTTCCTCGACAAGTTCACCGTCGTCGAGAAGCTCGTGGACGACCTTGACGTATGCCTCCAGCCCACGCGTCCAGGCTCTGCGATGTCGGCCACCCTCAACAGCCTCTATGGTGACAACCTCTTTGACGCACTGGTATCCCTGCGACTGCCCACCGTCGCGCCGGAGAATGTCCACGTCGAGGTCGCGCTCGCCACGCAGCGCCTGGCACAGCAAGACACCGTCGACATAATCACCCACATCTATGTGCAAATCATCCACAAGGACTACTACATGCCAAAGGAGGACGATAGGTCGCTGGCCTTCTTGACCCGCAGGGCAACCTTGGACGTCATTGTTAAGAAGCACGTTGAGCTCGCTGCCAACGCCGCTGCTCCTCACACGTCGGTTGGTGACCTGGCGCACTAGGGCATGAGGATGTCGTTGATGGATCCGTATGTATCTTTATCTTTCTGTCAAATCCATATAGTAGTATATGGTACTACTAGTAATTATCTTACCTTTCGCATCAACTTCATAATTTTCATACGTACTCCTTGCATGAACCGCGCCAGAACCAAACTTCTCATTACTCTAGCGAAAATCTTCATTTCAACCTATCGGTCGCGCCATGGAGCATAACCAAATTTTACAAGTTCAAAGGGAAAAGCCTGCCGTGTTCACGTACATCATACCCCCACACGGTTGGTCTGGCATGCCGCTCAAGGGGGAATGCATGATGTGTTGCATTTTCACTTACAAGTGGGACCGTAGTTGAGCAAACCGACTATCGACAAACCCCCACCCCTCCCACCACGCGATGGTGAAGAAAATAGGAGGGAGAAGAGATGGTTGTAGCACGGACTCCAAGAAAATTGTTGTCGGATGGGACTCGTGTGGGTGGCGTGTGTTGTACTGCTAGATGTGAATGCTAGCTATGGCCCATGCCACCTCACTATATCGAGCCTATATCAAGGTGCTGGTTACATAGAACAAACTTCCTGGAGTCCGTGCTCAGCCCTCCTCTATCTCTCTTCTCAGCCAGCCAGCAGACCTGCAGAGCCCATCGTCTGTTTGCTCACATGCGGTCCCACAAGTTAGTGAAAACGCAAGAGGACCCACTGAACCTGCACATCTTTCACCTCGATGTGCTGGTGATGAAAAACAAATCCAATAAAGATCTTCGATGTCCGCTTTTGGAGTTACTCAAGAGTAGTAAGATCCTATTCATAGTTTAACCTAAGATGCACATCACGTGGCTTCAACTACCACTCCATTTTCTTGCATGACACGACTTGGTTGCTGGATGTCCCACGTGTCGGCAAAAGGAGGAAGAACTCGACCAAATCTTCTCCACATTTAGACCGTAGGAGTAGGAAACACGGCAAGCCCTGTGCCTACATCATACTACTACGTGCAAGCCCACCTCACGCAGTCATGCTATCACCATATTTCTCGGCCTCTGTGCGACACCTAGCTCTAGTTGATCTAACTAGAACTAACTATTGGTTGGCTCTATGTGATGTGGCAACTTCATATTGATACGTCTCTAACCTATATGCGCAAGGCCTAACCTATTGGCTCCATGCTATTATATATTCTATTTTGGATGTTCAATGGGCTTATTTATGCACTTTTATATTAGTTTTGGGACTAACCTATTGACCGGAGGCCCAGCCCAAATTGCTGTTTTTTTGCCTATGTCAGTGTTTCGCAGAAAAAGAATATCAAACGGCGTCCAAACGGAATGAAACCTTCGGGAGCGTCATTTTTGGAACAAACGTGATCTAGAGGACTTGGAGTGGATTTCAAGCAACCAACGAGGAAGCCACGAGGCAGGGGGCGTGCCTACCCCCTGGGCGCGCCCTCCACCCTCGTGGGCCCCTCGTGGCTCCATCGACCTACTTCTTCCTCCTATATATACCTACGTACCCTGGAAACAACGAGGAGCACCATGAAAACCTAATTCCACCGCCGCAACCTTCTGTACCTGTGAGATCCCATCTTGGGGCCTTTTTCGGTGCTCCGCCGGAGGGGGCATTGATCATGGAGGGCTTCTACATCAACACGATAGCCTCTCCAATGATGTGTGAGTAGTTTACCTCAGACCTTCGGGTCCATAGTAATTAGCTAGATGGCTTCTTATCTCTCTTTGGATCTCAATACAAAGTTCTCCTTGATTCTCTTGGAGATCTATTCGATGTAATCTTCTTTTGCGGTGTGTTTGTCGAGATCTGATGAATTGTGGGTTTATGATCAAGATTACCTATGAACAATATTTGAATCTTCTCTAAATTCTTTTATGTATGATTGGTTATCTTTGCAAGTCTCTTTGAATTTTCAGTTTGGTTTGGCCTACTAGATTGATCTTTCTTGCAATGGGAGAAGTGCTTAGCTTTGGGTTCAATCTTGCGGTGCTCGATCCCAGTGACATTAGGGGAAACGACACGTATTGTATTGTTGCCATCAAGGATAAAAAGATGGGGTTTATATCATATTGCATGAGTTTATCCCTCTACATCATGTCATCTTGCTTAAAACGTTACCCCATTCTTATGAACTTAATACTCTAGATGCATGCTGGATAACGGTCGATGTGTGGAGTAATAGTAGTAGATGCAGGCAGGAGTCGGTCTACTTGTCACGGACATGATGCCTATATACATGATCATACTTAGATATTCTCATAACTATGCTCAATTCTATCAATTGCTCGACAGTAATTTGTTCACCCACCGTAATACTTATGCTATCTTGAGAGAAGCCACTAGTGAAACATATGGCCCCCGGGTCTATTTTCCATCATAGAAGTTTCCAATCTATTTTATTTTGCAATCTTTACTTTCAATCTATATCATAAAAATACCAAAAATATTTATCTTATTATTATTATCTCTATCAGATCTCAGTCTTGCAAGTAGCCGTGAAGGGATTGACAACCCCTTTATCGCGTTGGTTGCGAGGTTCTTATTTGTTTGTGTAGGTACGAGGTGACTCGCGCATGGTCTCCTACTGGATTGGTACATTGGTTCTCAGAAACCGAGGGAAATACTTACACTGCTTTGTTGCATCACCCTTTCCTCTTCAAGGGAAAAACCAACGCATGCTCAAGAGGTAGCACATACTACTAAGGATGCTGGCTATACTACTACGACACTAACACTCCAAGAAGTGAGTCGAAAACCATTTATAAATTTAGATTATGACATGCATATGCAAATGTACCATTCATTATAGACAACAAGTCATCAACACACAATGAGGAGGATACATGTTGGATTATAGATTAGTTCCAACAAAACATACTAGTAAATACTAAAGTTTTCATCACACAACAAATAACAAGGAATGAAATGAACTTCAGCTCAACCACTCCTCGGCGTTGGAAATGCTTGCTTTGAACCAGAAGAGTTTCTCTGGGAAGGGGCAGCTACTATCAATCTCGAGACCAACGCATGTCACACCCTAGCTAGTTCAAGCATTAGAGTGTGCATCATGTTTAAATTTCTCTTAAATTTGAAATGGGGATGACAGAACCCCCAACACCCCCCTGGAACAACTAGGGTTTACGAAAAACTTTTTCAATGAACCTGAAATGCCCTTCTAAAAAGCCCACCCTTTTTGTTTTGGGTTAAAACCTTTGACAAAAATGGTGCACATTTTTCTAGGACATCTTAAGGTCATTGGATTAATTCTTATAGTATTTGCATTTGGGCATTTAAATGCTATAAAATATTTTAAATGCTCAAATAATCATAAACTAAAATGTTTGCTGTTGTATATATTCTAAGCAGTAGCCATGATTAATTTTATGATTTATGGAAATGCCCTAGCATTTTTAATAAAGCCCTGAAGCTACAGAAATAATAGAATAAGTGAAAAAGAGAAAAAAAGAGAGAGAGAGGAACTTACCTGGCGCAGCCCAACTAACCCACCAGCCGGCCCACCTGGCGGCCTAGCACTGTGCTGGCCCGCGCCAGCCAGCTGCTTCTTCCCCGCCAGGCAGGCAGGGAGGTGACGCCAGCATGCCTAAGCTTGCCACGGCGCCACCTGCTTGCCGCCGCGCACCTGGACGCCTGGACGCCTCCACGTCGCACACCGAAGCCCCTAGACACGCCATTCCCCCTGTCTCTCTCGCTCGCCGTTCCCCACCATGGCCGACGCCCCTGTTGCCGCACCGTCATCGTAGCCGCGCCCTCCGTCGTCCTCGCGCCGCGCCATCGTGTCCACGAGCTCCGCCGTCGTCGATTACATCGAGTAGGCCGAGCTCCGAGTGCTCGCTCGCCCCGGAGACGCTGCACCAAGCTCGTATTCAACTCCGGCCACCGGAGATCCCCTTCGCCGGCCCCGCCGCATCAGCTCATCCCCGACCTCGGCGACTGCCTCGACGTGACCCCCGTGAGCTCAGCCACCTCCCCACCCTCATTGTTCCCTCTCTCGAGCCCCGTAGCGACCGCATGTAGCTCACCCGCACGCACCGCCGCGGAGCTCGTCGCCGACGAGGCTCCGACCACCCAATGGCCGCGCCACCCTGTCCACTAGCCCTACCGCATCCCCAGGAGCTCAACGCACCAAACCGCGCACCTCCCCGTGCCCCCTAGCAACTAGTTCAACCTTACCCGAGCTCCGGCCACCGCCAAACTCGTCGCCGGCGACGTTTCCGGCCACCCCAGCTCCACCCACTGCCACCACTCGACGCGGCTCCCTCCCCGCATCACGTAGATGGTCTCCGCCGTCCTTTTGGTCGCCGAAGTGCAAAACCCACGCTGCTCCGCCGCGTCTGGCCTCGCCGGTGGCTAAACGCCGGCGAGTTGACCCTGTTTGACCCCGTGTGGGCCCAGGTTGACCTCCCCCTGAGTCTATGACAGGTGGGGCCAGCCTGTTAATTAGTTTAGGATTAATACTAACTAATTTTAATTAGTTTAGTCACTGACATGTGGGCCGAGGCCCCACTGACAGTTAATTAGTGTTAATTTAATCATGTTAATTAGTTGAGTCACTAACAGACAGGGCCCAACAGTCAGGTTTGACCTAGCCGACCAAGTTGACCCGCTGACGTCACACCTATGTCATGCTGACGCATTAATTCAATTACTGAATTTATTCTTTAATAGGAAATTCCAGAAAATAGCCAAAACTTCTAAAAATCATAGCAAATCAACCATAGCTCCAAATTAAATAAGTTATATATGAAAAATGATCAGAAAATTCAATCTATCCATCTGTAATGGTTTCATGCATGACAAAACAAGTTAACCTTGCTCTTTCAGCAAAATGAGATAATGCACTAATAAGGCTATGTTAAATGAACTAACATTTGAATCTTTGATTCAAATGAGTTCATTCCTTTCTGTTTTAGCTTGCATTAGACCAAGACACATTCACTTTGCCATGTCATAGCATGCATCATATTGTTGCATATTGTCATGTGTTGATTATATTTCGGTGTGTCTTTCGTGGTAGGTTCTGCCTCCGAGGATAACCTCGAATATCCGTCTGAAGGGCAGTACCCTACTACCACTACATCAGGCAAGCAACCCATTGATCATTTTGATACAATCCCATGTTCGCGCTTCTGCTCTTGTTTACTCCATTAAGACAACGCGATTCAAGCTGCTGTGTGCTATGGTAGTTGAACCCTTATCCTCTGCATGACCTATCATTGCCACAGTAACTAGTTGAAACCCACTAGCATGTGTAGGAGTTGATTGAGCCATGTATGTGATTCCTACCTTGATATGCCTGCTATGCTTAGAGTTGTGTCAGGTCTGGTTCATCCGGGTGATGAGCTAGAGTGAAATGATTATGTCGGTAATGCGAGGGATGTGTTGAACATGAATTGGTAAAGGTATCGATGAGAGGCCATGCAGGAGTACATGGTGGGTTGTTTCATTGAGGCCGTCCCTAAGAACTGAGATCTGTATGTGTGATTTTAAGAATCAGCTAATACCATGCATTGGGATCCTTAATTGACCCTCTCGGCTTCTTAATCACCCTAGTACTCTGTCCAGGAGTTGCAAATAGTTTCTGGTGTTTGTAGGTTATGTGTTGGCGGCCGTGCGTAGCGCTGACCCTAGGGGTGGGCTATGTTGCGGTAGATACACCGTGGACGGGTATGCCGGGCGCCCGTTTGGCGTCTCGGGACCCTGTTCACATCGTTTGGGGCCGTATGTGGAAACCTCGGCCGGACTCCCTGCGGATGGAACCTAGATAGGCGATAAACCTGGACTAGAGACTTAAGTGTTTAGGTAGGCCGTGGCCGACACCCTCGTTGGGCTTCCGCTTGAAGGTTGCCGAGTACATGTCGTGTAAACGGCGGTAAGTGGTGAAAGCGTGTATGAAGAAGTACACCCCTGCAGGGTATAAAACTATTCGAATAGCCGCGTCCGCGGTAAAGGACTACTTAGTTGCCTATACAGTTCATAGACAAGTTAATGGTTACTACTAAAAGACTCAAGATAAGTGTGAGTACCGAGGATGGCCCTCTCGTAGGATGACGAGGGAGGATCCCCGGTGGAGTATTGTGTTGGTGAGTAGTGGACTCGCGTGCGAAAACTATTTTACTAGTGGAGTCTCATAGGATAGCTTAGCCAAGAGTCAAAGCTGGCTTGCTCCAATAACCCCACCACCTTCTTGAGAATGAGCATGTATAGTAGGTTCTGTCGTAAGACTTGCTGAGTACCTTTGTACTCATGTTTGCTTAATTGCTGTTTTCAGACGACAACACCGCCCCCTCCGATGGGTTCTACGTAGACCTTGATGTCGACGAGTGACTAGCCACCCAGGTGGTGATCCTGGCCATGGAGGGCCCTATGTAGTTAGACAGGCTTCGAGAAGCCTTCTTTCTTTCTAGTGTCTGTACTCAGACTAGTTGCTTCCGCATGTGCTTGTATGATTGTATGACTTGAGTGTCGGGTCGTGTGACCCCTACCTGTATGAATATGTTATGTATGGCTCTCTGGAGCCTTTAAATAAAGTACTTGAGTTGTAGAGTTTTGTTGTGATGCCATGTTGTATGCACTCATATCGGGCATATTGTGTGTATGATTGAAATGCTCGGTATGAGCGGGATCCGACAATCTAGTTGTTTATCCTTGGCAGCCTCTCATATGGGAAAATGTAGTCTAGTGTTTCCTGAGCGATAGTAGTCCGCTACAGCCCGGTTCACTGGAGTCCTGCTAGCCCAACACTACTGCTCTGGACACTTGACTGGCCGGCATGTGTTGCACTTCGTTCCTATGTCTGTCCCTTCGGGGAAATGTCTGTTGGAAATATGCCCTAGAGGCAATAATAAATTAGTTATTATTATATTTCCTTGTTCATGATAATCGTTTATTATCCATGCTAGAATTGTATTGATAGGAAACTCAGATACATGTGTGGATACATAGACAACACCATGTCCCTAGTAAGCCTCTAGTTGACTAGCTCGTTGATCAATAGATGGTTACGGTTTCCTGACCATGGACATTGGATGTCGTTGATAACGGGATCACATCATTGGGAGAATGATGTGATGGACAAGACCCAATTCTAAGCCTAGCACAAAGATCGTGTAGTTCGTATGCTAAAGCTTTTCTAATGTCAAGTATCATTTCCTTAGACCATGAGATTGTGCAACTCCCGGATACCGTAGGAATACTTTGGGTGTGCCAAACGTCACAACGTAACTGGGTGGCTATAAAGGTACACTACAGGTATCTCCGAAAGTGTCTGTTGGATTGGCATGAATCGAGACTGGGATTTGTCACTCCGTGTAAATGGAGTGGTATCTCTGGGCCCACTCGGTAGGACATCATAATAATGTGCACAATGTGACCAAGGAGTTGATCACGGGATGATGTGTTACGGAACGAGTAAAAGAGACTTGCCGGTAACGAGATTGAACAAGGTATCGGGATACCGACGATCGAATCTCCGGCAAGTACAATACCGCTAGACAAAGGGAATTGTATACGGGATTGATTAAGTCCTTGACATCGTGGTTCATCCGATGAGATCATCATGGAACATGTGGGAACCAACATGGGTATCCAGATCCGGCTGTTGGTTATTGACCGGAGAATGTCTCGGTCATGTCTGCATGGTTCCCGAACCCGTAGGTTCTACACACTTAAGGTTCGATGACGCTAGGGTTATAAGGAATAGATATACGTGGTTACCGAATGTTGTTCGGAGTCCCGGATGAGATCCCAGACGTCACGAGGAGTTCCGGAATGGTCCGGAGGTAAAGATTTATATATGGGATGTCCTATTTTGGTCACCGGAAAGGTTTCAGGGTTTATCGGTAACGTACCGGGACCACCGCGAGGGTCCCGGGGGTCCACCAAGTGGGGCCACTAGCCCCAGAGGGCTGCATGGGCCAAGTGTGGGAGGGGACCAGCCCCAGGTGGGCTGGTGCGCCCCCCCACCAAGGCCCAAGGCGCCTCCAAGAGGGGAGGGGGGCAAACCCTAGGACAGGTGGGCCCTAAGGCCCACCCCAGGTGCGCCTCCCCCTCTCCCCCTTGTGGCCGCCACCCAGATGGGATCTGGGGGCTGCCGCCACCCCTAGGGAGGGAACCCTAGGTGGGGGCGCAGCCCCTCCCCTTCCCCTATATATACTTGAGGTTTGGGCTGCCCAACACACACGAGTTCCTCTCCTTCTTGGCGCAACCCTACCCCTCTCCCTCCTCCCCTTCTCCTATAAATAGTGGGGGTTTTGGGCTGCCCAAGACACATGATTTGATCTCTCCCTGGCGCAGCCCTACCTCTCTCCTCCTCGTCTCTTCCGGTGCTTGGCGAAGCCCTGCTGGAGTACCACGCTCCTCCACCACCACCATGCCGTTGTGCTGCTGCTGGATGGAGTCTTCCTCAAACTCTCCCTCTCTCCTTGCTGGATCAAGGCATGGGAGACGTCACCGGGCTGTACGTGTGTTGAACGCGGAGGTGCCGTCCGTTCGGCACTAGGATCTCAAGTGATTTGGATCACGACGAGTACGACTCCTTTAACCCGTTCTCTTCAACGCTTCCGCATAGCGATCTACAAGGGTATGTAGATGCACTCTCCTTCCCCTCGTTGCTGGTTTCTCCATAGATAGATCTTGGTGACACGTAGGAAAATTTTGAATTTCTGCTACGTTCCCCAACAGTGGCATCATGAACTAGGTCTATTGCGTAGATTCTATGCACGAGTAGAACACAAAGTAGTTGTGGGCGTTGATTTTGTTCAATATGCTTACCGTTACTAGTCCAATCTTGATTCGGTGGCATTGTGGGATGAAGCGGCCCAGACCGACCTTACACGTACTCTTACGTGAGACTGGTTCCACCGACTGACATGCACTAGTTGCATAAGGTGGCTAGCGGGTGTCTGTCTCTCCCACTTTAGTCGGATCAGATTCGATGAAAAGGGTCCTTATGAAGGGTAAATAGCAATTGGCATATCACGTTGTGGTTTTTGCATAGGTAAGAAACGTTCTTGCTAGAAACACATAGCAGCCACGTAAAACATGCAAACAACAATTAGAGGACGTCTAACTTGTTTTTGCAGGGTATGCTATGTGATGTGATATGGCCAAGAAGAATGTGATGAATGATATGTGATGTATGAGATTGATCATGTTCTTGTAATAGGAATCACGACTTGCATGTCGATGAGTATGACAACCGGCAGGAGCCATAGGAGTTGTCTTTATTTATTGTATGACCTGCGTGTCATTGAACAACGCCATGTAATTACTTTACTTTATTGCTAACCAGTAGCCATAGTAGTAGAAGTAATAAGTTGGCGAGACAACTTCATGAAGACACGATGATGGAGATCATGGTGTCATGCCGGTGACAAGATGATCATGGAGCCCCAAGATGGAAATCAAGAAGGAGCTATATGATATTGGTCATATCATGTCACTATTATTTGATTGCATGTGATGTTTATCATGTTTATGCATCTTATTTGCTTAGAACAACGGTAGTAAATAAGATGATCCCTCATTAAAATTTCAAGAAAGTGTTCCCCCTAACTGTGCACCGTTGCGACAGTTCATTGTTTCGAAGCACCACGTGATGATCGGGTGTGATAGATTCTAACGTTCACATACAACGGGTGTAAGACAGATTGACACACGCGAAACACTTAGGTTGACTTGACGAGCCTAGCATGTACAGACATGGACTCAGAACACAAGAGACCGAAAGGTCGAGCATGAGTCGTATGGTAGATACGATCAACATGAAGATGTTCACCGATGATGACTAGTCCGTCTCACGTGATGATCGGACACAGCCTAGTTGACTCGGATCATGTAATCACTTAGATGACTAGAGGGATGTCTATCTGAGTGGGAGTTCATAAGATGAACTTAATTATCCTGAACGTAGTCAAAAGATCTTCGCAAATTATGTCGTAGCTCGTGCTTCAGTTCTACTATTTAGATATGTTCCTAGAGAAAATTTAGTTGAAAGTTGATAGTAGAAATTATGCGGACTAGGTCCGTAAACTGAGGATTGTCCTCATTGCTTCATAGAAGGCTTATGTCCTTAATGCACCGCTCAGTGTGCTGAACCTCGAACGTCGTCTGTGGATGTTGTGAACATCTGACATACACATTTTGATAACTACGTGATAGTTCAGTTAAACGGTTTAGAGTTGAGGCACCGAAGACGTTTTGAAACGTCGTGAAACATATGAGATGTTTCGAGGGCTGAAATTGGGATTTCAGGCTCGTGCCCACATCAAGAGGTATAAGACCTCCGATGATTTTCTTAGCCTACAAACTAAGGAGAAAAGCTCAATTGTTGAGCTTGTGCTCTAATTGTCTGAGTACAACAATCATTTGAATCGAGTGGGAGTTGATCTTCCAGATGAGATATTGATGTTTCTCCGAAGTCATTACCACCAAGCTGCTAGAGCTTCGTGATGAACTATAATGTATAAGGGACATATATGATGATCCTTGAGATATTCGCGATGTTTGACACCACAAAAGTAGAAATCAAGAAGGAGCATCAATTGTTGATGGTTGGTGAAACCACTAGTTTCAAGAAGGGCAAGGGCAAAAAGGGATGCTTCATGAAACGGCAAATCAGCTGCTGCTCTAGTGAAGAAACCCAAGGTTGAACCCAAACCCGAGACTAAGTGCTTCTGTAATAAGGGGAACAGCCACTGGAGCAGAATTACCCTAGATACTTGGTAGATGAGAAGGTTGTCGATAGAAGTATATTGGATATACATTATGTTAATGTGTACCTTACTAGTACTCCTAGTAGCACCAGGGTATTACATACCGGTTCGGTTACTAAGTGTTAGTAACTCGAAACAAAGGCTACGGAATAAACGGAGACTAGCTAAAAGGTGAGATGACGATATGTGTTGGAAGTATTTCCAAGGTTGATCAAATATCGTACGCTTCCTCTACCATCAAGATTGGTGTTTGCGTTGAGCATAGACATGATTGGATTATGTCTATCGCAATACGGTTATTCATTTAAGGAGAATAATGGTTACTCTGTTTATTTGAATAATACCTTCAATGGTCTTGCACCTAAAATGAATGGTTTATTGAATCTCGATCGTAGTGATACACATGTTCATGCCAAAAGATATAAGATAGTAATGATAGTACCACCTACTTGTGGCACTGCCACGTAAGTCATATCGGTATAAAACGCATGAAGAAGCTCCATGTTGATGGATCTTTGGGCTCACTCGTTTTTGAAAAGTTTGAGACATGCAAACCATGTCTATTGGTGTATATGCATGAAGAAACTCCATGCAAATGGACCGTTTGGACTCACTTGATTTTTGAATCACTTGAGACATGCAAATCATACCACATGGGCAAGATGACTGAAAGCCTCGTTTTCAGTAAAATGGAACTAGAAAGCAACTTGTTGGAAGTAATACATTTTGATGTGTGTACTCCAATGAGTGCTGAGGCATGTAGTGGATATCGTTATGTTCTTACTTCACAGATGATTTGAGTAGATGTTGAGTATATTTACTTGATGAATCATGAGTCTGAATTATTGAAAGGTTCAAGTAATTTCAGGATGAAGTTGAAAGATCGTCATGACAAGAGGATAAAAGATCTATGATATGATCATAGAGATGAATATCTGAATTACGAGTTTGGCACAGAATTAAGAAATTGTGGAAATTGTTTCACAACTAATACAGCCTGGAACACCATAGTGTGATGGTGTGTCCGAACATCATAACTGCACCCTATTGGATATGATGCATACCATGATGTCTCTTATCGAATTACCACGATAGTTTATGGGTTAGGCATTAGAGACAACCACATTTACTTTAAATAGGGCACCACGTAATTCCGATGAGATGACACCGTATGAACTATGGTTTAGAGAAACCTAAGCTATCATTTCTTAAAAGTTTGGGGCTGTGACGCTTATGTGAAAAAGTTTCAGGCTGATAAGCTCGAACCCAAAGCGGATAAATGCATCTTCATAGGACACCCAAAACAGTTGGGTATACCTCCTGTCTCAGATCCAAAAGCAATAAGGGATTGTTTCTAGAATCGGGTCCTTTCTCTAGGAAAAGTTTCTCTCGAAGGAATTGAGTGGGAGAATGGTGGAGACTTGATGAGGTTATTGAAACGTCACTTCAACTAGTGTATAGCAGGGCACAAAGAGTTGTTCCTGTGGCACCTACACCAATTGAAGTGGAAGCTTATGACATTGTTCATGAGACTTCGGATCAAGTCACTCCCAAACCTCGTAGGATGACAAGGATGCGTACTACTTCAGAGTGGTACGTAATCCTGTCTTGGAAGTCATGTTGCTAGACAACAATGAACCTACGAGCTATGGAGAAGCGATGGTGGGCCCGGATTCCGATAAATGGCTCGAGGCCATAAAATCCGAGAGAGGATCCATGTATGAAAACAAAGTGTAGACTTTGGCAGAACGGCTCGATGGTCGTAAGGCTATTGAGTACAGATGGATTTTAAAAGGAAGACGGACAATGATGGTAAGTATCACCATTAAGAAAGCTCGACTTGTCGTTAAGATTTTTCCGACAAGTTCAAGGAGTTGACTATGATGAGACTTTCTCACTCGTAGCGATGCTAAGAGACTGTTGGAATTATATTAGCGATTACTGCATTATTTATGAAATCTTGCATATAGGATGTCAAAACATTGTTTCCTCGACGATTTTCTTGAGGGAAGGTTGTATGTGATACAACCGGAAGGTTTTGTCAATCCTGAAAGATGCTAATAAGTATGCAAAGCTCCAGCAATCCTTCTAAGGACTGGAGTAAGCATCTCGGAGTTGGAATGTATGCTTTGATGAGATGATCAAAGATTTTGGGTGTATACAAAGTTTATGAGAAACTTGTATTTCCAAAGAAGTGAGTGGGAGCACTATAGAATTTCCGATGAGTATGTGTTGTTAACATGTTGTTGATCGGAAATAATGTAGAATTTCTAGAAAGCATGCAGAGTTATTTAAAGTGTTTTTCAATGGAAAGCCTGGATTAAGCTACTTGAACATTGAGCATCAAGATCTATAAGGATAGATCAAAACGCTTAATGGTACTTTCAAATGAGCACATACCTTGACATGATCTTGAAGGTGTTCAAGATGGATCAGTCAAAGAAGGAGTTCTTGCCTGAGTTGTAAGGTATGAAGTTAAGACTTAAAGCTCGACCACGGCAGAAGAAAGAGAAAGGACGAATGTCGTCCCCTATGCTTTTGTCATAGGCTCTATACGGTATGCCATGCTGAGTACCGCACCTGATGTGTGCCTTGCCACATGTCTGGCAAGAGGGTACAAAGGTGATCCAGGAGTGGATCACTAGATAGCGGTCAAAATTGTCCTTGGAGTAATAAGGACATGTTTCTCGATTATGGAGGTGATAAAGAGTTCGGCGTAAAGGGTTACATCGATGCAAGCTTTAACACCTATCCGAATGACTCTGAGTAGCAAACCGGATACGTATAGTGGAGCAACCATTTGGAATAGCTCCAAGTGGAGCGTGGAAGCAGCATTTATAATATGACCTAGAGATTTGCGAAGTACATACGGATCTGAATGTTGCAGACCCGTTGACTAAAACCTCTCTCACAAGCAAAACATGATCAAACCCAGAACTCATTGAGTGTTAATCACATGATGAGTGAACTAGATTATTGACTCTAGTAAACTCTTTGGGTGTTGTCACATGGCGATGTGACTGTGAGTGTTAATCACATGGCGATGTGAACTAGATTATTGACTCTAGTGCAAGTGGGAGACTTTTGGAAATATGCCCTAGAGGCAATAATAAATTAGTTATTATTATATTTCCTTGTTCATGATAATCGTTTATTATCCATGCTAGAATTGTATTGATAGGAAACTCAGATACATGTGTGGATACATAGACAACACCATGTCCCTAGTAAGCCTCTAGTTGACTAGCTCATTGATCAATAGATGGTTACGGTTTCCTGACCATGGACATTGGATGTCGTTGATAACGGGATCACATCATTAGGAGAATGATGTGATGGACAAGACCCAATCCTAAGCCTAGCACAAGATCGTGTAGTTCGTATGCTAAAGCTTTTCTAATGTCAAGTATCATTTCCTTAGACCATGAGATTGTGCAACTCCCGGATACCGTAGGAGTGCTTTGGGTGTGCCAAACGTCACAACGTAACTGGGTGGCTATAAAGGTACACTACAGGTATCTCCGAAAGTGTCTGTTGGGTTGGCACGAATCGACAGCTGGGATTTGTCACTCCGTGTAAACGGAGAGGTATCTCTGGGCCCACTCGGTAGGACATCATCATAATGTGCACAATGTGATCAAGGAGTTGATCACGGGATGATGTGTTACAGAACGAGTAAAAGAGACTTGCCGGTAACGAGATTGAACAAGGTATCGGGATACCGACGATCGAATCTCGGGCAAGTATCGTACCGCTAGACAAAGGGAATTGTATACGGGATTGATTAAGTCCTTGACATCGTGGTTCATCCGATGAGATCATCGTGGAACATGTGGAAGCCAACATGGGTATCCAGATCCCGCTGTTGGTTATTGACCGGAGAGAACGTCTCGGTCATCATGTCTGCATGGTTCCCGAACCCGTAGGGTCTACACACTTAAGGTTCGATGACGCTAGGGTTATAAGGAATAGATATACGTGGTTACCGAATGTTGTTCAGAGTCCCGGATGAGATCCCGGACATCATGAGGAGTTCCAGAATGGTCCAGAGGTAAAGATTTATATATGGGAAGTCCTGTTTTGGACACCGGAAAGGTTTCGGGGTTTATCGGTAACATACCGGGACCACCGGGAGGGTCCCGGGGGTCCACCAAGTGGGGCCACTAGCCCCGGAGGTCTGCATGGACCAAGTGTGGGAGGGGACCAGCCCCAGGTGGGCTGGTGCGCCCCCCCACCAAGGCCCAAGGCGCCTCCAAGAGGGGAGGGGGGCAAACCCTAGGGCAGATGGGCCCTAAGGCCCACCCCAGGTGCGCCTCCCCCTCTCCCCCTTGTGGCCGCCACCCAGATGGGATCTGGGGGCTGCCGCCACCCCTAGGGAGGGAACCCTAGGTGGGGGCGCAGCCCCTCCCCTTCCCCTATATATACTTGAGGTTTGGGCTGCCCAACACACACGAGTTCCTCTCCTTCTTGGCGCAGCCCTACCCCTCTCCCTCCTCCCCTTCTCCTATAAATAGTGGTGGTTTTGGCCTGCCCAAGACACACGATTTGATCTCTCCCTGGTGCAGTCCTACCTCTCTCCTCCTCGTCTCTTGCGGTGCTTGGCGAAGCCCTGCTGGAGTACCACGCTCCTCCACCACCACCACGCCGTTGTGCTGCTGCTGGATGGAGTCTTCCTCAACCTCTCCCTCTCTCCTTGCTAGATCAAGGCATGGGAGACGTCACCGGGCTGTACGTGTGTTGAACGCGGAGGTGTCGTCCGTTCGGCACTAGGATCTCCGGTGATTTCGATCACGACGAGTACGACTCCTTCAACCGTTCTCTTGAACGCTTCCGCATAGCGATCTACAAGGGTATGTAGATGCACTCTCCTTCCCCTCGTTGCTGGTTTCTCCATAGATAGATCTTGGTGACATGTAGGAAAATTTTGAATTTCTGCTACGTTCCCCAACAATGTCACGCGATGACATCCGGAGTCCTGCCTAGCCTGCTACAGCCCGGGTTCCCCGGAGTCCTGTTAGCCCAGTGCTACAACCCGGATTCACTCGCTGATGACCGACATGTTCGATGTGATTCATGTATGCCTGTCTCCATAGGTCTGTGCCGCTTTGGGTTCATGACTAGCCATGTCGGCCCGGGTTCTCTGTCATATGGATGCTAGCGACACTATCATATACGTGAGCCAAAAGGCGCAAACGGTCCCGGGCCATGGTAAGGCGACACCCGTGGGATACCGTGCGTGAGGCCGCAATGTGATATGAGGTGTTACCGGCTAGATCGATGTGACTTGGAATCGGGGTCCTGACAGCGTTGGTATCAGAGCCGGACTGCTTGTAGGTTCGTTGAGCCAAACTGGTCGATGTCGAGTCTAGAAATGCTTTAGTTATATGTAGGGGAATTGATTGTGGGAGGGAACGTAAGGATCTTTTACTTCTTTACCTTATGCCCTCTGGTCTGAGTCATTCTCTTCTCATTCAATGTGGGTTAAGGACTAGGCTCTCTTCTTCTATCAGATTCACGTGTTACTAATCCGTAGTAGCTTATAGGATTGTTGTTACAAGCCTCAGTATAGTTTCTTCTACTTTTAGTATGTTGCCAGTTGAATCAAAACCTTGATATGATGTTGTTGAGTGGTATTGCAAACTGTTGTGGATGTCTCAAATCTTTTTCTGAGCATTTACAGTTGTTATGCTGTCCAATTTTCCCTAGAATTTCTAATGTCCTTGCATTGTGGTTGTGCTTTCAGATGGCCACTCGTGCTCAAAACCAAGTGGTTTGCCTGACCCGGTGCCTCGATGTGCCCAGTCATACTGCTATGTTAGTCCGGGTAATGATCGAGACGGGTTACCGTTGGTATCCCGAATACACTGTCGAAGAGCAATTCCGAGATTTTAATCAAAGCCAATATTTCTGCACCGTCAGGATATTTCCTTCTTATCCTGGATCTACCGAGCCCCTCCACTGTTCCTATGGACTCGGGGTTACTGTTGAGATGGCTGTGCAGGATGCTGCCTATTCCATGATGACCATCATGCGAGTTCGGACTGGCCTGCTTCGGAACACCGACTTCTGTTACATGCCAGCTTCACTTCCGGGAGCGCAAGGGTATCTCCAGGCTATCTATGCTGACTCCACTCAGGAGGACTCACTAACTCGTACCACTGCCGAGATGCTCGAGGATAAGGACCGAGAGAATCGGGCCTTGAGGCTGGAGCTTTTCAACACCCGTGCTGATCATTGGGCCACTTTGACTCGGTTTGCACCTGCGGTGCAAGCTGGATGTATGGATACAAGGGATCTATATCTTGTGAGATCTGCTCTGCCAGACATGGTGGATTGGCGTGATGTGGGAGGCATCACCCCAACCCGTGGTCCCCGCAGGCCACCGTTTGTTGGTTCAAGACCTCATCCTAGCCCCTTTGGTCCACAAGCTCCTCAGGACCGTCTGTTCCCGGATGATCACGTTGAACTTCCAGGCTATGGAGGTGACTTCTATGAGGACTACTATGGAGCTGTCTGAGTTTGTAGTAGTACCACTAGTATTTTAATAGTTGTATCTCCACTGTCCTGCGTGACTTGTGGAATATGACTTTGTGTGTAATCAATCTCGGAGGTGTAGACAAATAATGTATAGGAGCTTGGAATGCCTCCGATGAGATGTAACGTCTTTCATCATAGTTGTACTGTAGCCTGGGCTTGTACTAAACTATGTACGGTGTGTATGACCATTGGTATATATATGGCAGTTCTATATTACCATGACATACAGATGAACATCTCTGCATTCTGTGTTATCCATTACATTCTGCACTTCCTTGCTAAGTTTGTGCCATCCCTATCTAAACCATTGTCTTGTTTTTTCCTAGGATGGTCGAAACCCGCAGCAACCCTGCTGCCCCGGAGCAGGGGGGAAGCCAGTGCAGTTAGGGGTGAAAATCTTCCTCACCCGCCTTCTCTGGCTGAAGTGATGCTGGAGGCGGAAAGAAACAAGCGTGAGACTAACCGCTTATTGGAACGGATTGAGCAGAACACTGCACGCCATCAGCGAAATGACTTGGTGTCAATCAATGACTTTATCAAGCTGTACCCACCAAAGTTTAACCATTCCGTCGAGCCCCTCGACGCGAATGACTGGCTTCGCAGCATCACCCACAAGCTACGTTCTGCCAACGTAGCCGAAGCTGATAAGGTTACTTATGCTGCCTATCACCTCGAAGGCCCTGCTAGCCTTTGGTGGGAAAATTTTGAAGCCATGCGCCCGATCGGCCAAATCACTACTTGGGCTGAATTCAGTGAGGCTTTCCGTGAGCATCACATTTCGGAAGGTCTCATAGATCGCAAGAGGGAGGAGTTCTGCAATTTCACCCAAGGAAGACTGACTGTGGATGCATATAGTCGTGAATTCGGGAATCTGGGACGTTATGCTCCTGAAGAAGTATCTACCGACGCTAAGAAGCAGGCAAGGTTCCGCAAGGGACTTAGCCCTGAGCTTCGCCGTGATCTTCATTTGCACGAGTGCACCTCCTTTTAGAAGTTGGTGAATAAAGCCATCAGCGCTGAGACAGGCCTGACTGATTATGACGCTTCACGCAAGTACTCCCGTGATTTTGGCTCTTCATCCGGCACTGGATCTCAGAAGCGTCGGGTGTGGATTCCAAGAACGGCACTACCACCCAGGTTCATTCCGAGGCCATCCTTTGAGGCGCCTCGTCCCAATGAGCAGTTTGCACCGCCCAAACCCTATGGTGGCCCCGCTGCTAATGCTGCTCCACGCCCCAATGTTGTGACATGTTTCAAGTGTGGAGAGCCGGGTCACTATAGCCGAGAGTGTCCTCAGAACAACAACCCCAATCAGTCTGGAAAGTCCGTTGGTTGTGGTAAGCCAGCGGGAAAGACAATCTACGCTAAGACGGTCACCACTGCACGTGGCCATGTTAACTATGTCTAAGCTGAGGAGGCTCATGAGGATCCTAACGTCGTCCTTGGTATGCTCCTTGTTAACTGCCATACGGCATCTGTTCTTTTTGATAATGGAGCATCTCATTCATTCATATCCGAGAACTATGCTCGATTGCATAACACGACATTCTGTGACATGCCCGCTACCATGGAAATTCAAACCCCTGGCTCTAGATGGCAAACTTCTAGAGTAAGCCATGGGAACAAAATTCCTGTTGATAGAATTGTCTTCCTTGCATCCTTAATAGCTCTCAAGTCCTCGGACAGAAACATCATCTTGGGTATGGACTGGATGTCAGCTCATTATGCTAAGATTGATTGTGCCACTAGAACCATTCAACTTACTCACCCATCGGGCAAGACAGTCAATGTCTTAACTCGAGTGGCCAAGCGCCAGCTTTACTCCCTAAATGCCAACCCCCTTCCAGACCTTGAGGATGTTCCGGTAGTCCGAGACTTTCCGGATGTCTTTCCAGAAGAACTGCCAGGTGTTCCACCTGACAGGGATGTCGAGTTTGTGATAGACCTTGTTCCAGGAACCATTCCAATTTCTAGAAGACCCTATAAGATGGCACCCTTAGAACTAGCCGAGCTTAAGAACCAACTTGATGAGTCCTTGAAAAAGGGTTTCATCCGTCCTAGTTCCTCTCCTTGGGCTTGCCCCGTCCTCTTTGTCAAAAAGAAGGATGGAACGGATTGGATGGTTGTAGATTACCGACCTATCAACCTGGTCACCATCAAGAACAAGTATCCGCTTCCCAGGATCAACGATCTGTATGATCAGCTTGCTGGATCCTCAGTCTTTTCCAAGATGGATTTGAGGTTGGGCTACCATCAAATAAAAATCAGAAATGGGGACATTCCCAAAACGGCCTTTGTTACTCGCTATGGCCAATACGAGTACACCGTTATGTCCTTCGGTCTAACCAATGCCCCAGCCACCTTCTCTCGGTTAATGAACTCGGTCTTCATGGAGTATTTGGATAAATTCGTCGTAGTATACCTTGATGACATACTCATCTCCTCCAAGAATGAAGAGGAACATGCCGAACGTCTAAGGCTGGTATTGACAAAACTTCGAGAGCATCGCCTTTATGCCAAATTCTCCAAGTGTGAATTTTGGTTGCCAGAAGTGACCTATCTAGGGCATGTAATCTCTAGTAAGGGTATTGCTGTCAATCCCGAGTGAGTTCAAGCCGTCCTTGATTGGACTCCACCCGAGACGGTCAAGCAAGTTCGGAGCTTCCTTGGCTTAGCGAGCTACTGCCGCCGCTTCGTCGAGAATTTCTCCAAGGTTGCTAAACCTCTAACTGAACTCCTCAAGAAAGATAAAAAGTTCGAGTGGACTCCACAGTGCGAGTTCAGCTTTCAGGAACTGAAAAGATGCCTGACATCTGCTCCCGTACTGGCACCACTAGATTTCTCCAAGGACTTTATTATCTATTGCGACGCCTCGCGACAAGGACTAGGTTGCATACTCATGCAAGATCGTCAGGTAATTGCCTATGCTTCATGGCAATTACACCCACATGAGGAAAATTATCCCACACATGATCTAGAGCTTGCAGCTGTAGTCCATGCACTTAAAACTTGGCGACATTACCTCCTCGGTAATCGTTGCGAGATCTTCACCGATCACCAAAGTTTGAAATATATCTTCACCCAACCAGATTTGAATCTCAGGCAACGACGTTGGGTCGAGTTGATCTTGGATTACGACTTAGGAATAACTTACACCCCAGGCAAAGCCAATGTCATGGCTGATGCACTAACTCGTAAATCCTATTGTAACAACCTGATGTTACAACAAAGTTAACCATTTCTCCATGAGGAATTTCGTAAGCTTAATCTTCACATTGTTCCTCGAGGATTCCTATCCACCCTGGTGGCGAAGCCTAACCTTATGGGTCAGATCATAACCGCCCAGCAGTATGATAAGGGCATATCCCGGATTGAGGAAAACATCGCTAGCGGAGTTGCTAAATGTTTTTCCATGGATGAGCGAGGTGTTGTCTTCTTCGAGAACCGCTTGGTGGTTCCCAAGAAACAACATTTACGCCAGTTGATCCTTAAGGAAGCTCATGAATCCCCTCTCACCATTCATCCCGGTAGTACTAAAATGTATCAAGACCTACGCCAGAGGTTTTGGTGGACTAGGATGAAGAGAGAAATCGCTCAATACATTGCTAATTGCGACGTTTGTCGTCGTGTTAAAGCAGAGCATCAACAGCCTGCTGGCACCCTTCAACCTTTGGCTATTCCTGAGTGGAAATGGGATAAAATGAGTATGGATTTCATCACTGGGTTTCCCAGGACCAAGAGAGGGAATAATTCCATCTTCGTCGTGATCGACCGTCTTTCCAAAGTAGCCCATTTCCTACCTATTCGTGAGAGTATCACCGCTAGCCAGCTAGCTGATTTATACATCTCCCGAATAGTGTCTCTTCATGGTGTCCCATTGGAAATTAACTCAGACCGTGGGAGTCTCTTCACCTCTCAATTTTGGGAGAGTTTCCAAAATGCTATGGGAACTCGTCTCTCTTTTAGCACTGCCTTCCATCCTCAATCAAGTGGTCAAGTAGAGCGAGTCAATCAAATTCTAGAAGATATGCTCCGAGCTTCTGTCATCTCTTTCGGAATTAGTTGGGATAAATGCCTTCCATTTGCGAAGTTTGCTTATAACAATAGTTATCAAGCTAGCTTGGGCAAATCTCCTTTCGAAGTTCTCTATGGACGAAAATGTCGAACGCCTGTTAACTGGTCAGAAACCGGCGAAAGACAACTCTTTGGCCCAGATATGATTCAAGAAGTAGAAGAGCAGGTTCGCGTTTTCGTGAGAAATTGAAAACAGCCCAATCTCGTCAAAAGAGCCAATATGATCGTAAAAATAAGCTCATGACTTATGAAGTTGGCAAGAAGGCTTACCTTCGGGTTACTCCGTTAAAGGGAACCCATCGTTTCGGTATCAAAGGAAAATTGGCTCCTCGTTACATTGGACCCTTTCGCATTCTTGCCAAATGAGGAGAAGTTGCCTACCAATTGGAACTACCTTCGCATCTTTCCAAAGTTCACGATGCCTTCCATGTTTCACAACTCAGGTGTTGCTTCGCGGATCCTATCCGTGGAGTGGACCACGAAACGCTTGATCTACAAGATAACCTCTCATATCAGGAATATCCCGTTCGTATCCTTGATCAAGCTGAGCGTACCACTCGATGACATAATATCAAGTTTCTCAAGATTCAATGGTTGCACCATTCCGAGAAAGAAGCCACTTGGGAAAGGGAGGATCGTCTTCGACTCGACTACCCCACCTTCTTCCCAGAGGATCCTAAATCTCGGGACGAGATTCTTTTGAGTGGGGGTGAGTTGTCACACCCTTGCTAGTTGAAGCATTAGAGTGTGCATCATGTTTAAATTTCTCTTAAATTTGAAATGGGGATGACAGAACCCCCAGCACCCCCCCTTGACCAACTAGGGTTTACTAAAAACTTTTTCAATGAACCTGAAATGCCCTTCTAAAAAGCCCACCCTTTTTGTTTTGGGTTAAAACCTTTGACAAAAATGGTGCACATTTTTGTAGGACATCTTAAGGTCATTGGGTTAATTCTTATAGTATTTGCATTTGGGCATTTAAATTCTATAAAATATTTTAAATGCTCAAATAATCATAAACTAAAATGTTTGCTGTTGTATATATTCTAAGAAGTAGCCCTTATTAATTTTATGATTTATGGAAATGCCCTGGCATTTTTAATAAAGCCCTGAAGCTACAAAAATAATAGAATAAGTGAAAAATAGAAAAAAGAGAGAGAGAGAGAGAGAGAGGAACTTACCTGGCGCAGCCCAACTAACCCACCAGCCGGCCCACCTGGCGGCCTAGCACTGTGCTGGCCCGCGCCAGCCAGCTGCTTCTTCCCTGCCAGGCAGGCAGGGAGGTGACGCCGGTGTGCCTGAGCTCGCCACGGCACCACCTGCTTGCCGTCGCGCACCTGGACGCCTGGACGCCTCCACGTCGCACACCGAAGCCCCTGGACACGCCATTCCCCCTGTCTCTCTCCCTCGCCGTTCCCTACCATGGCCGATGCCCCTGTCGCCGCACCGTCGTCGTAGCCGCGCCCTCCGTCGTCCTCACGCCGCGCCATCGTGTCCACGAGCTCTGCCGTCGTTGATTACATCGAGTAGGCCGAGCTCCGAGCGCTCGCTCGCCCCGGAGACGCTGCACCGAGCTCGTCTTCAACTCCGGCCACCGGAGATCCCCTTCGCCGTCCCTGCCGCATCAGCTCATCCCCGACCTCGCCGACTGCCTCGATGGGACCCCCATGAGCTCAGCCACCTCCCCACCCTCACTGTTCCCTCTCTCGAGCCCCGTAGCGACCACACGTAGCTCACCCGCACGCACCACCGCGGAGCTCGTCACCGACGAGGCTCCGGCCACCCAATGGCCACGCCACCCTGTCCACTAGATCTACCACACCCCTAGGAGCTCAACGCACCAAACCACGCGCCTCCCCGTGCCCCTAGCGACTAGTTCAACCTTACCCGAGCTCCGGCCACCGCCAAACTCGTCACCGGCGATGTTTCCGGCCACCCCAGCTCCACCCACTGCAACCACTCGACGCGGCTCCCTCCCCGCATCACGTAGATGGTCTCCGCCGTCCTTTTGTTCGCCGGAGTGCAAAACCCGCGCTGCTCCACCGCGTCTGGCCTCGCCGACGGCTAAACGCCGGCGAGTTGACCCTGTTTGACCCCGTGTGGGCGCAGGTTGACCTCCCCTGAGTCTATGATAGGTGGGGCCGGCCTGTTAATTAGTTTAGGATTAATACTAACTAATTTTAATTAGTTTAGTCATTGACATGTGGGCCCAGGCCCCACCGATAGTTAATTAGTGTTAATTTAATCCTGTTAATTAGCTGAGTCACTGACAGACAGGGCCCACCAGTCAGGTTTGACCTGGCCGACCCAGTTGACCCGCTGACGTCACACCTATGTCATATTGACGCATTAATTCAATTACTGGATTTATTCTTTAATAGGAAATTCCAGAAAATAGCCAAAACTTCTAAAAATCATAGCAAATCAACCATAGCTCCAAATTAAATAAGTTATATATGAAAAATGATCAGAAAAATTCAATCTATCCATCTGTAATGGTTTCATGCATGACAAAACAAGTTAACCTTGCTGTTTAAGCAAAATGAGATAATGCACTAATAAGGCTATGTTAAATGAACTAACATTTGAATCTTTGATTCAAATGAGTTCATTCCTTTCTGTTTTAGCTTGCATTAGGCCAAGACACATTCACTTTGCCATGTAATAGCATGCATCATATTGTTGCATATTGTCATGTGTTGATTATGTTTGAGTGTGTCTTTCGTGGTAGGTTCTGCCTCCGAGGATAACCCCGAGTATCCGTCTGAAGGGCAGTACCCTACTACCACTACATCAGGTAAGCAACCCATTGATCATTTTGATACAATCCCATGTTCTCGCTTATGCTCTTGTTTACTGCATTAAGACAACGCGATTCAAACTGTTGTGTGCTACGGTAGTTGAACCCTTATCCACTGCATGACCTGTCATTGCCACAGTAACTAGTTGAAACCCACTACCATGTGTAGGAGTTGATTGAGCCATGTATGTGATTCCTACCTTGATATGCCTGCTATGCTTAGAGTTGTGTCAGGTCTGGTTCATCTGGGTGATGAGCTAGAGTGAAATGATTATGTCGGTAATGTGAGGGATGTGTTGAACATGAATTGGTAAAGGTATCGATGAGAGGCCATGTAGGAGTACATGGTGGGTTGTTTCATTGAGGCCGTCCCTAAGAACTGAGATCTGTATGTGTGATTTTAAGAATCAGCTACTACCATGCATTGGGATCCTTAATTGACCATCTCGGCTTCTTAATCACCCTAGTACTCTGTCCAGGAGTTGCAAATAGTTTCTGGTGTTTGTAGGTTATGTGTTGGCGGCCGTGCGTAGCGCTGACCCTAGGGGTGTGCTATTTTGCGGTAGATACACTGTGGATGGGTATGCCGGGCGCCCGTTTGGCATCTCGGGACCCTGTTCACATCGTTTGGGGCCGTATGTGGAAACCTCGGCCGGACTCCCTGCGGATGGAACCTGGATAGGCGATAAACCTGGACTAGAGACTTAAGTGTTTAGGTAGGCCGTGGCCTACACCTTCGTTGGGCTTCCGCTTGAAGGTTGCCGAGTACATGTCGTGTAAACGGCGGTAAGTGGTGAAAGCGTGTATGAAGAAGTACACCCCTGCAGGGTATAAAACTATTCGAATAGCTGCGTCCGCGGTAAAGGACTACTTAGTTGCCTATACAGTTCATAGACAAGTTAATGGTTACTACTAAAAGACTCAAGATAAGTGTGAGTACCGAGGATGGCCCTCTCGTAGGATGACGAGGGAGGATCCCCGGTGGAGTATTGTGTTGGTGAGTAGTGGACTCGCGTGCGAAAACTATTTTACTAGTGGAGTCTCGTAGGATAGCTTAGCCAAGAGTCAAAGCTGGCTTGCTCCAATAACCCACCACCTTCTTGAGAATGAGCATGTATAGTAGGTTCTGTTGTAAGACTTGCTGAGTACCTTTGTACTCATGTTTTCTTAATTACTGTTTTCAGACGACAACACCGCCCCCTCCGATGGGTTCTACGTAGACCTTGATGTCGACGAGTGACTAGCCACCCAGGTGGTGATCCTGGCCATGGAGGGCCCTATGTAGTTAGACAGGCTTCGAGACGCCTTCTTTCTTTCTAGTGTCTGTACTCAGACTAGTTGCTTCTGCATGTGCTTGTATGATTGTATGACTTGAGTGTCGGGTCGTGTGACCCCTACCTGTATGAACATGTTATGTATGGCTCTTTGGAGCCTTTAAATAAAGTACTTGAGTTGTAGAGTTTTGTTGTGATGCCATGTTGTATGCACTCATATCGGGCATATTGTGTGTATGATTGAAATGCTCGGTATGAGCAGGATCCGACAATCTAGTTGTTTATCCTTGGCAGCCTCTCCTATGGGGAAATGTAGTCTAGTGTTTCCTGAGCGATAGTAGTCCGCTACAGCCCGGTTCACCATTGTCCTGCTAGCCCAGCACTACTGCTCCGGACACTTGACTGGCCGACATGTGTTTCACTTTGATGTCTGTCCCATCGGGGAAATGTCACGCGGTGACATCCGGAGTCCTGCCTAGCCTGCTACAGCCCGAGTTCCCCGAAGTCCTGTTAGCCCAGTGCTACAGCTCGGATTCACTCGCTGATGACCGACATGTTCGATGTGATTCATGTATGCCTGTCTCCATAGGCCTGTGCCGCTTTGGGTTCACGACTAGCCATGTCGGCCCGGGTTCTCTGTCATATGGATGCTAGCGACACTATCATATACGTGAGACAAAAGGCGCAAACGGTCCCGGGCCATGGTAAGGCGACCCCCGTGGGATACCGTGCGTGAGGCCGCAATGTGATATGAGGTGTTACCGGCTAGATTGATGTGACTTGGAATCGGGGTCCTGACAACGCAGCACTACTCATCCAGGCTGAAGCGGCCTATTTCATGACCCATATTGTGATAGCCACGATAGGGAAGCATAGCAATGCCCGAGGTATAGATACAATTGCTTCTCATAAATGGTAGTAACGTTGTGTCAACAACAGTTGGATCGCCTTTCACCATGATTGGATAGTTTTGTCCAAGGAAGAGCGAGTTTCCTCCAAGACTTTTAATACTGAACCAAGGAGAAGGCGTTGGCGCTAGTACACTAGTATCCATCCTGAATACCCTGCAACAGATGTTGGAATAGGTCCAGAGAGTGCGACCATGCGAGACAACACCTGCTTCCTGAGTCACATCAGCGGTGCCCTGTATACAGACAAGAAGAGGTGATCCATTGGAATAAGTTGCCAGGCGCCACTGAGTACTCCTATATGGGTCCTCATGCTAGTGATCATCAGCATCGTCATCTCCCCCTTGGTTATAAATTTTTTCTAGTATAGGTGGTGGAATGTTCACAGGACCTTGGAAACACAAGAAGGCTAATTAGTAAAAGGAAACTAGCTAACCCGCATGCATGTGGATGAAACAATTATAATTACGGTGGAAGACAAACGTACCGAAAGCATTAGGATTCCATGCAAAAATAGTGCCATGAGTGGTGGCAGCAAACACAAGACCCTCGTATTGAATTGCACCATAGTACTCATCCGTTATAGAAACTGATTTTTGAGCAATATCCATCGAGTCGAACCTTGAAGGATGGAAACAAGCTTGTCGAAGATAGCGACAACACAAGCATTCCTATAACCCCAAGAGCGGTTGGGAACTCGACAAATTGCTATCTTCTGTAGATGACAGTCACCATGACCATACTTGAACATACGTAGAATACCGGTGTGCTCAACCTCTAGGCAGTCTGAGATTTTTGGAAGTGGAACCCGGTGATGAGTGTACATGTTCACAAGTTCCCACTCGCAGTTGTACCCAATATAAACAACCCAATCTCCATTTGCGCCTGCCCAAGCCTTACCCTCAAGCGATGGCATCTTAACATCACACGTATCATTATCAAGTGGCACCAAATTGCCCAAGGCGAGGCCTCCATCATCCGCGCACCAGCGAGCAGGGTCACGGTGAAGAAGATAGGGGAGATCAAACCGCTCCCGGACCGTTGGGTTCCTTGTAATGATGTTATTAGTTGAGTCGAGAATGGTCTTGAACGAACCTGCCATGCTATCCGAGGTGATGACATCGCACCGATCAATGAGTTCCTCCACCACGTCATCATTCAGATCGGGGAAAGAACAACGGGGTCGTTTCCGGTCTGTTCCCTCCATGGAGAAGACGATCGGACAATGGTAGAAGGGAGGGTGAAGGAAAATGGAGGAGGGAGGAAGAGCGTGCGACAACAGTTCCAAATCGAGAGGGAAAGGCGAAGAGTCGGTGGACGGTTGCCATGGTACACGAAGAGGCACCCCGGCCTACATAGACGTCCGTTCGGAAATTGTACAAAAGGACTCGTCATCATCTCACTGACATGTGGGAACAGGACCACATGTCAACGAAGAGGCTAGTGGGGATCGGACGGTTTCCACAGAGGTCACACACTCACGACAAGGCCGTCCTGTCAGACCTAGCACCCGCGCGGGATGGCTTCTGTCCCTCACACAAGCGAAGCCATAGAGGTCTATTTGGGGTCGTGAGTTGGAGTTGGCATTACAAGTGGGAACGCGGTTGAGGAAACCGACTATCGGCAAAACCCCACCTCGCTGGTCGCGCGATGGATGAGTTAGAGAAACATCGAGGTTAAAGAGATAGCAGTTGCACGGACTCCAATAAATATGGTGTCAGATGGAAGTCGTGCTGGTGGCATGTGCCATACTCCTAGACGTGAATGCTTGTTCTGGCCCATGCCACCCTAGTGTACTACTCCACCTCACATTAACATATGGCCCACCTCACACTCTGGCCAAATTTCCTAGAGTTTGTGCTAGGTTAAAAAGTGTTCTTTGTGAGGGTGAGTGGCTGGTCTCAAGTTTAAACCTTGTTGTATTACGTATACATAGACGTAGAGATAGTGCAGCAGTTTTGAAAGTTTGAACCCAAACATCAGAATGCAATTTCTACTGGACTCATCCGATGACCTAGGATGATGGGATTCACAGCTACAGTAGAAATACCCGCCCAACGCGCGAAACATGTGAAGCTAGTACAAATAGTAGTAGTACTATTGTTGATTGGACTCATCCGATAACCTGTTGCAATGCACGTACAATTGTGTATTCAGGGAATATTTTTTTGCCTTGTCGCAGCTCCCACTCAGAGAAGCGACTCGAAAGCCATTCATAAATTTAGTAAGTCTGTCACAGGCATATCATTTTATTACATACAACAGGTCATGAAACCACAACGACAACGACGATACATTCAAGTAAATACTAAAGTTCTCATCACATAACAAATAAACAAGCAATGAAATGAACTTCAGCTCAACCAATCCTCGGCATTGGAAACGCTTGCTTTGAACCAGAAGTGATTCTCTTGGAAGGGCCAGCCACTGTCAGTCTCTAGACAAATGCGGGACTGATCATCCAGGCTGAAGCGGGCTATGTCAGGACCCATATTGTGATGGTAGGGAAGCATAGCAATGACCGAGGTATAGATACAGTTGCTTCTCATAAATGGTAGTAACGTTGTGTCAACAGCAGCTATATCGCCTTTCACCATGGTTGGATAGTTTTGTCCAAGGGAGAGCGAGCTTCCTCCAAGACTTTTAATACTGAACTAGGGAGAAGGTGTTGGCGCTAGTACACTAGTATCCATCCCGAATACCCTGCAATGGATGTTGGAATAGGTCCGAAGAGTGCGACCATGCGAGACAACACCTGCTTCCTTAGTAATATTAGCAATGCCGTGTATATAGACAAGAAAAGGTTATCCATCGGAATAAGTTGTCAGGTGCCACTGGGTATATGGGTCGTGCTCGTCCTCATGCTCGTGATCATCAACATCGTCATCTCCCCCTTGGTTATAAAGTTTTTCAAGTATAGGTGGTGGAATGTTCATAGGACCTTGGAAAAACAAGAAGGTTGATTAATTAGTAAAGGGAAACTAGCTAACCCGCATGCATGTGGATGAAACAATTATAATTATGGTGGAAGACAGACGTACCGAAAGCATGATGATTCCATGCAAAAACAGTGCCATGAGTGGTGGTAGCAAACACAAGACCCTCGTATTGAATTGCATCACAGTACTCATCCATGTACAGAAATTGATTTTTCAGCAATATCCATCGAGGCGTGGAAGTATGGAAGGCAACAAGCTTGTCAAAGATAGCAATAACTTCATAGTTCGTGTAATCCCAAGAGCTATTGGGAACTTAACAAATTGCTATATTCCATAGACGACAGTTACCATGATAGTATTTGAACTCACGTAGATCATCGGTGTGCTCAACCTATGGGCAGTCTGAGATTTTTGGAAGTGGAACCCGGTGTTGAGTGTACACACTCACAAGTTCACGCTCACAGTTGTACCCAATATAAACAACCCAATCTTCATCCGTGCCTGCCCAAGCCTTGCCCTCAAGCGATGGCATCTTAACATCACACATATCATTATCAAGCGCCATCAACTTGCACAAGGCGAGGCTTTCGTCGTCCCCGTGCCAGTGAGCAGGGTCACAGTGAAGAAGATAGGGGATCAAACCGCTCCTAGACCCTTGGGTTCCTTGTAATGATGTTATTAGTTGATTCGAGAATGGTCTTGAACAAACCTGCCATGCTAGCCGAGGTGATGACGTCGCACTGATCAATGAGTTCCTCCACCACGTCATCATTCAGATCGGGGCAAGAATAACGGGGTTGTTTCCGGCCTGTTCCCTCCATGGAGAAGATGGTCGAACAATGGCAGAAAGAAGGGTGAAGGCAAATGGACGAGGGAGGAAGAGCGTGCGACAGCAGTTCCAAATCGAGAGGGAAAGGCGAAGAGTCGGTGGACGGTTGCCACGGTAGACGAAGAGGCACCCCGGCCTACATAGATGTTCGTTCGGAAATTGTACGAAAGGACTCTCCGTTGTCTCACTAACATGTTGGAACGGGACCACATGGAAGTTCAGTACTCTATATCTAGATCAGACATGTAACTTTGCTCTGAATGTTTAACTTTCCGTTTGAACGTATGGAATGCGCTGTTATTTTTTTAAATGGGTTGTATTTGTCCGCCATGGGTTTAGAGGCTGACTTGTGGGCCTACCAGATTGACGCGTACACAATCAGGAGATGATTGTACGTGGAGAGGATGACAGCAGGGACCCACCAAGGTCATGCCAGTACGCAAGCAAGTGCCTCCTTATTTCAAGCCAATAAAAAATGGCTCCTCCTACTAGATTCCTGACATCTGGGTCCCATGCCATTATCAACGTAGTCAATAAATGAGAGAATTGCACAACCTGCGGCTGACAACAGGGACCCAGCAGCTCACCCAGTTATTTTTGTTTTGGGTTAATTTAATAAATGCCACTCCAAGTCAGGTGATTCAGAGAAATGCTACTGCAATTTCCAAACTTTGAAAAATGCCATTTCCAGTGGCATTTTTCAAGCCTGGAGTGGCGTTTTACAAAGTTTGCAAAAATTGCAGTGGGGTTTTTCAACGTTTGCAAAATTTGCAGTGGCATTTTTCAAAATTTGGAAATTGCAGTGGCATTTTTATGAATCGCCATAATTGGTGTGGCATTTATCTAATTTGTTTTTGCGACGGAAGCAGGGTGTCAACTGGGCTGTGCGAGGCACTCTGGCCTGTCTAGACAGCCTTTTCTTTTATGTTTACCACAGACCAGCCCAGTAGTTTTTTTCTTTCATTCTGAAAATGGCTAGCCTAGTTTTTTTCTGATTTGTCAAGTAAGTCGCTTTGTCAGGCCTATTGGGCTGCAAATCTTTCAAGACGAGGAGAGCTTCATTCAGTTGGCCGAGAAAATGGCCTATCAGCAATGAGAAATGGGTTGTACATTTTTAAAACACATGAAACCGACAATTAGTTTCAATTTTATTTTTTTTCATTTCGATATTTTAAATTGCATTTGTTTTTATGCATGGACAATGTGTTGGATTTTATATTGATATACATTTATTTCTAAGATCAGTTTGAATGTGACTCCAAATTTCTAGATTAAAAACAGTTCAGACCGCACCGAAATATGCGAAATTTCGTATAATTTTTTAACCATGGCCACAATATGGGCTGTAATGCTAACAAAAAGAATATTGGCTCCAAAAACACCCTTAAGAATTAGCAAATGGGCTGTAAATTATTAGAAATAATGGCAGATGGGTTGTATGCTATTTTCCACAGATTTAGGCTTTCCTAAAAAAAGTTTGACGCACAAGCGGTGACTCTTGGATGTCCATCCAATGGCCGTCGTGCTTCTTCAATCTCTACTCTTCCTGCTCCACCCGCTCAAACAAGAGCCGGTGGGACTGCCTGCTCCCTCCTCCCGCAGCCGGCCGTGCTGCCGCGCAGGCCTCACCGCCCCATCATACTCCCATCGTTGGCCAAGCCATCCCTCTACTCGCCCACACCTGCTATTATTCTCCGGCGACGGTAGACGAACCAGTAAACCCTCGTACTCCCCTTTGCATGGGAAACAACTGTCGAGTCTTCCCTGGCTCCGTGTCATTCCCATCGCCTCGCTGTCGTCCACCACCCTGCTGCTATCGGCACGGCGTGGTCAACGTGGTCAACGAATGACATGCATCTGAAGTGGACTGTACGTGAAAAGGCTAACAGCTGGGTCCTCGGCCACACACAAGGAAATGCCTCCTTATTACACGCAAAATAATGATTACTCCATGTCGATGTCAAAACCGGCGGATCTCAGGTAGGGGGTCCCAAATTGTGCGTCTAGGCGGATGGTAACAGGAGACGTGGCACACGATGTTTTTACCCAGGTTCGGGACCTCTCGATGGAGGTGAAACCCTACTCCTGCTTGATTGATCTTGATGATATGAGTATTACAAGAGTTGATCTACCACAAGATCGAAGAGGCTAAATCCTAGAAGCTAGCCTATGGTATGATTGTGTGTTGTTGGTCCTACGGACTAAACCCTCCAGTTTATATAGACACCGAAGGGGGTTAGGGTTACACAGAGTCGGTTACAAGGAAGGAGATCTACATATCCGTACTGCCAAGCTTGCCTTCCATGCCAAGGAGAGTCCCATCCGGACACGGGACAAAGTCTTCAATCTCGTATCTTCATAGTCCAACAGTCCGGCCAAAGGATATAGTCCGGCTATCCGGATACCCCCTAATCCAGGACTCCCTCAGTAGCCCCTGAACCAAGCTTCAATGACGATGAGTCCGGCGCGCAGATTGTCTTCGGCATTGCAAGGCGGGTTCTTCTTCAAACTCTGAGTACCTGCTAAATAGTGTCTGGCTTCTCGTAAATGTTGCGCTTCTTGGCTTCTGCGTCCAATAATGGCCATCTTCCACGTGTCAAGCGAATGTGAGGAGCCAGGGTGTTTTTACATTTACCACCCCATCTATGTGAATGAACTATCTATTAAAGAGACGAGGATCCTCAGATCCAAACCACACCATCCTCCCTCAGCGAGCATTCATCGGAGCGCGCCCGAAAAAATCCATCCCAACATGGCCGGCCAGCGCAGCTCCTCCTCTCGCTCCCGCAGCCCCAAGCCCGGAGACTGGGAGAAGTGTTCCATCCCGCATAGCCGATTAGTGAATCTACAGACCCAGGGATTCCTCCCTCCAGCGTATATGGTCCTGGTTCGAGCCGGGCTCACCACCTATAATGGCGGGGAGCAAGCAGAGAGCTTTCCCAACCCCTCTAAGGGAGAGCGGGTATGCCTTGTCCCTTATTTCTTAAGGGGACTCGGATTTCCAATCCATCCATTTCTCCGAGGGCTCCTGGAGTTCTACGGCCTCCAGTTGCACAACCTCACCCATGCCTCAATATTGCACATCGCTGGTTACGTAGCCCTTTGCGAGCTGTTTTTGCGTTGCGAAGCTCATTTCGCACTGTGGAAGAAGTTGTTCTGCCTTGTGCCCCGTTCACAGAGGGGATCAATATATCAAGTGGGCGGAGCCGAAGTATGGCGCATCGCCGTGACCGGATACCTATCCGGTACCCCGAAGAAGACGTACGAGGACTGGCCTTCGGAGTGGTTTTATATAGAGGATGTTCCTCTCCTGGATCCCATCCGGATTGGTCTTCCTGAGTTCCAAAACACCCTTTTGAAGAAGCGCCTAAGCTGGCGCCCACGGAGCCCACAGGAGGAAGATGATAGAGACGGATTTTATCTGATGGGCCGAATAAAGTTGCTGGCCAAATCAGGACTGACCATAACCGAGGTTATGGCAATATGCATTATGCGGGGGGTGCAGCCACTTCAATATCGAGGCCACCCCATGTGGCACTTCAACGGGGAAGATGATGCCACTCGCTGCGGGCGCAAGGGACCGGACTCAGTTGCTGCTCTAGCAAAAATTCTATCCAATCTGTATAAGGGGGAAGAAGAGCAGTTCCTCCGCATCAAACCACGGGATGGATTCTCCATGAACAACCCTCGAAGCTGGCTGAGCTTCCGCTCTTTTTACTTCCATCCTACCCTTGTTTTCATGACAAATATTTACCTTGTCGTTTCATCGCAGGAACTGCGTAAGGCAGTAGGGGAGATCAATAGCCCACCTCCACAACCGGAGGATCCTGAACGGGTCCTCAACCCCGGCCTCAAAGAGGATCCGGACATATTCGTGGAGCTGATTGATAGGATTTTCTATCAGCTAAGCTGTGATGACGCCATGGTGGCCATTATAGCCGACTACCCTGGGCTACTCCCAGCCTTGCAGGTAAATGAGATTGGAGTCCCAACCTTTCAAAAGGATTTCCTTTTATGCACTTCACCTACCATATACAAACAATGTTTTATAGGGAAGGCCCTCGGGACGCCATGCAGAGCCCGGGCGACTCGCCAACAAGGGGTTTCAAAGCCGGACAGGCTAAAAAGGAAGGCGGTCTGGACGGAGACGCTGGCGCAGAGGTATGATGCAACACCTCACTCCGTGGTTGTCGTTTTTAAAAACATAATAACACCCGTGTTTCCTAGAAGGAAGAACGCTCGCCGGACAATATCCGGAGAGGTCGCCGATAACGCCTCCACCAGTCGGGCTCCAGGGCCGGACATAAAGGCGGAAGCTAACACGAGGCACACGCCGGATACTCCTTCTATAGAGGATGCGGATAAGATATCCGCTACGAATTCCGAAGTGGAGAGCACCATGAATCACAGGCGTCGCCGAGCCGTACTTCGTGACGCTTGTTTCTCCCGTGAGGCGTTTGATGCATTCAACTCAGGAGATGCGTACATCCGTGCTGCTTAAAATGGTCTAGCCAGAGCCACGGACCAGTATGCAAAGGATGTACGGGTAAGAAAATTTGATGAGTATATATATATCAGTAGCCCTTGAGACTTGAAACAGTTGGCACAACTGATTTAAGGATCATTAATTGTGCAGTTTCTTACAGAGAAGAATACTCGACTGTCACAGGAGCTGGAGGAATGCAAGACCCAACTTCAGGCCACCGTTGCCGCATTGAAGGAACCTGAAAAGTCCCCAGCTGGTAACATTTGTTTCAAAGAATGATAGGTACCATATAGTGTGCGGCATGGCTGCAAATCTAACAATAGATATTGCAGATGACTCCGGAGAGAATCCGGAGGACCAGCATGTCATACGACAGCTAAAGGCTGGCGAGCACATGCTGACTAAGGTCATGCGGGAGAAAAACAATCTCCAAGACGCTAATACCAAGCTGAGCGTGGAACTGAAAGATGTTCGAGCCCAGCTTGCGGACTCCGTGAAGGAGAATAAGCGGCTTCGACGCAGCATTTTCAGTAAGTGCTTGAACGAACCCTTAAAAGAGTGCGGCGGAGAAGCCGGCTAACAGAGTTATGTCTGCGGGTATGTTGATGGGTCATCCGCAGAGGAGTTGCCCGGGTCTACTGGTGATCTTCTACCCGAGCTCTCACAACTGCATGAACAAGTTCGGCAGATGATGCAAGGTATTGTCCAGGCCTTGTGGCCATCCGTCTCCCTACCAGCAGGCATTGGAGAGATTGCGGAGAAGCTCAAGGGAGCACGACGGCGCTTCCGATTATGGAAGATATCGGCCTGCCGTCAAGGTGCCAGGGAAGCCTGGGCAATGGTGAAGACCCGGTATACCAAGGATGACCCAAACCACATGGCCGAGGTCGGACCTGGGGGCCCGATGGGAAATAGATCCCTGTTAGCTTAGTGTATGGGCAAGTAGAATTGGCCGCAAAGTATTCCCAACAGGATTATAGGCTAGACAGCCTGTTGGATGGTATAGAAGAGGAATTTAGTCAGTCTACATGACTATGTAATTAAAGTGACATGTATAATGGCGAACCTTTTGTCATGGCGGACCTTTTCGCTTCAACCTCCGGACCTGATAGTCCAGAGTGTGTCCGAATACCCGCTCAGTTATATAAGAACCGGGGTATGCGTGGAAACCAGGCGTAGGCGTCATTAGTGCTTGAACAGACAAGTACCCAACTAGTTATGTTATATTACACGGGTAGTAAGAAACATCTTCCAGGGAGAATAGTTCCGTTAAGGGTTCCTTTCCCTGGGTACGCATGCCCTAAAGTGCATGTACGGACTGCGAGAGGAGACGTAGGCAAAAACATCTGGGGGCACATATGGAAAATAAATAAAAATCATATTTTGTTCACCGACCGAATATTCCCTTAAGAACGCTAGCTTTCGGCTTCACCTAGTCTGAGGTACACATCCGGCTGACCCGGCAGTAACAATCGCAGAGGTGCTCCCCTTATGCCCTAGCCGAATTAACGGGAACGTAGGGCATAAATACAAGAGCCAGGCAACCCAGCTTGGCCAAAACTTAAGTCATATCGATGCATATAATGGCGAAGAAAAGGTACATGCGGAAGAATAACACATGTGTGGGGCATGAAGCCCGGATAAATAATTAAGCTTCTGTGTAAGAAGCCCCCAGGTAAAATGAGCGCGGTTAGCGCGTCAACAGTGTGCAAGCAAGGCACAAGTTGGCCCTTGAAGGCCTTGAGAAAGAATAAAAGAAAGAAAGAGAAAAAAGACAGATAATGTATATGCAAAAAATGGGCAAAGGAAGGAGACGAACATAGAGTCCGGCACTAGGCGTAGAATCTTCGGAGCCTGGCTGCGTTCCATGGGTTCGGCTCAAGTCGATTATTCGATGCATCCCGCAGATGGTACGCTCCACCGGTCAGAACTTGGTCAATAATGAAGGGACCTTCCCATTTGGGCTCGAGCTTGGTCTTTTTCTTCTCCGGCAGGCGTAGAACTAGCTCGCCAACGTTATAAGTTTTGGCCCGTACTTCTCTGCTTTGGTATCTGTGAGCCTGTTGCTGGTAGAATGCGGAACGGGCTTTTGCCATGTCACGCTCCTCCTCCAGGGTGTCCAGACTGTCCTGCCGATCAAGCTCAGCTTCTCTTTCTTCGTACACGCGCACTCGAGGTGAGTCATGAATTATGTCGCAGGGAAAAACCGCCTCTGTGCCGTACACCATAAAGAAGGGTGTGTATCTGGTAGTACGATTCGGCGTGGTCCGTAGCCCCTAGAGTACGGAGTCGAGCTCCTCTACCCAGTGTGTGTTAGACTCCTTTAAGGATCGCACTAATCTGGGTTTGATGCCACTCATGATAAGACCATTTGCTCACTCAACTTGGCCGTTAGTTTCTGCGTGATAGATAGAGGCATAATCGAGCTTAATGCCCATGTTGCTGCACCATAGTTTTACCTCGTCGGCCGTGAAGTTCGTGTCATTGTCAGTGATGATGCTGTGGGGGACGCCATAACGGTGTACAACCCCGGATATGAAGTCTATTACCGGTCCGGATTCGGCCGTTTTGACAAGTCTGGCTTCTATCCATTTGGTGAATTTATCCACCATGACCAGTAAGTATTTTTTTCTTATGGGTTCCCCCTTTAAGGGGTCCAACCATGTCAAGCCCCCAGACCGCGAAGGGCCAGGTAATGGGGATTGTTTGGAGGGCGGTGGGTGGCATGTAGCTTTGGTTTGCAAAAATCTGGCAACCGACGCAGCGTCGGACCAAGTCCTGTGCATCTACCTGGGCCGACGGCTAATAAAAACATGTACGGAAGGCCTTGCTTACAAGGGCCCGGGCTGCGGCGTGGTGGCCGCCAAGTCCGGCGTGAATTTCTGCCAAAAGCTTCCACCCTTCCTCTTCGGAGATGCACCTTTGAAGGACTCCGGTAGTGTTTTTTTATACAGCTCTCCCTCGTGGACCCTGTAGAGTGCCTCATTTAGATCGCCGCACTATGCAGCGTGCCTCATTTTGGTCCTTGGGAAGTTCCTGCCTAGTTAGGTAGGCCAGGAATGGTTCTGTCCACGGGGCGATGATGGCCATTATTACGTGGGCTGAACGTGTTATTTCGGTGGCAGAGCCTCCGATTATGTTAGAGTGTTCGGTATCGGACATTTTGGCCGGGTCGGACTATTGTTACCGGTGTCCCCTTCCCATACCACGGATGGCTTAAACAACCTCTCCAAAAAGATGTTGGGGGGCCGCATCGCGTTTTGCACCGATGCGGGCGAGGATATCTGCCACCTGATTGTTTTCCCGAGCCACATGGTGAAGTTCGAGCCCCTCGAACCGAGCTGACATCTTTAGGACGATGTTGCAATAGGCCGCCATTTTCGGATCCTTGGCATCGAAGTCTCCATTTATTTGGGATATTGCAAGGTTTGAATCCCCATGCACCTCCAGGCGTTGAATGCCCATGGAAACTGCCATCCGAAGACCATGTAACATGGCTTCATATTCGGCTGCGTTGTTGGATTCTGTATACAGTATCTGTAGTACGTATTGAACTGTATCTCTGGTTGGGGACGTCCTGACGATGCCAGCTCCCAGACCAGCCAGCATTTTGGAGCCGTCGAAGTGCATGATCCAATTGGAGTATGCCCCGTACTCTTTAGGGAGTTCGGCTTCCGTCCATTCGGCGACAAAGTCGGCCAATACTTGCGATTTAATGGCTCGCCGGGGTTTGTATGTTATGTCGAACGGGAGGAGCTCAATGGCCCATTTGGCAATCCGGCCCGTGGCATCGTGGTTGTTTATAATATCATTAAGTGGCACTTCCGAGGCTACTGTAATTGAACACTCTTGAAAGTAGTGTCGCAGCTTTCGGGATGCCATGAATACCGCATAGGCTATCTTTTGATAATGTGGGTACCGTGATTTGCATGGAGTGAGGACAGTGGATACATAATATACCGGCTTTTGAAGGGGGAATTTATGGCCGTCCGTTTCTCGTTCTACGACGAGCACTGCGCTTACAACCTGATGAGTTGCCGCAATGTACAACGACATTGGTTCACCGATGCTTGGCGCAGCCAGGATTGGGTTGGTTGCCAGTATGGATTTTATTTCTTCCAATCCGGCTGTGGCAGCGTCCGTCCACTCGAAGTGTTCAGTGCGCCAAAGGAGGCGATAAAGGGGTAATGCCTTTTCTCCTAAGCGGGAGATAAAGCGGCTTAGAGCCGCCACACATCCAGTTAATTTCTGGATTTGTTTGAGGTCCGTTGGGATAGCCAACTGTGACAGAGCTCGGATTTTGGCCGGATTTGCTTCAATTCCTCTACTGGAGACAATGAAACCCAGGAGCTTTCTGGCTGGTACACCGAAAACGCATTTTTCCGGATTGAGCTTGATGTCGTATGTTCGGAGGTTGTCGAATGTGAGCCTCAAGTCGTCTATTAGAGAGTCGACGTGTTTGGTTTTGATGACCACATCATCTATGTATGCCTCTACTGTTTTGCCGATCTGTTTCTCCAGACATATCTGAATCATGCGCTGATATGTTGCGCCGGCGTTTTTGAGCCCAAAAGGCATTGTGTTGAAACAGAAGGGGTCGTATGGTGTGATAAATGCCGTTGCGGCTTGGTCGGACTCCCCCATCGTGATTTGGTGGTAGCCGGAGTATGCATCGAGGAAACACAATGAATCATGTCCTGCGATAGCATCGATAATTTGATCGATGCGGGGGAGGGGGAAGGGATCCTTTGGGCAAGCCTTGTTGAGGTCCTTGAAATCGACACATAAGCGCCAGGATTTGTCCTTCTTTGGTACCATCACCAGGTTTGCTAGCCAGTCTGGGTGTTTTATTTCTCTAATGAATCCGGCCTCCAATAACTTGGCTAGTTCCTCTCGCATAGCTTGTCTCTTAGGTTCAGAGAAACGCTAAAGAGTCTGCTTGACCGGCTTGAATCCCTTCAGAATATTAAGACTATGCTTGGCGAGCCTGCGTGGGATTCCTGGAATGTCTGAGGGGTGCTGGGCGAATATGTCCCAATTCTCGCGCAGGAACTCTCGTAGTGCGGCGTCCACAGCGGGGTTTAACTATGCCCCGATGGAGGCTATTTTTGTAGGGTCCGTTGGGTGGACTTGGAATTTAACTATTTCATTCGCTGGTTTAAAAGAGGTGGACTTGGATCTCTTGTCAAGTATCACGTCGTCCCTGTCCACTTTGGAGTGTAGCGCAGTTAATTCCTCGGCCGAAAGCGCTTCCGATAATGCCTCGAGGGCCAATGCGGCTGTTTTGTTTTCGGCACGGAGTGCTGTGTCCGGATCACTAGCGAGAGTGATGATTCTGTTGGGCCCGGGCATTTTGAGCTTCATGTACCCGTAATGGGGTATGGCTTGGAAGATCGTGAACGCCTCCCGCCCTAAAAGGGCATGGTATCCGCTACTGAACGGGGCCACTTGGAATGTAATTTCTTCAGACCTATAGTTCTCCGGCGTGCCGAATACCACATCTAGTGTGATTTTCCCAGCACAACGTGCTTCCCGACTAGGGATGATTCCTCTAAAGGTTGTGCTGCTTTGCTCAATGCGGTTCCAGTCTATTTCCATTTTTTGAAGAGTTTCCTCATAGATGAGGTTTAATCCACTGCCGCCGTCCATGAGTACTTTGGTGAGTCGAAAGCCGTCCACAATTGGATTCAGGACGAGTGCAGCTGGTGCTCGGGCTGTTCGGAATTTAGGTTCGTCACTAGCATTGAAGGTAATAGCTGTGTCACTCCATGGATTTATTGCTGCCACGTGGCAGATTTCGGCAAGGCTGCGGAGTGTTCGCTTGCGCCTATTATTTGATGCGAAGGTTTCAAAGACTATTAATACCGTATTGTTATCCCTGGGATGGTGCTCTGTGGCATCTGGGATGAGAAGATCCTCACCACTTTTGGCCACCTGCCGGAGTACCCAACATGCTCTAAGGTTGTGTGTTGGTATGGTATCCGATGTACTATGAATTTTGCAGGGTCCGTTGAGCCATCCCTCCAATACGGTTCCACGCCCTGTAGAGGGTTTTTGCTTCTTTGTAATTAACTCGGGTGTCTTATGATAGTGCACCCTTTTACTTCGGTTTTGGAGCGGGATTATCCCAAAATTTTGCTTTGATTTTCCAGGCGCTTTCCATCGCACAGTACTTTCATACTATGGACGCCAAGTCAGCGAAGCGTGATATGTCACGGCGACTTATGGCATTAAGGATTCCCTTGTCCATGCAATTATTGCGGAAAAATGAGACTGGGTCTTCCTCGCGACAGTCCTTAACCTTGTTCATCACAAGGAGGAACCTGGCCCAATAATGATGTCCTGTTTCCTGGGGAAATTGCCTGATGTGGGAAAGATCGTTTATGTTTGGGTGGGTGGGTGGATTTGAGTCCGAACCCTTACCCGATCTAAGACCCAGGGGCCGAGGAGTTTCCAATCTTGGAAGTTCGGGTTCCGAGATGTTGCCCGATAAGTCTAGCCTGCCGCCTGACTCTAGGTTTAGGGCTTGGGTGATGTCCTCCCGTAAATGGGTATCCGGCTTGGAGAGCTCAGGAATCCGGACATAGTTAGTCCTCAAGATAGAGGAAGCATCGCCGCATTGTTCCTCCACCACCGCAATATGATGGGTGACCGGTGGAGAGTTAATCTCCCTTTGATCGGGTTTAAGCCCAATCCGATCATAGTCCGTAGCGACTCCCAACGCGGCAATGCGATCCAAGAGCTCTTTTAGGGATGAGAGCTCCATTGGATCCATCTGCTCAGCAAATTCCGAGCCGACGTGGAGGTTGTTTTCGATGACCCGAGAAGTCATCGTTGGTGCAGCAGCCGAACGGGCGGTCATGATGAAACTGCCTAGCCGGAGAGTTTGGCCGACAGCCAGGGCTCCCCCGGCGGTAATGTTTTTTTAACAACGAGACAAGGCATCCTTCCTTACGGTGACGGCACAGTGGAACTCTCAACGAAAGCACCAATGTCGGTGTCAAAACCGGCGGATCTCGGGTAGGGGGTCCCAAACTGTGCGTCTAGGCGGATGGTAACAGGAAACGTGGGACACGATGTTTTTACCCAGGTTCGGGCCCTCTCGATGGAGGTAAAACCCTACTCCTGCTTGATTGATCTTGATGATATGAGTATTACAAGAGTTGATCTACCACGAGATCGAAGAGGCTAAACCCTAGAAGCTAGCCTATGGTATAATTGTGTGTTGTTGGTCCTACGGACTGAACCCTCCGGTTTATATAGACACCGGAGGGGGTTAGGGTTACATAGAGTCGGTTACAAGGAAGGAGATCTACATATCCGTACTGCCAAGCTTGCCTTCCATGCCAAGGAGAGTCCCATCCGGACACGGGACGAAATCTTCAATCTTGTATCTTCATAGTCCAACAGTTCGGCCAAAGGATATGGTCCGGCTGTCCGGATACCCCCTAATCCAGGACTCCCTCAAGGTGATGATGATGCTCTTCCGATGGTGCAGGTGAAGACAGCGGTGTGGGAATGGACGTGGCATGAAAGACGAGGGGAATTTCGGGGCAGCTCCTTGGAGGTGGAGGACGATGTGGCTGAACCGGCGGGACAACCAGATCAACGACGGATCCTCATCTGGTACGGCGGATGAGGGACGTCGAGGTGTTGCTGTGGATGACGTCATCGGGGAAGAGGCTCCGGCTGGGTGGTGGACGGAGGAGGGTGTGGGGCTTCACGGGTTTTCACGGCTTCGGTGTACGAATGGGTGGACGGATGGGATGGGAGTGGGGAACCATGGCTTAGGGACGCCCTTGTCCGAAATGTGGGGTAAGTTACGAAAGTACCCCCACCAATTTGAGACGGTTCCTTCGGTTCAGGGGTATCACGGGCATTTAGCGTGTCGGGATTTCACAGGAGGTGGGAGTTTTTGCGCGCGTTGTAATTTTGGAATAGCAAGGAGCGGGTTGAGATGGAGGGTGTTGTCGGAGCACAACGAGACAAATATATATCTTAAATATTTCGGGCTAACAAGGTGCGGGTTGAAATTTCCGGACAAGCCTAACGTGTACTGTACCAAATCAATTTGCACTACAGATGTCATTCAAAACTTTGAATTCATGTTATGTTGAATTAATATATTTCGCTACGTGTATAATGCCTGCAATCTACTACTCAAATGAACGTTTTAGTGCATTCCAAACGTATATACTACCGCTTCAATATGAACTAAATTTGAATTTGTTTCTCTATTTGAATAAGATGTACAATAATGATTGTTGTGAAGTCAAAGCATTTGAATTCGTTTCTCTGTTTTAATAAGATCTACAATCATCATTATTTTCAAGTTAAACCATCGTTTGTGTATTATCTTCACAGCACACCACATGATTAGTTCGAGTTACATATGAACTATGTGTACTATATGAACTCGAACTCGATTTTTTGAATCCACTTTATGTTGATTTCAAATCATAGTACATTTCAAGCTCTAGCTAGATCTTCATAATCTAAACCATGTCTCATATGTATAATGTGTTTATCACATTATGTATGGTGCCCCGCCCCCTACGCCTACAAGTATTTAGATGTGAGTTGCAAACACCACACATTAACACAAATCCAAATAAAATGTGAGAATGTTCGATATATAGTATTGTTTAGATTGTTCGATATTTAGTTGTAAGCTGCAAATGCCACACATTATCACAAATTCAAATAAAATGTGAGATTGTTTGATGTATAGTATGGTTTAGATTGTTCGACATTTAGCAGTGAGTTGCAAATGCCATGCATTATCACATTATGGTATGACATGTGCAAAACCACAACACGGGTATCACCGCTATATTCATGCATGCATATGTTTAAAACACTATGATCTCCTATTCAAATATATGAATCCACTTTCATATCAAATTATGATCTTTGTTAGTCTCTTACACCTACACAATCCTCTAACCTTTGTAGCTACCACTAAATTCCTCTCGTGCATGCACATGCCCTCCTTGCCCTCCCCCCCCCTCAGCATTCTATCCATCGCGCACATTCATTTTTTCTTTAGGTTGTTCTCCCACAGTCTCCACAACTCCTTTCTGACACACACCGATCAATAAACCTCTCCAGCGATGTCTACCTACAACATACACACGCACCTTCAATCTCCCCTTTATGTGTCCTTGCCTCGTGTCTCTCATACGGTCCCACACACATGTAATCTCCCGCCCATTCTTTTCATCGATCTCACAACCGCACACTCCCCCCTACCTAGCTAGTAGCTGGGCCTCTCGCACCACCTCCTAGCTTCATTCTCTCTTTCTATCCATCTCGCCGGGCCTTATTTGCCTCTAACTAATGGACGTACACTGATCGATCTCCCGCTATACATATAGCTAGCTAGGTCCTTATAACTCGTTTTTCCCCACGCGTCGATCGATCTACCTCATTAGTTATGTCTCTCCCTTCCTCCGACAAACAACAATTTATCTACCGATCTAGTTAGGTTTGCTTACCAAACACATGGTTCCCCTTCATCATCGATGGATGCATCCCGACAGATCTATCACACACAGGCACACACAGAAACACATCCCCACTCTTATTGATAATATTGCAGTTCCACCCTCAGTTTGTCTAGTAGGCCTCTCCCACCATCTTCGAGAAGCAACTCCATTACCCATCCAGCACTCTACCCCTCTCCCTCCCTCTCTCTCCTCTCTCTCTCTCTCTTCGTCCCATCCTATTTCCTGTCCTTCAGTGCTGTGTGGATGTCGACCGATCTCCCTCAAGACATAGCAGGGTCTCTCCTTCTCAACACATATACGAGTCGTTCTACCTCTATAGTTAGGCCTCTGCCTACCCTTCCCCCACCCCCTCCCCCACACACACACCGATACATCGAGCGCTCTAGTCATGTCTCCCTACCACACAAAAACTTGACCTGTGCCCTCTGACGTTCCGGTAGGTCAGTCACCCTATATCTTTGACTTGCACACACACACAATTTCGATGGCTCTCTTCATCGATCTCACACCCACCCACTTGATCCTCTCTTCAACTCTATCGATATCTATGACCCCTCCCTTTCTTCTCGCGGATCGCCCGGCCCTCTATATATGATATGGATAGGCCTCCATTTCACACACATTGCATGCAAAATTTTGTTTGAGATGTCATCGACACATATTCCCACAAATACATTCACGAAATCAACCTCCCCCAAAACAAAAAACAGTCATGAATGCACAAGCCATTTGTCAAGTTTGTATCTCTCACACACACCCACATAGGTGGGGGACATGCACGAAGAGAAGAAGTGCACGCACAACGCACGTACTCCCGTCTCTTTCCCAAGAACACCCGCACGGGTACACGGTGGAGCTCATTTCTGTACGAAAAGGCAGCCCACGTGGTAATTTGACACGTGTACTGGTTGTCCACTAGATGGAGGGAGGATCTTCTACCACGGGTGAACAAACAAATTGCGAGTTGACGTGTTATGTTATAAAAGAGGCAAACCATGTGGGGCCTACCTTAGAGGCAAGGCTCTATAAACTGAAGTACTTTTGATGTGTCCCGTCAACTCGCAAAATGAGGAGAAGCTTGCTTAGTACTCCGTCTCCCCCGCCCATGGGCGCGGTGGCTCGCAGGATGAGGTGAAGCTTGCTTACTTGTAGTAGTACTATACGCCTTACGCCCGCTCCCTCGCCCACGCGCGCGGTGGCTCACAGGACGAGGAGAAAATTTTACTACTCCCTCAGTTTACTCCTCGTCCCTACTACCTTGGTTAGAGAGATTATCATATTGTTTGGAATATATATGTCCTTCAGTAGATTTCAATATGAACTACTAGTACATACTCCCTCTGTTTACTCCTCATCCCTACTACCTTGGTTAGATTCACTCATTTTGCTCCGTATGTAGTCCATATTGAGGCCCTGTTTGGTTCATAAGTCCTAGGACTTTTTCTAGTCCCAACTAAAAAGTACCTACTCCTTAAAAAGTCCATCCTTGTTTGTTTTTAGGGACTAAAAAGTCCCTAGTCTCTCCCTAGAGGTTATTGAATGACCATGTAACCCCCAGTATACAGAAAAATAACAACCAAACAACACCATGGAGCGGCGGGGCAATGGGTGCAGGGAGGGGCATTGTTGGAATAGTCCCAAAAAGACTCTCCTTGAGAGTCTTCTTCATGAAGTCCCTAAAAGCATTTTTTTAGTCCCTAGTAGTCCCTCCTGTTTGGTTAAAAAGTCTCTAAGAGGGAATTTTTCTAGTCCCTACACTAAAAAGTCCCTGGAAACAAATACCCCCTGCATAAAGTTGAGACACTTATTTTGGAACGGAGGGAGTACATATTTGCTATGATCTGTCAATCATTGAGATGCAATAGCATGCATGTTAGTCTCCTTTGTATTTGATGAAATGTTGCAACGGGAAACCTTGGACGCAAGATACATGTAATCGAAGCTGGAAGCTTCATAGCATTGTACTATCTCGCTGATAAATTACAGCACGTACTATACTAGTACTTCCTCCGTTCCTAAATATAAGTCTTTGTAGAGATTTCACCATGAACCACATACAGATGTATATAGATGCATTTTAAGTGTAGATTCATTCATTTTGTTCCGTATGTATTCCACCAAGTGGAATCTCTACAAAGACTTATATTTAGGAATGGAGGGAGTACTATGTAAAGAGTTAGGTGTCGCATGGTGTCTAGAAAATATGGTGATAGTGTGAGGTGGGCCATGTAATCAATGAGCCTGCGTGTTTTCATTGCTCTTGCACTCCTCCACTGTAAGAATGGAGAAAATTGTAATCTAGTAGTACCTCCTTTCGCCGAAAGCGTGGGACATCCAGCTGTCCTACCACCTCGGTAATAATGACCAATGAGCCGTCAAATCACATAGACCCAGTAGTAAGTTGGACGGACGAAGCAACCATCACTCTTGAATATGCTTCTCCCTTCAACACAGGCGCCAGTGAGAGGTCGCGTCCGCTCTGCCCGAGCATGAATGAGGCACCGATTCTATGGAGGGGCGCTGACCGTTTTGGGCGGGAAGCGCACGCGGGTGATGGAGGGGCTTTGGGTGAGCCAGGCTAGTCAGGAGCGAGCGTGGCAGCTGTCCGCGTGTCCCTACCGGATGCCCGGAAACGAGAGGATGCACCGAATCTCGCGGATAAAATCGTACACTACACACCATCTCTCTGTAGGAGTAGGTCGATCTGTCTCTCTCTCTAACACACACATGCTGTTAAACACACACACACACACACACATGCACACGCACACACGGGTTGATAGGATAGGAAAATCGTGTGAGTGCAAAGCCACATGAAGTGAGATACAGATGGAGTACGTACAAGAAGCGAAGAGGTGACAGATATTCCATCAAACCTGGACCGAGGAGTAGTACTCCCTCCGTCTAGGTGTTAAGTCATCTTACGAAAATCAGATATTCCCAAAATGTTTAGGCGTCGTCCATTAACTTCGCATCTCAATCCCCTCCTGGCCTCATTGCCAGCGAGCTTTGTTACTTAGGGAGCGTTTGGATCCTTAGCAAGAACAGCTTATGGCATAGCCGGGCAAGCTTAGGCATTTGGAACTGTTAAAATATGTTAGCTTTTGTGGGCCAGCTAGCTTGGGTGGGCTAGAAAAACCTTGCTAGCTCAGGAGAGCCAGATCGGCTCGCTTCTGACGGCAAACTTCGCGTATTAGTAACATATGCTTGTTACTAGTCCAAGTTACCACTATGACCAGCCTAAGCAATGCAACCAAACGCTCCTTACTCTGCCTTGTTATCTCCCCCGGAAACCCAATGCATGGAGCGCAACTACGCGTTGATCAGTCAAGAAATCAAAGTCGGCTTGCATGCAAGTTAATACGTGGCCCTGCATGGTAGCTAAAACGGCATCTCTTAGTTGTTTGGAGACGAGGCTTGCCTGCTCCCGACCCGTGCTCCCATCGGAGCTCCCGACTACTAATTTTCCATCCAACGGCCTTTCCTCCCCATACCCTTTTCTCCATAACAAAAAATGCAGACAGTCCTATATTTCTGTGTCTTTCCCGCACGTATACAGGACGGAGCCCGTGCATGCATGCAGATCTCCCAACTTGGCACAAACCGAAGAGTTCACCATAGTCTCGGCAAGCTGTTGCACCACCACCAGTGCAAGTGACGGTGCTCTATGGCCGCGCTCGACAGGACCATAGTCTCAGTAAGCTGTTGCATCACCGCCGGTGCAAGCAACATTGCGGTTGCTCTATGGCTGCACTCGACAGGCGCGGGCACAAGTTCCCTCGGTCTCCACAACACCAGCATGCCATGTCCGACGAAGTAGCATACGTGCTGATGTCCGGCGGCACCAGTGCACTACCAACAGGCAAGGGCGGCCAATTGACGCGAGCCCATGCGCCATCTCAGCCAGATCCACCGCGTGCAACACAATGACACTGTCGAGCGATGCCTAAACCATGGAGCGCAACTCCTGAGCATCCAGCCATACGAGGTAGTCGTCCACCGCCTTCATCATGCCGCCACGGGTGGCGGCCTCCTTCTCGAGCTTGACGGGCAGACCCACAGGGATGAGCAGCGGTGCGACGCCCGGGAGCATATCAACCATGTCATGCTATGGCTCGAAGGAGTTGACGAACACCCACGACGCCTTGTGGCGGTGCAGAATTGGTTAAATATCATGTTGATGAGCAGCATGCGATGCCCATTCTTAGCAACATCGGCGGCAAGGCGGACGTTGTGGGGACAATGCCCTAACCGTATTATGTTGGGCTGCAGCTCTCGCTCGTGCCAAAGGCCCTAGTCGAGAACAAGCATTCCCTGGTGGCCGCCGCGGCGGCGGGATGAGCCCAATGAATGCCCTGTATTTTGACGATTCACTTCGTCGCCGAGCTGTATCCTCACTTCGCCGCCGGGATTGCACGGGTTCAGTACGATTTGTTAGAGTCTAGACTTGTGTATGGAAGGGATAGGGAAATACGGGAATTATTTGTTGTTCTTTCCTATAAAAAAGGGACCGGGGGAGGAAAGCGGGAAGCATCCGTTAGATTAAAAACGAGTGATGCGGGAGCACAGATGGGAGCAGGCCGCGGGAGCAGGCAAGCCTCATCCTTAATTGTTGTGTTTAGAGACAGAAATCAGGGCTTTGATTGGAGGAATGACCGGTCAAGTTTCTCCTTCTCCTCCAATCTGCTTGCACCTTGGTCCCGCTGCACCTTCTAACATGACTTATTACACCTAGATGGAGGGCGTCATACGAGATATAGTGGCACGAATACAAGTGCCCAAAATTGTGTGCATGTTATAATAAGGATTCACTTAAAATAGTATGTGAGCGAACAGAGGGATCAATTGGACAGTGTTCCCGAGCAGTAGCGAGATGTGTGAGGTAAGATACACCGCTAGTGCTTTTAGTTTTTCTTATTAATTTGTTTGCTTCACCCTCTAACTGGTGGGACCCAACGTACTACGTGGAGAGAGGTAAGTTGACTAAGGATGCATTATTTCTGCACCACTATGGATAGTCTTACCACCAAAGCCACATGACATGATTATGATTTAAATCCCAATGACTCCCACACAAAAACAAACACGGCATTCTTGTCACACGAATGCAGGAATGTATAAAAGGTTATTTTCCTCTCGTTGAACATAACGGTAGGGTTGTGTAGCTGGTTAGCCTATTCGCTCATCAAACTTGAGGTCTTAGGTTCGATAACTACACTTGAGCATAATTCGTGCCAGGAGGATTCTTTGACTGCTCAAAATGGATGGTTACAGAGCTATACGATCAGCTGCAGCCTCGGCGCTTGTTTTCTAGGGTTTGCACTCTTCACAATCTCTCCAGTATATATATACACGCTGGAGCCTCAGCGCTTGTAGTTGCTCTCTTCACACTCTCTCACTGTCTCCAGATTTAAACAAGACTCCATTGGCCTCTCTCTCTCCCCTCACTACTGGTCTGCTTGTAGTTGCTCTCTTCACACTCTCTCACCCTCTCTAAATCTAAAGAAGACTTCGTTGGCCTCTCTCTCTCCCCTCACTGCTGGTCAAAGAGCCGGCAGGATCCGTTCAACGAGAAGGGAAGGAGGCTTAACGCTGTCACCGTCGGCGAGGGAGGGAATCCACTACTGGTGCAGCAGTTCGCTTTCACCCAGCGGCGGCGCGGGAGGGCCTCTGACCCCTTCTTCTTCGCCGCCGTACATAGTGTGGGCCGAATGGCCTACGGTCGCCCACCGAACCACACCCCAGGAACCTTAAGGTATAGTTTACTTATTCCACATGCATTGCTCTAGCTGCATGTGGGCTTTTTCCGCTTCTGCACTCGAATCTAGGTGTTGGATCAAACAGGAAAGTAGTGGGGAAAGTTGTATACCATTAATCTAGGATGTGGTTCAAAGAGGAAAGGGATGGGGGGAAGTAGTGGGAAAAGTTGTATAGCATGAATCTAGGACGTGGTTCAAAAAGGAAAGGAAGGGGGAAAGTAGTGGGGAAAGTTGTACCACATGAATCTAAGACGTGGTTCAAAGAGGAAACGAATGAGGGAAAGTAGTGGGGAAAGTTGTATAGCATAAATCTAGGAAGTGGTTCAAAGAGGAAAGGAAGGGGGAAAGTACTAGTACAGGCTGGCTATCCAGCACCTACGTTGGTCGAAAAGGGAAAACAATGACAAACACAGTACGCACATCTGTAACGAACTGATCTTTTGTTTTGGGGGACAAGGCTGTAGAGTTTGAGCAGGACTAGATTTGCTATGCTCACATAGGGAAAGGTGTCTAAAGATAACAAAACTGGGACCAACACAAATATGCTCCTTGGTTGTTTGTTCTTTGTTGCAACAGACTGTGCATCACCCTAGTACATCGTTAGATGCCCATGGTGCTAGTGCGTCCATTGTTCTGTGCAACTCTTTAGCTGTTGTTAATCTAAGGCCCTGTTTGGTTAAAAACTCCCTAGTCCCTACCTGCTTGGTTCCAGGGACTAAACATGGACTAGAGGTTATTGAATGACATGCTAAAAGACCATGTTACCCCTAGTAATGAACTAATAGAGAGAAGGTGTGATGCGTGGCAGGGGCAACTGTTGGAAAAAGTCCCAAAAAGACTCTCCCTCGGGGTCTTCTTTCGTTAGTCCCAAATGTCCACTTTTAGTCCCTAAAAGTCCCTCCTGTTTGGTTTAGATGGGACTGACACGGAGCATTTTTTGTCCCTCCACCAAAATGTCCCTGTAAACAAACACCCTCTAATAATGCCGCTGGAAAATTGATGCAATGCCATAGTTAAAAGCAAATTACATGTTTAACAAATTTTATTGTTAATATAATCTCTCTGTTAATATTAATCAATGCCACCGTTTGACAAATTCTACTATCTTGCTTTCTTTCCCATTTAGATAAGGTAGATGCTTCCTTTTGTTGGCTTCTGTGTCATCCACCGTTATTGACCACTAGTTGTTTCCTTTGCACCTCTGTGTAAACAGGGTTATCTACTTCACCTCGTTGCCATTGTGACCTTTTGTTGCACTACACAAAACACTTTTGTTTTAAGAGTGTTTTGTGCAGTTCAACCAAAATGTCACACCGACAATGTTCCTTGATTGCTTGATCGTAGTGGAACTGCACAAGAGGAGATCTTACTTCCTATCCGTGTTGGCAAATTTGGTTCATATCTTCTTCTTGTGAGTTGTTTGAATTCCACGTCATGAGAGGTCAGTACTAGCCTTCTTTCACATGATTCTGCAGTGTGCTTTCATATGTTGTGCTACTTGTACGGTAATGTTGCTTGATTCTAGTGAACTGCACAAATGGAGACAAGACTTCCAATCTGTATGTGCACCGTAATATCCCATTGAGGTAAGATAAGGATATTTCACAACTATTGGCCTGTATTTTGCCACTTTCATCAGAAAATTAATGTCATTGTTTAGTGCTATACTTGTGCAACCTAATTGACATGCCAAATCTTACATTGAAGGCGAAGCTTGTCTTTTATTGAACCAAGTGATGAAGGGGAAGAAAAAGCAGAAGACAAACAAAAATCAACTCCCAGTGCTGTAATGAATCACTGGAACTATGATGACACAAGTAATGATATAGTTTTGCATCTTAATTTATTGCTATGGCTGGAACGAGCAATTGGTTTGCCACTGATTTGATGCCACTCTTAATGTAATACGTAATTATCTCTACTTGTGCAAACATGGATCTTCTTTGAAGATACCGTATATTTTAGTGGAACTGCACAAGAAGATGTTGGAAACGTTAAACTAATCGAGGAGTATATAGTAAGCATGGCCACCAAAGTAGATAGCAATAGGTGGTTCCGGAGAAGTGCTTCATCTATATGCTCTACACAATAAGCCTCCTGACAAAGGTTGGTACTCGCCCACTGATTTCATCCATATGATTGAGCTTTGTCATCTCTATTGGTATTGTGCTACTGTTTAGATACTATCATCAAAAAGTGGTATTGTCCTTGAGAAGTGCTTCATCTATGTTGTTTTAAATATTTCCTTTCCTTTTTCGAGCAAACAGGGATGCTAGCATTTAGTTGTCCTCTTGTCTTTGCACAACAGGATCATCCTCCTCTGAAGAAGAATATGGAGTACGTGAAGTGACTAGTTTCGACTATGCCAGGATGAAGAAGCCATGTCTATCTTCTCATCAGAAGGTGCAGTTGAAGGATGGTTACATTACCCCCACAAGACCAAACTAACTTCAGCTCAGAAGGACTGACAAATCTCCATTTTCTTGCTGTGATGCGCGAGTACAATGTTGTTCTAGGATTCTGTCTAGTGAGTTCCATTTTTCTAAAAGTGTGCTCTCCATGGACCATGTAGGTTCCTGTTTAAACTGTCAATTCATAGTATAGTTTGCTTTATACTAATCACTTTTTTGTATTTGTGCAAACAGGGGTGCTCAGCTTGATTTCAATGGGAACTGCACAAAATGTTCATGAATACACCAAATCATTTATTTCCACCACAAGAAAGGAGGTGCCGAGCGAATTTGGGTGATTTTGGTGGAACTGCACAAGAAGAACAGCTGGTTTATTTAACACGAGGTGCCATGTCAATGTCCAAACTGATGGAAAATCCTGCCCATTCCAGAATCGTAGGCATTTGATATTTTGGAATGGGACAACCTTGTCAAATTTTGCCCATTGATTTAAGCAAGAAGACATGCGTTTGATATTTTCGAATGGGACGCCCTTTGCTGTCAGCAGCGTCGATCCATTTTTTCGTTATTCTTTAGTTGTGAAGTAAATATTGGCTCTGACATGTGAATCGCAGAGATGCATAATCATCGATTGTTTTGAATATTCTCTATGAATTTCCAAGCTTGTGTGATTGATTGCAATGTACAGGAACACTAAAAATCTGCTCAAACTCTTTGTTCTCCTTCTGTTCCTTTTTACTTCGCACATTGCGAAAGTGCATACATTTTTCTATAAGATTGGTCAAAGTAGAGATACTTTGACTGCAGACAAAACTTGTATGCAGACTAGAAAGGACCGGAGGGAGTACATGTGAAACTACTGCAAACGAGGTAATCACCCTGGGAATAATGCTAGTACATATTGTTTTGCATGTTCATCCAATGCCAGTGATACAAGAATTCAAACTAACCGAAATAAATTCATTCATACACAGTCGGATTTCATATAAACATGCCGGATTTCATTACATTTCATACATTCTTCAACTAAAAAGGGGTGCACTGGAGGTATAATTAATTAACCAAAGCTACCCACCTGCATCTGGGCTCAAGTTCTCTAGCAAATGACTATATCTCATGAGCTTGCTCAACCACAGAGCGCTCTTCAATCATCTTGTAATCATAGAATTGCTCCATGATGTACAGCTCAGTGGCAGCAACCGGATGGTAGCAGCGGTGGCCTTACTTGGACCCGAGCGGCGGCGACCTAGCGTGTTCTACTCTTCCTCGTTTTCTGTGTGGCGCGGCCTCGTTGGTAGCTGGGCGGGGCCTCGGCGGAGCCGGCTATGTCCTCTGTCTTGTTGTCGGCGGGCGGCGCCTCGATGGAGCGGGGGAAATCCTCCCCCTCATTGCCGGTAGGGTGGGGCCTCAGCGGAGCCGGCTGTTTCCTCTGCCTCATTGTTGGCTCCGCGGGGCCTCAGGGAGCAGGGCCTCATCGACGCCAGCGGAGCGGGGACTCGTCAGTGCCGGCATTGTCCTCTGCCTCGTCCTCGGTCTCGCCAAACAGCGCCTCGCCCGCTTCATCGCCCTCTTTGTAGGCGGCCGCAGCCTCCGCCACCCGCATGCGGTACCGCCAGCGCTCTAGGTGGCCCTCACGGGCTGAGTGGTACGAGTCGAGCAGCGCCTCCTGCTCCGCCCGCTCCGCGGTGATCTGCTCCTCCGCCTGCAGGTGCTCCTGGAGGAGATGGTGGTTGTAGGCAGCGTCAGCTTGTGCCTCCCGGAACTGCTCCTCACGCTTCTGCCTCATTGTGTCCATATATTGGGCACGGGCCTCGCCGATGGTCATGGTGCAATGCACCGGCGAGGATGGCATGGAGGAGGGGTTGGCGCCGGATCGTCGACTACCATGTTCTCCATTGGGACGTTGTCGTCCTCTGGCTGGCTGCCGGCCAGCCAGTCGGCAGCAATGGCTGCCATCTCCTTGTGGCCCGTCGTCCTCCCATCCCGAAGAGCGCTGGAGCACGAGGAAGCCATGGTGGGCAGTAGTGGTGTGGACAGGAGAAAGGGAACAGATGCGGATGACTGTGGCTATGGCCGGCACAACAGTTTATATAGCAATGGTGTGTGGCAGAGGGACGAACATGTGGCGCCGGAGTAGCCGCCTCGGCAACCGCATATCATTAATGTGGGCGGCAGAAGGACGACGGATGACACTTGGTGTCGTTTGAAGGTGGAGCAATCGCCTGCACCGGGAAGCGGGGCGGACGGCGCTGGCCATTTCAGGTGGAAAGCGCGCGTGGGCGAGGGAGGCGGTCTGGGTGGGCCAGGGCAGTCAGACTCGTGCTTGGCAGCGGGTCGGTCCAGCAGCCGGACATCCTCGCTCGCCAGCTAGCTCACCGAGCTGAGCAAGGACAATCAGACGATGGACGTAGCTTCCGACCAGGAGCTGGTGCCACTGTCCAAGCCGGTTCATGCCGTGTTCACCATAGAGCAGGTGCGGCCGCACTTTGACACCCTAATGGCGAAAGAGCTACGAGTGCAGGAGGACCTGTGCTGCAACCTCCGTCTCCTCAACGAGCACCATGAACAAGCGAACGATAATGCTGTCGCAGACATGTGGCCCTATGATCCTGGCTTCCCGAATGAGCAGCGGGCGTTGTATCAGACCATCTGTAGGGCCCATGAGGCCCTCTCCGTCATCCTTCGATTTTTTGCGCTCGCCGTGGCGCCGCCGTCTCGCGTTGTCAACTTGGCCAACGGACATGAGGATGAGGAGATGACTTTACTTGGAGAGGATGACAATGGGGACCCACTACGGCCATAGCCGCACGTACGCAAGTGCCTCCTTATTAGTATATAAAACTATAATTTTTTTGCTTCCTCCTGGTTTCCTGACATCACGGTTCCACACCATTGTCAACCTATGTAGTCAATAAACGAGAGAATTGCACAAGAAGCGGCCGACAGCCGGGACCAAGCAGCTCGAGCAGTATTTTTGTTTTTGAGGTGTGAGCACTGCAGAGTTTTTCTTGAGCGATGTTTAGCCCAGATATTGATTTTTCTCCTCTGAACAACAACGAAAACATCGCTGCAGGTATTAACTAGGCGGGTTATGGCCCGTCTAGCCCACGCCAGATATCCATCCCAGATATTAATTTTTTTCAAGCTGAAAAATGGCTAGCCCAGCTATACTTTTTTTAGGAATACCCACGCAAGGTCAAGTTGTTATTCTCTGCCCCGCTGGGCTACAAATCTTTCCTAGGACGGATGCATTAAGCTTCACAAGAAAATGGGCTTTAAGAAATAATAAACGGGATGTAATTATAAAAACTGGGCAATAACTATAAAAATGCACCAAACACGTAATTACTTTATAAAATATTATTTTTGGATATTTAAAATTTTAGTTTCATTAATTGTTGTGAGCGTAATATTTCGTTGGATTTTTACATAATATAAATATATATTGAAATTGTATTTAATCTGACTAGAAATTTTGGGATAAAAATATTTTGGATCGCATCAAAATGTGGGAAATTTTATTGAATTTTGTTTTGAACGGTTGGTTGAAATGGGCTGCACTTTTAACAAACTGTAAATGGGCTGCAGTAAATTCCATTACAATTCAAAAATTGGCTGCACATTCTTACAAATCTCAAATGGGCTATATGTTCTCTACAACACACTTGTGGCCTTACTAAGTTGACGCGTCCCCTAAAGAAAGAGTTGACGCGTACGCGTATGCAAGGCTTTGTCAAGTTATAGTCAACACACGGTTCTAGCAGCAGTGGCCATTGGATGTCCATCCAATGGATGCCGTGCTTCTTCTTCAATCTCGGATATTCTAGCTTCACCAGCCGAAAAAATGATTCCTCCCCCTGACATCTGGTGCGCACCATTTCGGAAGCTGGCCTGTGGGCCTACTAAGTTGACGCATACCAAGGGATTTGTCAACTTAGTCAATATAAATGATTCTAGCTGCAGTGACCGCATGATGTCCATCCAACGACCATCATGCTTCTTCAACCTCTGGTCTTCTTACTCCAGCCGCCCAAAGCAGGGCCGGTCATGCCGCCTGCTCCTGCCTCCCGTGGCCGGCTGTGCTACCACGGAGGCCTCACCGCCCCCTACTACTCCCACCGATGGCCAGGCCATCCCTCCACACACCTACACCCCCTGTTATTCTACGGTGATGGCAGCCTCACACCGCAGCCGCACTAGTGAACCCTCATACTCCTCTCCGCGTGGGTATCCACTGCCGCGTCTTCCCCGACTCCGCGTCGTCCCCTTCCTAGGCCTCACCGTCGTCCACCGCCGTGATGCACTCGGCACGGCGTGGTCAATGTGGTCAACGACCGACTTCCATCGGAAGAGTACTGTATGTGGAGAGGCTGACAGCTGGGTCCACAGCAGCCGCAAGGAAGTGCATCCTTATTACGCGCAGAATAATTATTCCTCGACCTGACTGCAGGGACCCACCGGACGGGCCACCGTATTTCGTGAAAAAAACGTTTCCCCCTTGACTGCTGGGACCCACCAGCTACATCTTCGCGCGGAAGGAAGTGCGTCCGAAAAAAAAACGATTTGCCCCCCTGACTGCTGTGACCCACCAGCTACATCTTCGCATGCAAGGAAGTGCGTGATAGTCGGGACCCACATGGTCGAAGCGTACATAGCGTCGTCATTCTAGTCGTGAACGTGTACATACATACTAGTCCATGTAGAGGCACGCACGTGTCGTAGTAGAGGCGCTCACGTATCATGTACACGTACGTACAACAGACAGTGTGCAAGAAAGAAAATACGGCCATGTATGTACATACGGGCAGGGTCTCGAACGCCTACTCGCGCATACGTACGGCCAGGGCTCGTGTACGTGGCTGGGTCGAAACGGAGAAACAACATCGTTGTCGTGTTCATGGGGAGTCAACCGGCTGGGTCGGAACGGAATGCATCGTCGTGTTCATCAGGAGGGCTTGGACAGAACAACCGATGGAAATGAGGCATGGCGTACCGCACAACGGAGGAAACGGCCTTGTGTTCGACCGGCCACATTCAAAACAGGATCCTGTTCATCGGGAGGGGTCTGGCGTACCGCAAAACGGAGGAAATGGACCTCCTACGGTCGAAATGGTGTCCTGTTGATCGGGAGGGGTGTGGCGTACCGCAAAACGGAGGAAACGGACTTGTGTTGGAGCGCTACGGTCAAAACGGGGGTCCTGTTCATCAGGAGGGCTGTGGCGTACCGCAAAACGGGACTCCACGGTATATTGTTCATCTCCACCATCGACCCCCTCCAGCCTCCACGGGCTACCGTTCATCCACCATCGACCTCCTCCAGCCTCCACCTGCTACTGTTCATCCACGGGCTCCTGTTCATCCAGCCTCCACTGCGCGCTACTCCACCGGCTACTGTTCAACCAGCCCGCTCCACACGGGCTCCTGTTCAACCACCCCTCCACGGGCTACTGTTCATCCAGCCCTCCACCGTCTACTGTTCATCTAGCCCTCCATGGGACGTCCTGTTCATCCATCCCTCCACGGGGTCCTGTTCATCCAGCCCTAGCCGGCTTGATCGATTGGGGTCCTGTTCATCCAGAGGCAACACCATGGGGTCCTGTTCATCCACCCCCACCGGGAACTGTTCATCCAACCCCCCCCAGCAATGCTCACTATTCATCCAGAGGCAGCATCGATCGTCTTCAGTTAGCAGCAGTAGCGAAGGAATCACTCGGTCGGGTTCAGTTAACAGCCATCGATCGATCTCTTGGGTTCAGTAATGCGTAGCCTGCAGTGCAATCGCTCGGGTTCAGTAGGCGAACGCCTCACTCGGGTTCGGTTAGAGCCCAACGCCTAGCACCCAGGCGCGTGCGTGTACGAGAGAAACGAGCATCGCTCGGCCCCGACCACCCACCGTAACCGGGAACACCTCGATATTTTCCTCGCCCTTGCTTCTACCACGGTTTTTTCCATCGTGGACGGTCCAAAGAATGTCATGCAGATACGTCTCCGGCCCGCCCAGGACGAAAAGCCCATTTTCTGTCATGATTTTTTGTCATAGAAGTAGGAGCCCACCACATCTACGATGATACTGGGTTTTGTCACAATTATCATCATAGAAGTGTCATAAGTATGACAGGAAATTTTTTTGTTCGGCCCAAAATGTCACAGATGTGTCTTTTTTTGTAGTGTGAACCCATGGATCTGCTCAAGATGAAGGTTGTCGAGCGCAGTACAGCTACAGAGCAGGTGCTCCATAGCCTGCTTCGAGATGCCAACTTCGAAGAGGTCGAGCTGCTTGAGTTGAGGGAGAAGAAGGGCAGGCACGACATTAATCTCGGGAAGATAGCAGGAGCTGAAGCTGGCGCGACGCAGCGTTGGCGTGAGGTGGAGCGCGGACGGTGGCAGAGAGCGACATCATCCAGCTTCAAAGCTGAGCTCCTCGAGCTCATCTAGGGCGGGGCATAAGAACCACTCGTCGAACTTGGCTTGGACCTTGAAGTTGGTACTAAACATGTGGATGTCAAGGCGTCTGGTTGGCCCAGGGTGCGATGAAAGGATCTTGGAGACTGCGGCCATGCGTTTGCAATCCCCGTCGCAGAGGTAGCTGTCGACGGTGAGGTTGAGGGGGACGCGGCGCCAGAGGGGCCGCCACCGCCGGGAGAGCAGGGCGGTCCGCACGGCAGATTTGGTGGGGAGGAGGCCGATGATGACAAGCACCATGTCGTCGGGGAGGCTGCTGATGAAGTCTAGGCTCACCGGATGCGGTTTTGGCTCGAGCCGCCTCCGCTTGTTAGCTGCCTCGCCGTCCATCTCAACTGGTGGCAACGCCGGTGTACATGTTTGCTGGTGTGTGTTGTGTGTTGGCCTGCTGGGTGTGCATGAGTGCGTCCTTCTGTGCATGCCGCCACGCAGTGGTGAATTGTGCGTGAGTGCATCCTTCACACAGAAGAAGTGTGTCCTCAATGGGCCCTCAATTTACTAGCATGCGGGGTGCTACCCTGAGTGGTTTCAACTTTGTTTACTTCACCGCATGTCAGATGGGCCTCTAGTTTAATTATTTTCGCCCACTGCCACATGGGCCAGCACACAAAGATAGAGAACACGAGCTGACAAGGCAGCATGTGGACTGGTTGACCGGTCAAGTAAACAATATACGGAGCTATACGCTGACATAATGAGTGTATAATCCGCCGGTATAGAGAGTTCGAGTGAGAGGGGAGGCCCATGAGAGATAGCAGAGAGAGAGATAGAGCTACTCCCTCCGTTCGATAATGTAGTGCCAACATTTTTTTAAGTCAAACTTTTGAAACTTTGACCAAGTTGATAAAGAAATTACTTATATCTACAATACCAAAGATAAATGATAGTATGAAATAAGTACATGTTGTGATGAATCTAATGATTGTTCTAGATGTAAATGTTTTTCTCCACATATACCTAGTCAAACTTTTATGAGGTTTGACTTTTCAAAGCATCCATATGCTTATGGACGTGACAGAGTCCCTAACTAGAGAGAGAGAGAGAGAGCGAGCGAGAGAGAGAGAAATAGAAAGAGTGAGTGAAAAAAGTGTGTGTTCGTGTGTGAAAGAGACATGGACAACACACGATAAAAGTAGAGAAAAGGCATGTGTGCCTTATGCAAACATATCACACATGCATCTTCGACAACGGAAGCAAGGTGAGGAGATAGTGTGTGGTTGTGTGCAACCGAGAGAGAAAGACCCCTAGCACATGGCCAAGAGGGGTCTGACAAACAAGGGAGAGAGGTCGAGAGAGACGTATGGAGAAAATGCAAACATGGCAGGAGAGAGTGTATGTTTGTCATCGAGAGATCCCCTGGAGATCGTGATGGGACTACATGGGTGGGAGATTGAGTGACAAGGTGTGTGCGTGATAGAAGATACCCCGAGAGATATCGAGATAGACGTATGGATGGAAGGAGACAATACGTGTGTTCCAGATGGCTAGTGAGAGATAATCATACTTAGGGGGGAGTGTGTGCGCCTATGATGAAGGAGGGATTATGGTACTTAGGGGTGTGTGTGTCACATAGAGAGAGAACAAGGGCGGAGAGTGTTGGATGGGTTTCTATGTAGCGCGAGCGAAACATGTGTATGTGTGAACCAGGGAGATATAAAGTTTGAGAGAGATAGAGGAGCCCCGATAAGGCTGAGTGGTGCGTCAGATAGCTGAGAGGGGGAAAGAGATATTCCATCCGCTCGATAATGCAGTGCATGTAAATTTTTTAGAAGTCGAACTTTGGAAACTTTGATCAGGTTTACGCAAATGTTATTTATATCTACAATACCAAAGATACATCATACGAAACTACATCTCATGATGAATCTAATGGTATATGTTTGCCGTTCTAGATGTAAATGTTTTTCTCTACGTACATGGTCCAACTTTGTGATGTTTGACTTTTCAATAAATTTATCTGCTATGGACCGAAGAGAGTGCTTAAGTCGAGATAGATCAGGTGCGTGTGAAGGAGAATGAGTGAGTGTGCAAAAAGAGTATGTGTGTGAAAGAGAAAGGGACAACAAACGTTAAATTAGAGAGAGAGAGTGTGTGTGTTTTTTAGTTTCTTATGCAAACATATCACGCATGCATCTTTGAGATAGAAAATTGAGGTGAGGAGATACACGAAGATAGCTAGTGCGTGATTGTTTGCAATGGAGAGAGACACCCCTATAGCACATGTCCAATAGAGGTCTGGCCAACAAGGAAGAAAGGTCGAGAGGGACACATGGAGAACATGGATGCATGGGGAGGGAGAGAGGGTGTGTTTGTGATAGAGAGATCCCCTCGAGATCGTGAGAGGACTTATGGGTGGGAGTCGAGGGAGGTGCGTGCGCGATAGAAAGATGCCCCGAGAGAAATCGAGATAGACCATGCACATGTTTGTGATGGAGACTAAGATTAGCTAGTAATACACATATAGGGGGGACTACGTGTGCCTACATTTGAGTGAGAGACCATCATACTTGGCTAGGCATGAGATTGTGTGTGTGTGCGTGTGAGATGGAGAGAGATAGAGTTTTAGATGGGTCTATCGAGTGCGAGTGAGATATGCATGTGTATGTGTGACCCAGGTAGATGGAGAGTTTGAGAGAGGGAAGAGCTCCAAGATGATAGAGTGGTGCGTGAGAGAGTTATGGGCAATGAGCTAAGGAATGTGTGTGCGTACGATGAATGAACCCAAGATATTTAGCTTGGACTAGAGAATCATACATAGTGTACGAGAGAGACCTATAGATGGATTACATATGCATGCGAACTAGAAAGACCCCCCCCACACACACACAAAGAGAGAGAGAGAGACGGAGAGAGAGGGATAGGGACCAAAAAGGTTTGTGTGTTCGATGCGTCCGACGGAATTGAAGATTGTCGGCGAGAGAGAGAGAGAGAGAGAGAGAGAGAGAGAGAGAGTAGGAGTCCGGAAGAGGGGGAGGTCGCGTTTTATGCATCAAAGATTGATATAAACCATGTTTCGATATATACTTGCATTCAAATATTTAAATTGGAGAACATGTTGTCTGCAATCCACACATGAATGGAGATATGCGTATATTAAACAAGTTCATTAATTTGACATTCAACATGTTCATGGAATACTATAATACTGTACAACATGCTACTCGATTGAGGTGTTCAATTTTGGATTTAGTTCACTATTTTGACCTGGTGAATGAGCTAGTTCATTGAATCAAGATATTTCATTTTGGGTTTGATTCCCGTTTTTGAGTGGGTCAACTATTTGTCATATAGTAAATCGCTAGCAATGAGCATGTAAAAACACATTACTCCCGAGCATCATCTCTCCATCTAAAAAAGAAGTGGCAAGCTAATATTTCAAAATTTGATTCGAATCGACTTGGTAAGGTAGACGTGGATGCTCGTTCTCCCAAAATTTGAACGAACCATTAAACACCCTTTGCTCGGTGGAATTCGCTTGAGCAAATAAATGGGAGATGCGAAATTACCGGCCTATGTGGGACACGCATCAATTGGCCCGTTGTACATCGAGGGTAGGTTCGTAACTTCATCAAAGTGTGCCTTCTCCTCGGCTGAAATGACATGTGCCGAATAATTAATAAACCATGGTCGGCAAAACACCCTCTCCTCGCCCGAAATAGCTCACGCCCACTATTTCAAAACACGCTCCCCTCGCCCAAAATCGCTCGTGCCCACTATATTTGAAAACACGCCCTCCTCGCTCGAAATCGCTCGCGCCCACTATATTTCAAAAAATGCCCTCCTCTCCCGAAATCGCTCGCGCCCACTATTTGGGAGAAGCAAAGTTACTCCACTATCCCCGACCATCAGTACACATACCCAAGCCGAGAAGCCTAAAGGTAGGGGTAGAACTGTAACTCCCCCCAGATTTCAAACAAATGCGTCCATAAGACATGGTTCCCCCTCCCAATTCCCCATTCATACCTCGTGGGCGCCAAATCACCTTCTACCCGGAAGCTCCCTTCTCCCGAGCCGCGAAACCTCAGCCTCTCCTCCATGGCGCCCCCACCGCACCAAATTCACAGCCGCCCTCTTCTCTAATCTCGGAGATGCTGCCCATTTGCCATCGTGCACTGGGATATGTGCCTCTTACTCCGTGCTGCCAGAGCTGCCCCAATGACGGCCGCGTGAACCGTACCGGAGCCGATTCACCCCCGCCGTTGTTAACGGTGCCGGAGCGGCTCGAACTTTGGACCCGTCCAGAGCCCCGGCGTTGCTTCCCCATAGCCGTCGACCATCGCGACATCTCTACTTCCCTACCGCCGGTAGCCACCGCAACCGTGCTGGCCTCACCGACTAGGCAACCGGAGCTGCCTACTTCACCGGGCCGCTAGATAGGTAGCACCCTCATCTCAAATCACTTTATTAAGGCGTCAGTTGTCTGAATGTTTATTCTAGGCCAATCGATTCCCAATGGGAAGCAGCACCCCTCGAGCTGGCGGAGCTCCCAGGCTGCCGGTTGGCTGGTGTCTAACGTAAGGGTGCGGGGTGCAAGTTCACTGCAGAAACATCGTTTAGATGGCTATCTTAGTGTTGCGTGGGTTGAAGGTACTACCGCCACCGGATCTGGATGACCGCGAGTCTTTATGGATTGGCCCGAGGGCGGCGCAACCACGGCAGTGCAGTGGGGCGGGGAGCGGGGTTTTGATTGGGGCCACGGACGGCGGAGGCAGGTTGCTCTGCTGGTGGTCGGTGGCTCTTCGGGGAAGATTCCGAACAGTGTCAGCCGGGAGGCACAAGACGGCCATCAAGCCATCCGGCGTAGATCGGACAGTACCAAAATAAAATAAAATCATGTGACCCCAATTTAGTCTTTAGTCAATAGACGTGTGTCCACTCTCGTACCTTGATGTTGATCTCTTAGGGTATTTCTTCAGATCAGAGAGATGTGTCATTCTTAACATTACGTGTTTTCTGCATCTTCAGCCACACCATCTTCCGACTCACCGCAGCTGCTCCAACAAGGGAAGCATACACCAGAAGGGAGCTATAGTCCCCACTCAACAGTTCCCTGCATTGAATGTGCGTGCCTGACATGGACAACCACAACAACTGCAGGACCATCGATAAGTCAGCACATGATTCTCACTCCTATGGATGGCGGCCAGATAGGTTGTACCATCATCTTACTTGTGTGCAATATTTATGGCTTTGTTATTGATCTAAGCATGGAAAATAGATTATCAAATTTCACTGTATATTCATGCTGATCTCTTACGGGTCTTGTTCAGGAGTTAACGTTGTTCCATAGTTCAGCTAAGAGACTTGTTCTTTAGGTCACGTTGTTCCATAGTTATCATCCATCAGCCAATGCTATCCCACAGGCTGGTGATTATAGTATTATACCACTTCTAGTATAACCTATGTTGTTCCTTAATACTGTTGGATTACGGGTTCCGGCAAACCCTTAAGGTTCGAACACTGGGGGGCGCACAAAGATCTCTGTCCCCCTAGCTCGCGCTCTCGCAACGATCTCATAGTCTAGCTCGCCTAACCCGAAGAACAAGGGACACAAGAGTTTATACTGGTTCTGGCTACCATTTCGGTGTAATACCCTACTCCAGTGTGGTGTGGTGGATTGCCTTGCAGGCTGGGGATGAACAAGTACAAGGGAAGAACAACCTCCTGAGGAGAGGTGTTCTAGAGCTTGATGAGCTTGTATGGCTGGGGATGATCTGAATCCTCTCTCGATGAGCCGATCCCCAGCTACGGTGGTGGCTAGCCCTATTTATAGAGGCCCGGGTCCTCTCCCCAAATATTAGGCAGGAAGGGATCCCACAATGGCCAATTCGAAGGGGGACAATGAGTATAAGTTATCCTGACAAAAGGTGGTCTTCGCCCGCCAAAGGCTCTAGTGGTGACGCCATCGTGGGCTCCGTGGTGACCTCCGTCTTGTCGTCCGGCTGGTCTTAGTCTCGTTGCACTGTTGTGGAAACCTTTGCCTGATGCCTCGGGACTCCTCGCTTGCGCCTGCCTCTTTAGCACCAAAGAGGAAACTGTCACTCTGCGCCCGCTGGCGCCCGCCTGGCCTTGGTCATCACGGCTCACGTTATGAAAACCTCATGAGGTGCCCCTCGCCTTGATCTCTCCGCTCCTCACGAGCCAGCCTAGTGTGGCTAGCCCTAAGGAGGTCTTGGGTCATCCACCTCGCGAGGCTTGGCCCCTCACGAGGGTCTTGAGTGTTGCTTGATGAAGATGGGCTGTACCAGGCCGTTGGTGGAGCCACACCCTAGGCCGCAGGCAGGAAAGTATGGGTACCCCCGTTCCCAGGACGCCGATAGTAGGCCCGGGGCCCAAGGCACGCTTGTGCTTGGCTTTGCGGTGAAGCCAAGGGGAAAGTGCAGAGCGCCGCGGGACCTAACAGCCCGCGGCCTTGATTGGCGCGTGGCGATTGACGGGTCGTGGGCGTCTCCGCTTCCCCATGCTGCCTCGGCAACTGCCCGCCTGACAAAAGGGTGGCACACACCGCAGTGTCTTCGTTGCCTGCTATAGGATCGAAAGTATGTCTAGAGGGGGGTGATTAGACTACTTGACCAAATAAAAATCTAGCCTTTTCCCAATTTTAGTTCTTGGTAGATTTTAGCTATCTTAGCACAAGTCAAGCAATCTCCACACAATTCAAGCAAGCATGCAAAAGAGTATATGAGCAGCGGAAAGTAAAGCATGCAACTTGCAAGAATGTAAAGGGAAGGGTTTGGAGGATTCAAACGCAATTGGAGACACGGATGTTTTTGTCATGGTTCCGATAGGTGGTGCTATCGTACATCCACGTTGATGGAGACTTCAACCCACAGAGGGTAACGGTTGCGCGAGTCCACGGAGGGCTCCACCCATGAAGGGTCCAAGAAGAAGCAACCTTGTCTATTCCATCACGGTCGTCGCCCACGAAGGACTTGCCTCACTAGCGGTAGATCTTCATGAAGTAGGCGATCTCCTTGCCCTTACAAACTCCTTGGTTCAACTCCACAATCTTGCTGGAGGCTCCAAGTGACACCTTGCCAATCTAGCAGACACCACTCTCCAAGAAGTAACAAATGGTGTGTTGATGATGAACTCCTTACTCTTGTGCTTCAAATGATAGTCTCCCCAACACTCAACTCTCTCTCACAGGATTTGGATTTGGTGGAAAGAAGATTTGAGTGGAAAGCAACTTGGGGAAGGCTAGAGATCAAGATTCATATGGTTGGAATGGAATATCTTGACCTCAACACAAGTGTAGGTGGTTCTCTCTCAGAAAATGTGTATTGGAAGTGTAGGTATGTTCTGATGGCTCTCTCCATGAATGAAGAGTGGGTGAAGGGGTATATATAGCCTCCACACAAAATCTAACCGTTACACACAATTTTCCAAACTCGGTGGGACCGAATGGTTAAACTCGGTCGGGCCGATTCAGCAAACCTAGTGACCGTTAGGATTTTCGGTGGGACTGAGATGTAACTCGGTAGGACCGATATGGTTAGGGTTAGGGCATAACATAATCTCGGTGTGACCGATTACACAAACTCGGTGGGACCAATATTGGTAATAAGCTAACTAGAGAGTTGGTCAGGTAAACTTGGTGGGACCGATTCGCTCGTCTCGGTGAGACCAAAATGTTACAAAAGGGAAACAGAGAGTTTACATTGCAATCTCGGTGGGACCGATCGCTCATCTCGGTAAGACCAAAACGTTACGAAGGGAAACAGAGAGATTACAATCCCATCTCGGTGAGACCGAGATCCCTATCGGTGAAACCGATTTGCCTAGGGTTTGTGGCAGTGGCTACGACATTTGAAACTCGGTGGCGCCGGATAGAAAGAATCGGTGGGGCCGAGTTTGACTTTTGGTTTAGGTCATATGTGGATGTGGGAAGGTAGTTGAGGATTTTGGAGCATATCACTAAGCATTTTGAGCAAGCAAGCCATTAAGCAACACCTCATCCCTCCTTGATAGTATTGGCTTTTCCTATAGACTCAATGTGATCTTGGATCACTAAAATATAAAATGTAGAGTCTTGAGCTTCAAGCTTGAGCCAAACTTTTTGTCCTTAGAATTTTGAGGGATCCACTTTCCTCATCCATGCCATGCCATTCATTGAGCTTTTCCTGAAATATTAATCTTGGAATAATGTTAGCTCAGTGAGCTATATGTTGTTAGGAATTACCAAAACCACCCAGGGATAGTTGCACTTTCAATCTCCCCCTTTTTGGTAATTGATGACAGCATATAGATCAAAGCTTCGACAAATGATAATAAGAGTGAAAGATATTGTCGCTTTGAGAAGTATGTGAAAAGCAAGAGCTCCCCCTAAATTTGTGCATATCTTAAGATTTGCTTTGGACTGCAAATGCACAATGAGTTAGGATCATGGGTTACTCTTCCATGTCACATACATCTTGGTGGAGCGCTCAAAATAATAAAGATTGAATACATGCACTCATCACCAAGCAAAGTGAATGATCATATAAGGATAAGTAAGATAATATCATCTAACAAGCATAAGTGTAGCTTATGATCAACCACATGATCATCAATGTCTCATAGATAATAGCATAGTATCTCAAGCAATCAAAAACAAACAAAGTTCAACCACCAAAGCAAGAGAGAATAAAAAGCAATGCTCTCTCTCGAAGCCTATGATCTATACATGTATCTCCCCCTTTGGCAACAAGTTACCAAAAAGTTCCTAGAAAATGCATAGTTCTATGTCGTCTCTCAGGCTTGGTCTTCAGTTCGTGGCGTAGAGATGGCTCCTTAGACGAAGACTTCAGTTGATGTGGATGGAGCTGAAGGGGTAGGTGCTGGAGCTGGTTGCGCTGAAGCTGTAGCTGGTGTAGATGAAGTGGCTCTAGTGTCTGGAATAGGTACTGTAGTTGACCTCTGAGCTCTAGGCACTCTAGCAAATTTATCAGTGGTTGTTCTGCCCTTCCTCTCCTGCATGTCATCCTGTAGCTGCTCCACAACTGACTAAATCTCAGTTACCTTCACATCCAAGTCATAGAATTTTTGCTCCACGATTCTTTCCAAGCTCTCCTGGTTTTGAGTCAGGGTGGACAGTCCTTTCTCAATCGTCAGAGTGGATGCAATCAGGTAGCCAAGCTGATCTTGCTTGCTCTTCAGGAGATACTGAGATGCTTCTTCAGTAGTTGGCATCCTTGCAGCCTTTTCATCTTTTGCCTTCTCCTTCTTGGCTTGTGCGTGCACAGAAGATGGTTCATCCTCATTTATAACCACAATGTTGTCCTTGAAGTCTGGATAGATAGGCATGTGCTCCTTGTCCAGCAGATATGTACCAGTGCCCATCTTGGAGTTGATTAGCTCCTGGATCTGTGGGGCATACCCACAACTCATCTTCTGATCTTCATGTTCTCAGCCACAGGATGAGCATCATTGTGGTCTGGAATCTTGGGTTTGGCTTTCTCAGGACTTGTCCTTCATCATCTTCATCAGCAGCAACTTCAGGCACTGGGGCCTTGTTCTTCTCAGCAGCTGGTATACTCCTGGTACTCCTCTTAGGTGCACTCTTGGGCTTGGAGGCTGCTTTGGGTGCTTCTTTGGGCTTTGATGTTGCAGCCCCTGACTTTATAGCATCACCCATCAGCTTTTGTGCCTTGGGTGCTGGTGCAGCAACCTCTTCTTCCTCTTCCTCTTCAGAATCTCTCATGATTGAGGATCTCCCAAGAACTCTAGCAGTGGTCTTTTTGATCCTCTCCTTCCTCTCCTTCCCTTCGGCAGCAGCCTCTTTGGGTTCAGATCCCAAAGGGACTTGAGTAGATGCTCTGGCCTTAGACATTGGAATTCTCTTTGCAGGAACCTTTTGCTTCATGCCTGGCTTGGTGGCAGCAGCAGTGCTATATTTAACCACTTTCTTCTTGGAAGTGGCCTCATCCTCAACTGCCACATAGTCTTCATCCTCAGATTCAGAGGTCTTCTTCTTTCTGGCCCTGGTGGCAGCTTTGGGTAAGTTTCTTGGGGTGCTCCTGCTACCATCATCTGAACTGCTAGAGGGACTAGTGCCCTCACTCAGGTGAACCCGCTCCTCTGACCTATTCTGGCTGTCACTCTGATCAGACATATTGCAAATACTGACAGCAGACCATGTGAATAGATATAGATGAGATAGAGTGGATGAGCATCACAAAATGCAGAGGTTTTTGCAAAAGAATGAGTCAAAACTTAGTTTTAGTTTTCCACAGAAAGCATTTCGGATCAACCGATTTGTAAACTCGGTGATACCAAAGCAGCTGTTGGAACCTAAACTAGTGAACTCGGTCAGACCGAGTCACAGTTTGGTGGCACCGAGACTGCTAGGGTTTCACAAAGTCCTGAACTCGGTCACATCGATTTGCAATTCTCGGTCAGACCGAAAATTACATGTGCAATGGCCTGAGCCGAATCGGTGGTACCGAGTTCCACAACTCGGTGGGTCCGAGATGGTTTTGGCGGAAACCTAACCCTAAATTTTCAATTCACGACTAAACTACGGAGTGTTTTGACTGGATAAGAATGATCTCAATCGTGGCAAGATACATGGCGAACACAATGTGCTAGGAATCAGATAGGGATAGCACAGTGATCGAGTTCATACCCTAGTTCGGCGATGAACTCGCTACGGCGGCAACGGTGGGGATGATTCCCGTTGACAACGGCGGAGACCAGCGGCAGGAGGCGGCTGGCGACGAGGAAGACGATCCGGAGACCCTGGAGGCAGAGCGGGCTAAGCGCGGGTCGAGGAGGTTTGAAAAGTTTTCCAAAATTTGACCTGTGGGTATATATAGCCCGACCCTGTCGGTGCGACCGAGTGGAACAACTCGGTGGCACCGAGATTCATAACTGCAATTAGTTACTGAAACTCGGTGTGACCGAAAGGTTCAAATCGGTTGCACCGAGCTTGAAAACCTAGATCGACTTAGTGATCTCGCTATGACCGAAATGGATGAATCGATCAGACCGAAACGCACAAAGAAGTTTTGGAAGTTTAAGTCTATGACGAATCGGGGACTCCGAGTGCTCCTCACACAGAGTGGTTCGAATCTGACTTGATCAAATTTTGTGATGTAGCATGAATAGAGTTTGAGACGAGAAAAGCATAGATAGCTAGAGAGGGTTCTTAGGCATTCTTGTCCATCCACTTGGCAAAAGAAAAGAAAACCAATCAATCAAAACAACAAGTGGATGTCCTTGAATGAGTAAAATATGCAATCAACATGCTCACACAATAAAATGGCAATTGAAATATGTGGCAAAGCATGCACAACCAATTCTAGCATCTATCAAACAATTTGCGATGAATAGGTCATCTATATATGAGTATATTGACTTAGGAGTCAAATGAGAACATTTGATCATAGGTCATACTCATTGTTTAAGCACAAGTGGGGTTACCACTTTTACATAAAGCATTGTTGTGTTCACACCATTAGAGTTGGTTTAGCTCAATTCTTAGAGTGAAGCTCCCCCTAGATGTGATATCCCCCCTAAGAGGGATGAACTAACCTTGGGTTTTGTCGATGATGACTTCATGTAGATGTTGACGATGTGGATGCTCAATGTTGATTTAGATCATTTGAAGCTATCCATTGGAGTGAGTTGCACTTTCAATACCTACACGGATATCCATAGACATAAAGTGATGCACACACAAGATGATGTCTATGAAAGCTTTTAGGTTAATTTGTCCCTTGTCTTACCAACAAGAGGGTTTGTGACTCCTTGAACTAGTGCAAGATGTGGAAGTTGATTGCACTTGTTCTTGCCAAGATGATAAGAGTGAAGTATGTTGGCGGAGTCACCCTCAATAACTCTCTAGTTCTTCTTCTTCGGGATCCACACCATCTTGATGGGAATCCTCGGTGTTGTAGTTGTACTTGATGAAGTGGAACTTGAAGTAGTCTTGGGAACCCACTTGACCAAGGCCTTAGGAGCTTCTTCAAATGCATCAATTTCCTCTTGAAGCTTGTCCTTGCCTTTTTGCTTGTGGTCTTGTGGTGGAAGATCATCTTGAGCTTGTGTGCCTTTGAAAGAAGTAGGATCATACTTCTCTTGTTGAGGAACAAACTTCGTCTTGGGGTATTGATCTTCTTCCCACTCAACTCCATTGGCATTGAACTTTCGTTCAAAACCAACACCTTGATTCTTTCGGTGCCTTCCTTGCTTGCGTACAATTTCCTCGAATTGCTTACTTCAGGCAAGGCTCTTGTAAACACCTTTCTCTATAATTCCCTTCAATAAGCTATTTTCTTGCTCAAGTGTAACTTGGCTAAGAGAATCATTAGTGGAATCAAGAGAACTACTAGAAGCAACAATATTGGATTTAGCATGATTATTATTACTACTAGAGGAAAAATCTTTCTTGTTCTTGTTACTAGACTTGACTTGAGGCATGTAAGTGGAGAAGAGTAAACGCTTGGCAATGTAAGAAGAACTTTTCTTACGAAGATCATCATTGATTGCTTTTAAGAACTCATGCTCTTGCTCAAGGTTGAGCTTTTCAAAGCGTAATTTCTCATGAGTCCTTAAAAGTTCTCGATGATCTCCTAAGATAGTTTCATGAGCTAACTTAAGAGTGTTTAGTTCTTTAGTTAGAGACTCAATCTTCTTCTTATCATTGTCATTCGTTTTATCTTGATTAGCATGATTAATTGAAGTTTCATCACAGTATTCATCACTAGAGTTGTTAACAAGTAAATCATCATCACCTAACAAGTCATCTTCATCACTATTGAAATCAACATACTCGGGGTATGATACCTTTGGGCCTTTAGCCATGCAGCATGTTCCAACTCCTTCATTTGGTGAGTCAAATATGTCGTAGGAGTTGGTTGTCACAAGTGCTAGACCGGCAACACCTTCATCTTGAGTATATTCGGAGTCGGAGTGATAGCTTCTCTCAGAGTGGTTGTCGGAGTCGGAGCCGGATACCCATTCACCAACATGAGCTTGATGTCTTCATTTTGTGTAGCTCCTTGATGACTTGTCCTTTCTTTCCGAATCCTTGCTTCTCCGTGAGGGTCTTCGTTCATAACGATCATCTCTACTCCTTCTTTCTCTAGATGGTGATTCTTCTCTTCTACTTCTTCTCTTGGGAGAATCTTCTCTTCTCTTGTAGGGGGCCGTACACTCATTGGAATAGTGTCTGGGCCTTCCACAATTGTAGCAGTTTCGCTCTCGACTAGAAGATCTTTTGTCATTGTAGGACCTTGACTTGGAGCTTCTCTCTTTTCTTCTACTCTTGTAGAACTTGTTGAAGTTCTTCACCATTAAGCTCAATTCTTAATTGAAGGTTTGTTTCTCACTCGATGATGTGGGGGCTTCACACGAGGCTTTGTAAGAACCACTTGATTTGTTCTGAAGTTCCTCTTTATCCTTGAGTAACATCTCATGAGCAACAATTCTTCCGATGACTTCTGTTGGCTTGAGATCTTTGTAATTTGGCATCATTTGGATCAATGTGCACACGGTATCATATTTTCCATCCAAGGCTCTTAGGATCTTCTTGATGATGAATCCAGCTATCATCTCTTCACTCCCTAAGCCGGCAATCTCATTTGTGATAAGAGCAAGCCTAGAGTACATTTCAGCAAGACCTTCACCATCCTTCATTTTGAACTTGTCAAGTTGACTTTGAAGCACATCCAATTTGGATTCCTTGACGGAGTCGGTACCTTCGTGCATATCAATCAAAGTATCCCAAATTTCCCTTGCATTCTCAAGACGGCTGATTTTGTTGAATTCTTCAGGGCACAATCCGTTGAGGAGGATATCACAAGCTTGAGCGTTGTATTGCAGCATTTTCAACTCTTCCGCGGTGGCTTCACAGTTCGGTTCTTTCCCATCAAAGAATTCACCTTGCAAGCCAATACACACAATAGCCCAAACGGCGGGGTTATGTCCAAGAATATGCATATTCATCTTATGCTTCCAACTAGCAAAACTAGTGCCATCAAAGTAAGGACCTCTATGGTGATAATTTCCCTCGCTAGACGCCATACTCTCCTAGGTTGTGAAACCAAGGCTATGACTGCCAAAAGCTATGGAAATCAAAGCAAATGGAGACCAAAGCTCTGATACCACTTGTAGGATCTAAATTATGTCTAGAGGGGGGTGATTAGACTACTTGACCCAATAAAAATCTAGCATTTTCCCAATTTTAGTTCTTGGCAGATTTTAGCTATCTTAGCACAAGTCAAGCAATCTCCACACAATTCAAGAAAGCATGCAAAAGAGTATGTGAGCAGCGGAAAGTAAAGCATGCAACTTGCAAGAATGTAAAGGGAAGGGTTTGGAGGATTCAAACGCAATTGGAGACACGGATGTTTTTGTCGTGGTTCCGATAGGTGGTGCTATCGTACACCCACGTTGATGGATACTTCAACCCATGGAGGGTAACGGTTGCGCGAGTCCACGGAGGGCTCCACCCACGAAGGGTCCACGAAGAAGCAACCTTGTCTATTCCATCACGGCCGTCGCCCACGAAGGACTTGCCTCACTAGCGATAGATCTTCACGAAGTAGGCGATCTCCTTGCCCTTACAAACTCCTTGGTTCAGCTCCACAATCTTGTCGGAGGCTCCCAAGTGACACCTAGCCAATCTAGGAGACACCACTCTCCAAGAAGTAACAAATGGTGTGTTGATGATGAACTCCTTGCTCTTGTGCTTCAAATGATAGTCTCCCCAACACTCAACTCTCTCTCACAGGATTTGGATTTGGTGGAAAGAAGATTTGAGTGGAAAGCAACTTGGGTAAGGCTAGAGATCAAGATTCATATGGTTGGAATGGAATATCTTGACCTCAACACAAGTGTAGGTGGTTCTCTCTCAGAAAATGTGTATTGGAAGTGTAGGTATGTTCTGATGGCTCTCTCCACGAATGAAGAGTGGGTGGAGGGGTATATATAGCCTCCACACAAAATCTAACCATTACACACAATTTCCCAAACTCCGTGGGACCGAATGGTTAAACTCGGTCGGACTGATTCAGCAAACCTAGTGACCGTTAGGATTTTCGGTGGGACTGAGATGCAACTCGGTAGGACCGATATGGTTAGGGTTAGGGCATAACGTAATCTCGGTGTGACCGATTACACAAACTCGGTGGGACCGATTTCGGTAATAAGCTAACCAGAGAGTTGGTCAGGTAAACTCGGTGGGTATGATTCTCTCATCTCGGTGAGACCAAAATGTTACAAAAGGGAAACAGAGAGTTTACATTGCAATCTCGGTGGGACCGATCGCTCATCTCGGTAAGACCGAAATGTTACGAAGGGAAATAGAGAGATTACAATCCCATCTCGGTGAGACCGAGATCCCTATCGGTGAAACCGATTTTCCTAGGGTTTGTGGCAGTGGCTATGACATTTGAAACTCGGTGGCACCGGATAGAAAGAATCAGTGGGTCCGAGTTTGACTTTTGGTTTAGGTCATATGTGGATGTGGGAAGGTAGTTGAGGATTTTGGAGCATATCACTAAGCATTTTGAGCAAGCAAGCCATTAAGCAACACCTCATCCCTCCTTGATAGTATTGGCTTTTCCTATAGACTCAATGTGATCTTGGATCACTAAAATATAAAATGTAGAGTCTTGAGCTTCAAGCTTGAGCCAAACTTTTTGTCCTTAGAATTTTGAGGGATCCACTTTCCTCGTCCATGCCATGCCATTCATTGAGATTTTCCTGAAATATTAATCTTGGAATAATGTTACCTCAATGAGCTATATGTTGTTAGGAATTACCAAAACCACCCAGGGATAGTTGCACTTTCACCTGCCTTCGTCTTGCTCCAGATCCCCTTTCCTGCTCCTTGCTCCCAAGTCTCCAGATCTGCACCAATCTTCCTCCAAGCCCTCCATCGATGGCACCCAACAAGGCAAAGGCCACCCTTCCGCCCTCCTGGTATGAGCCGACTCTGAGCTCGCCCAGCGTCTCGGAGAAGAACCTCGCTGCCACACTCCTAATGACGGCGGAGAGCGGCGATAAGAAGAGGAAGACCATGCTTCGGGTTGCCTCCGCCGACCCGGAGGCCTCTGGAAGCACCTTCTATCCTTTCTTCATGAGCAGCGTTGTAGCGGGTTGGTTCCCCCCTTCTCTGATTTCTTCTACTCCGTCCTCAGCCATTACAAGATGCACGACCTCCATCTTCATCCCAACTCTGTCCTCCTTCTGTCAATTTTTGCCTTCTACTGTGAGGCATACGTCGGGGTGATGCCGTCCGTGGCGCTGCTGCGCCACTTCTTCTATCTCTGGATGAAGGACGACCATTGCATGGGGTGCGCCAACTTTGTGGCGGCCAACAAGACCAACACGATATCGAAGGCCGGGAAGAAGGCCGAGGGCTTCAGGAGCAAGTGGGTCCTAATGGACGCCAAGTGCTCCCACCCCCGTGTAACGCCCCGGATGTAATTTGCCATATTTGTACTCTGACTCTTGCCATTTCGGCTCTATGTTATGAGATTTCCTCGTGGTTGGGTTTTGTCTTCGTTTTTGCATTTTGTCCAGGTCATGCATTTCATACCATGTCTTCATTTGCATCGCATTTGCATATGTGTTCGTCTCATGCATCCGAGCATTTTCCCCATTGTCCGTTTTGCAATCCGACACTCCTACGTCCTATGCCGCCCCCTTTTGTCTCTTTTCGTGAGCGGGTGTTAAACATTCTTGGAATGGACCGAGATTTTCTGAGCGGCCTTGGTACACCACTGGTAGACCGCCTGTCAAGTTCGTTCCATTTGGAGTCCGTTTGATACTCCAACGGTTAACCGGGGAACCGTAAAGGCCTCGTGTGTGTTGCAGCCCAACACCCCTCCAAAACAGCCCAATAACCCTTCCAAACCACTCCCATGTCCTCCGCCGTCGGATCACGATCGCGTGGTTGAAAACTACACCCCATTTGGACACTCCAAACTCCTCCTACCTATAAATATGTCCTCCCCGTCCAAAATCCGGGTCCAAACCCTAGCCCCGCTCCCTCTCCGCCGCCGGACGTGTCCGCCGACGCCAAACATGTCAACCGCCTCCGCCCGCACCAATCCAGGCATGCCACATGGCGTCCGCCGCCGCTCTCCGCCGCCGGCCCACGAGCCCGCAGCGGGCCTGCGAGGCCCATCCGCCGCCCCGCGCCCTTCGCTAGCCGCACCGCTCGCCGCAGGCCGCCGTCTCCGCCGCGCGCGCCCAGCGCCACCGCCCCGCCTCGGCTCCGCCGCCCGCGCCGCCCTTCCGCCGTGCGCCGCCCTCCGCCGCCAATCTGCCGTGCCGCCGCCTGCCCGGCCGCGCGTCGCCCGACATGCCGCGCCCGACCCCGCCGACCTCGTCGCCGGCTGGCCTCGCCTCCGGCCAGATCCGGGCAGGTCCGTCCCGGATTCGGTGTCCCGTGCCTCCTCCGACCCCGCCTAGTTCTCCGGAGCCCCTCGCAGCCCCGACCCTGCCTCGATTCCCGCTTCAAAACCCTAGATCTCAGAGGGTATGATTTCTGCTAAGTCCCTAAGATTTCATCAAATGTGTCCATGTTCATTGCATCATAACATCATGTGTGCTACTCCGTTTTGTGCGTGCGATATATCAAAATGTTCATCATGATGTGCTCTTCATTTTGTTCCATTGTGGCATGCTTGTTTGAGTCCATCTCACTGATGTAAGAGTGCTATAAAATGTTAGCTCCTGTTACTTATCAGTTTATGAGCATTTGTCAATTTTGTCACATTTGTTGTGTGTTTCATATGAACATGAGCTCTACATGTGTTTTGATCTATGCCATGCCATATTTACAGGAGTGATTGCCATGTATTTTTGTGATCTTTTTGGTGACTAGCACAAGCATGCAAAGTAGCCTTTGTGATATTGCTGATTTCAGGGACTTAGGATTTTGCTAAGTCCTTGCTCTACTGTTATTTTTATGCCATGTATCCATGATGCTATAGTGAGATCCATGCTTGCTTTGAGTTGCTCCACTAAGGATGATTTTGACATATGGTTATGCTCTATCCATCCATTCCCTGTTCGCATTTGTGGAGTGCCCTAGCATGACTTAATCTTGCTCTACTTTTGCTATAAAATGTTCCTGGCAGATTGTTTACATGTTAATCAATTTTGCCATGGTTGTTGTAGTTGATCCAAGCATGCTATAAACTTGTTCTTTCCATGGTTAGCTTCATGAACATGCCTTCTTGCTGCTAGTATGCTTATCTTGTCATGAAATGCATTGTGGTGAGTGCATCGAGCTCGCAAAGATGCCTTCATAACTCTGTTTTTGCCATGCTCAGTTTTCTGCTAAGTCTGAATCTGTTAACGAAACTTGCTTTGTTTACATGGGTGCCATCATATCTTCTGTGCCTTTTTGACTCATGGTCAATAAGGGACTTTCGTTCTATGCTTTGAGTAGATTCATGCCATGCCTTTGTTTGCTATGATATGTTCCTGTAGCATGTTGTTTGCTTTCTCTAAACATGGCTTCCTGATGTTATTCCTGGCATGTTAGTATTTTCACCAAGTCTGTGAAGCTGATATCTTTTGCTCTTTTTCCATGCTTGTTTGAACCTGCTCTTGTGTGATTTAGTCGTAGCTTAGTGTTCATCTTTTATCAAGCATCTTGAGTAGATCACTGTCATGTGCTTTGTTGCTATGTTGGAGTGCAGTAGCTTAGTTTCTTGTTGCATTCTAGATGGCATCATGTTGTTAATCACAGAATTGTGCCATTCTTGTTTTGCTTGCCATTTGCAAACAAGAAACTAAGCTACCACTTGCTTTATCATGCCTCCCATATTGCCATGTCAAGCCTCTAACCCACCTTTCCTAGCAAACCGTTGTTTGGCTATGTTACCGCTTTGCTCAGCCCCTCTTATAGCGTTGCCAGTTGCAGGTGAAGTTGGAGTTTGTTCCTTGTTGGAACATGGATTTTTGTTGGGATATCATTATTATATATTGTTTACTTTAATGCATCTATATACTTGGTAAAGGCTGGAAAGCTCGGCCTTATTCCTGGTGTTTTGTTCCACTCTTGCCGCCCTAGTTTCCGTCATACCGGTGTTATGTTCCTTGATTTTGCGTTCCTTACCCGGTTGGGTGTTATGGGAACCCCTTGACAGTTCGCCTTGAATAAAACTCCTCCAGCAAGGCCCAACCTTGGTTTTACCATTTGCCACCTAAGCCTTTTTCCCTTGGGTTCTGCGGACTCAAGGGTCATCTTTATTTTAAACCCTCGGGCCAGTGCTCCTCTGAGTGTTGGTCCAAACTGGGCAATGTTCGGCGCCCCCTGGGCAACCAGGGTTTATGCCAACCCGACGTCTTGCCCATCCGGTGTGCCTTGAGAACGAGATACATGCGACTCCTATCGGGATTTGTCGGCACATCGGGTGGCTTTGCTGGTCTTGTTTTACCATTGTCGAAATGTCTTGTAACCGGGATTCCGAGTCTGATCGGGTCTTCCTGGGAGAAGGAATATCCTTCGTTGACCATGAGAGCTTGTGATGGGCTAAGTTGGGACACCCCTGTAGGGTTTTGAATTTTCGAAAGCCGTGCCCATAGTTATGGGTAGATGGGAATTTGTTAAAATCCGGTTGTAGAAAACTTGACACTTAACTTAATTAAAATGAATCAACCGCGTGTGTAGCCGTGATGGTCTCTTTTCGGCAGAGTCCGGGAAGAGAACACGGTCTCGTGTTATGCTTGAACGTAAGTAGCTCAGGGTCACTTCTTGATCATTATTAGCTTCTCACCCGTGATTTGATCCTCTTCTCGCTCTCTTTTGTGTAAGTTAGCCACCATATATGCTAGTGCTTGCTGCAGCTCCACCTCACTACCTTTCCTACCCATAAGCTTAAATAGTTTTGATCGCGAGGGTGTGAGATTGCTGAGTCCCCGTGACTCACAGTTACTTCCAAACAGATGCAGGTGCCGACGATGCCAGTGCAGGGGACGCTACCGAACTCAAGTGGGAGTTCGACGAGGATTCGGGCCGTTACTATGTGTCTTTTCCGGATGATCAGTAGAGGAGCCCAGTTGGGTCGATCGGGGATCTAGCATTTGGGGTTGTCTTTCTTTATTTTGATTCCGTAGTCGGACCTTGATTGTATTCTGGATGATGTATGATATATTTATGCATTGTGTGAAGTCGAGATTGTAAGCCGACTCTTTATCCCTTTCTTATTCAGTAAATGGGATGTGTAAAGATTACCCCTCTTGCGACATGCCTACCATGCGGTTATGCCTCCAAGTTGTGCCCGACACGTGGGAGATATAGCCGCATTGTGGGTGTTACACCCTGGCTCGTGCTGCCACGGGGATGCCCGTGTCTCATGATGGGTGGTTCTGCGCGAGGCTCACCGACCCCCGAGCGGAGCATGTGCTGGAGAAGATGACCGCCGATCTGAAACCTGACGACCCAAATGCGGTGAAGCTAATGGGGGCAATTATTGTCAAGGAATTC